>NW_011967196.1:1386704-1415098 GCF_000949405.1 Vollenhovia emeryi
AATTACGATCGTTTTTTCGAGCGTGCGAAGGAAAGCAGGCTGCAGAGCGGGGGAGAGCATTATCAGTTATAGCGAGAGCTTGCTAGAGATCGATTGGACGAATGAAAGGAGAGAGATACTTGACGCAGTGAGATGCTTCGACTTTTCTATTTCTACGCGACTTCGCTTCCGTATTCCTTTCTCTTAGCGATCCGAAGATTTACTTGGCGTTTTGTAAAGTGACATTTTTCGGGAATTTAGGGAGAGATCGTTACGAAAATTTGAATGAAATACACGGCAGAGTAGGAATGCGTTGCGGTTCTCTAGAAGTACATCGTGCCGGTATCTTTCGCGATGCTAATGGCGTAGTTCGTGCCCGCAAAGATCTGTACGATTATTGGAGGACGTTAACATTAAAGGGATCCAACAGCTGGACAATTTCGTTGAACGCAAAAGTGAATAAAATTGATGGCAGGTCCACCGGAATTTGCGCGGATATTTAAATTGAAAAAAAAACAATTGGTACGGCGAAGAATTGCTTTCGGTGACGCTACGGCATTACTCGCGAAAGATCTAACATGTGCCATAAGAATACAAATTAATAATAATAAATACACGAACCATGTCGTTCTACGCTGCTGTGCGTATTTTATTGCGGTCAGCTCATGCTGTGAGTAAGCAATAATTAATAGCAAGTATTTAATCAGTTCGAACGAGGAAATCAATCGGACCTTCAGCTAATAACGCTTGGTATGTACGAATATCTCGAGCTATCGTACGACATCTCGGAGATGCAGTTGCACCTCGTTAGGCGTCATTCTTTATACCGGGTGAAAAATTAGTAGCCGTACGCGTTCTGGCCGAAGGGACACACACACTCGTGCTCTTCGAGATCTAACTTCTTCTCGTTTTGCAATTTACGTAGCGATTTGCAATTCGATATATTTTACTAACGGGATAACTAGGCGTACAAATCTAGTTGGAGGAACTGCATGCGATTAGGGAAAACAATTAGCGCGGGCCGCGAATGTGCAAGCCGCATACCTATATAAATATATATATATATAAATATATAAATAAATTCGAATCGAGGTCACACTTCTTTTTCTAACGGGGTCGTCGTTTCTTTTTAAAACCGATTCGATCCTAGCCTGGCTATATTATATATATTTAGGGAATTAACCGGCCGACTATACTTTTATAAAGTGTACGAGAAGTATTTCACGCGCGTATTTAGACATCGGCACCTTTAAAATATACTTGCCATAACGAATGCCTTAGCAAAATGTTACTGTATAATTGAGATACCACGGGGGAGACGGTATATAACTATATAATAAGTGAACATGTCATACGCATCGACACACGCAGACACACGCGCGTACATACACACGGCGTAAGCGGCGCCAACAATACCGGACACACAATAGGCAAATGAGTCAAAAAGCCAATGCACATCAAAGAAAACATAAGTAGAGACTAGTACCTACATTCACCGCGTGCACGCATAAGATATACCGTGATCGCGATCGGTCGCGATAGATATTATACGTGTGATCACGTTAACAAATAACCGACGGAAGTTGAACAATCACTCTGAAGCAGTGTATGCGAGACTTCTCAGAAGCGCACGAAAAAAAAATACAAGTAAGGGATGAGGGTGCAAAGTGAGAGTATATAATTAAATGTACTATATTAAGGTTGAATTACTTCTAGCGAGAGTGAAAGAGCGATCATTGATCATGTGTGTACATACCATCAATGGCAATACTCAACTTCGCCCGTCCATTTAGTTTCTACGTCATACGTTTTGCGTAAGAAAGCTGAATTTTCATTATCCCAAACTCCAGAGTGTATCTCGTGGGTAAAAAGCAGACGAGCGGAAAAGGATCAGCGTGAATATACCGTGAGATACGTGTTTCTTTTTAATATTTTTCATTGAAATGTCATCGCGCCTTAACACACACAAGTGGAGAAAGACGAACCGCGAACGTTAGATACTAAAGAGTGTAAGAATGGAAACGGATTTTAATCAACCGGTTGATTAAATGCAACTTAATTGCAATAGAAAATTATTTCTCGCGATTTCCAACCGATTAGGCCAAAGTAATCTACGGAAAACGTTCGTGCGCATATCATAGTTTTATCTTTCCCTTTATTTATGCTTAACACGAGTACGCGAATATACGCGATATTGAATTTCTCTCGTTTAGTTGACGCAATCGATATCGCGAGTAGACGAATTTCTTTCAAAGCAAATACGAAACCAACACGATGCCAAATCGATGAAAACGTTCTCTCAAATACAAGATTCAAATTCCGACAAACACAATTCTCGCGTTTCGGTACTATCGAGTCGTATCGGTATTACGCGTCGTTGAAACTCGAGGCCACTCAATGAATCAAATTATTAATAATGACATACTATTTAAGATATCACACATTCTGCAGCAATATATTTTATAACATTTATTCAAAAGCCGTTCTTGGTTGTCAACGGGAACAGGAACGTGTCCGTTTTTTCGTGCATATCGTCGCACATTGTGTCCTGCCTGCCGACGAAATTATACATGCATCTGCAAACATGACATTCGGATACAGCATGACGAGCGCGAATGCATATACACGTGCAGCAAACGTACAGACACAAATTCACACACACACACACACACACACACGTACATGCATACTCCGAGATTTCATACAGTATCACACTAGCGACTAACTAGTTGAACTAAACTATGTATAAGAAAAATGAGAGTAAAAAAAAACAATATCAAGTATCAAAGGTCAATGGCAAAAATAGTTGAAAGACTCTAGCTTCGTGGCGAGGAAAACAATTATTTTCTATGCTATTATTTAATCACTGATAATGTAATCTATGTTAAATATGTCCGCGCGTACGTGTACATTGCGCCGCGCCCGCGTGTGCTTAACGAAGCTTCATGGAATTACATAATAGCAATTATGCAGAACGCACGACGACTGCATTTCTTATCTGTGAGTACTAGATTTTCCATGTCCAAGTATTTCTCGCTGGAGATTATTTCCTCCCCCCCCCCCCCCCCCGACTGTCGCTATCGATTGAATCGCATTAATTGGACGTGTCGCCGATGTACACGGGCACGCGCGGACAGACGTGTACATATATATAGAATGAATTGCAAATAAAATATTACAAAGCGACGCGCGTTCTACCAGTGAAGTCAATCGCGATAAATCGTATAAGTAGCGGAGAGAACAATTTCAAGAGAAACAAGTATTAAGGTTAATCACGTAGTGGGAAAAAAGTAACGACGTCTCTATGCTGAAGTCGGCGAAAATAAGGCGAACGTTTGTATATTTCGTCAATAGATTTCCACGCGCGTTACGGCGCGACTAACACGTAAACGCCTGCGAATGTACTACTCTGATTTCTCGGTCGTGATGAGTTACTGGCGAGTGTTACAATTAGGGACTTCAATCAGCGTCAAAATCCGTTAATTCGTTGCCGCGGCGGTTAGCTCGGCTCTGCGATAATTATATTTTGCGGGGAGTTTTTGTGTTACCGCGTGATAGAAGGTAAATGCGAAGGAAATGCATCAAACGAAATGTAAAATTAAAAAAAGATCCGCACAACACTTTCCTCGCGTGCCGTAAAACATGATGACGCTCGTATTTGTAGAGCAACAAAAAAAAAGAGATAATTAAACAATAGAGTTTCTGGGATTGTTTCTAGACGGCACTTGTACGCTGATAAAATGTTAACTTTACTTTCGTAATGATCATTAATGAACAGATATTAATATAATTTAGTGCCTTCGCTGCTATTTATTCTAAGAATAAATACTTTGGTGCAATTAGCATTGCCTGTTCAAGAAACTGATTTCTCCTCGTACCATCCTATGACTCGTGTAAAGTTTTCTTGGATGTGAGTGTACTATACTGTACTACAATTTTGTGCGTAGGTTTTTCTACAAGTAATAGTGAAGACATAGACGGAACTTTGTTTTATTAGTTTTGTAGTGCAACAGAAGCGTGTGAGATAAAATGATTAATACACGGATTTGATTAATGCGAAACTGTTTTCTATTAATCCTTCTTCTGAGTTGATTCGATACTTGACGAAGCTTATTTAAAAAAAAAACATTTAAACTTGAAATATCAATAAATGCTCTAAAATCTGGGTATACCTGAATTTGACGTGTACTGCAAAACAAACGACTGCGCAAACGTTCTAATTTTTAAAATTGTATTCAACTTTCACGCATTTATGTACTTATTCGTTTAACATAACTTACATATACAATTATATGTCTGTACCTTGAGCTACGAAAGGGTGTTTCTGGGACACAAAAGAAGAGACACCTGTGTACTTTCCTGAAAAATTTGATGGCAAGTATGCAGCAAGCGTGTTTCACGTGAAAGAATTTGCTTTCAAAGTCTCCGCGAACATTTCGTTTCTTCGTTTATCGGACAAATTCACTGCAGCGAAAAAAAAAGCGGTTATGTCGAAGCTCGCAATCAATACTGATATGTAATACATACGATACTTGTCATAACAGCGAAATCATGATTATCATCGCAAACACGCCGTATTGATTGCGTTGCGGAACATCATGGGACGATAAATCGATTCCAGAATTTATTCCACTCCGAATTTATCTATCGAGATTGTATACAATTACAGCACTATCCTTGTTATGTTTTAGGACATATTAATTTTAAGATTTTCCTAAATAAAGAAACATCGGCTTCCGTAGACATTACGTTTACGCTGTATATTGCGTTATATTATGTATACATATACACTAAGTGTTCTCTCATAGAATTATTTCAATCCAAATTTAATTGCACTACAAACTCACGAAATAGCAAATTTTGTCTTGACAAACTGATGGAAACATAAAATCACGGACCCATCGCTTTTCCGTGCACCGAAAAGCGTTTGACTAACGTAACTCCAGTTTCTCTTCTTTCTAATTCAGATTTCGATAGCATCGCTTGCTGAGGACCATGCATTCACACGTCTCTATAAAATCGTAAATTTTATAAAAAGGAGATATGTTAAAAATAAACTGTAACGAAAGAATAGAGTCGCATAGAAATTACTAGCTTTTTAAGCCGTTTTTAAAGAGGTAATTCTATGTAAAATATACAATTATGTTGAAAAAAAATGTCAATTCACCTAGTTTTTTTATTCACCCCGAAATATTTCTATACCAAAATCTAAATCAGTTCTTTATGTAGCGATAGGAAGTGATAAACCGAACCGATTAGTTTGGCAAAAAACAAATTACATCGTAATAAACGAATCCATGGTCTTTAGATTGCAAAGCTCTCGAGCAGTCTAATAATCCTATGAAAAACGAGTCAAAAGTCGCTCCAGATAAGAACGCGATGGCGATTCAGCGATTAGGTGCCCGCGTATTCGCGACCTTTATAAAACAAGAGATTGCTCTGCGTACGATTTAAAGCTTGGGGAAACGAGAGTGCCGAATATTGCGTGTGTATAGTAAATTGTGCGATATTCAAACGAGGACGACGACGACGACGACGACGACGACGGCGACAACGACGGTGACGACGAGAACGAAAATGTCAAACTAGTTTATTGTAAATTACCGCTCAGAAACGAGAACGAATGGGAACTGAGTACCTATGTACATTGAATATATATATGGGTATATATCCGCGTGTACAGTCGAAGCCCAATGTAGTATGTAAATAAGCCAAGCGGACAATACATGAAAGAGAGAAAGACAAAAAGAGAGAAAGAGAGCGAGAGCGAGAGAAAGAGAGAGAATGCAGCGATGAAAAAATGGAAAAAAAAAGAAGAATGATGTCGCGCGTTGCAATAAGCCGGCGGAGTTCGCAAGGGAGAAAGCTTTCGATTCCAGGCACAACACAAGATTAATTAACTCGCTGTTAACAAGTGTCGTGACGAATGATCGGACTGATGATGTAGCATAATAATACCAACCTCTCGTCTCGGGCGAGACTTTTCTCCGCGTGCGAACGAGCCGATCCTGTTGACGACTGGTGAAAAAAAACAACAAAAGAGATAATAATAATTGAAAAAAAAAAAGAGCTTTATAACAGCCACTTGAGGGAAGAATTGAACGACCGTGTATTATACAAACAAAAATTGAACGGCCGGCCACTAATCGATAGATCGGTAGGCTTTGGAGCCCCAGTCTCGATTAATTAACGCAAATGTATGCGTCAACGTCGCGTCGGGTCGGTGAAATTGGCGTCAACCGCTCCACTAAAATATCGTATCGGTGTATATCGAGAATAATAATAATAGGGAAAAGAAAACGGACTTGAATTCTTATCGACGGGCGCTCCGATATTTCGCTGGGAAGTGCGAGAAGCGCGGTAGCCGGCATTTTAACAGAACTCTCACGTCTCGCCGCTGCTGTGCCCCTTTACATTCAGTCTTAATCAACAGCGAAGGCGTTTATCGATTTTACAACGTAGGCATCTTAACACATAGGCGTATACGTACTATTGCGACGCGTAAATCAGTCGAGATTATATACCATAGGACGCGACCGGGACTTGGCGGACACAAAACAGCAAAAAGTGATACAACCTGTAACGAAACGTCTGTTATACATTGTGTATCGAAGAGAGAATTGTATCGTATGTGATCGTTGATGACGTTAAATGCACACTGGTCGTAGCGATGATATTTTTTATCGAAAGTGCTCAGCAAAGTCTACTGACCCATATTGACTCACTCACTGACTCGCTCACTCACTCTATCACTCCGATCACTCACTATCCCACTCTCACTACAGTATATATGTTACGAATATGTGCTTTATATAGTTTAACAAAAAATAAATTATTTCAAAAATTTACAGCGTCTAACGTCCCCCCCCTCCCATTTCCAGTGTGAATGTTTCTCTCTTTGTGCGTTTGCCAGGATACGTGCGAGGGGGAAACCGCTGAGGGCATTGTGGTGTACAGATTTGCGGCATTACCGGGCATTACTAGGGCATTTTTGGGGCATTACGTCTTGCTAAGGCATTATAAAGATAAAATAAGATAAAATAAGATAAAACAAGATAAATAAGATAAAAGAAGATAATAAGATAAAGTAATGCCCACTGCACACAGAAAAATATTATTGTACAGTCAAGAAAAGTAATTACTCAGTTTATTTTATTCCGTTTAAGTAATAGTTTGCTCCAACAAAGAACATTTTCTTAATAATAGTTTTAAGATATACTTGTTACTAGTCTTAGAAAAGCTTGCCATCTTATACTCAAAGAAAGAATTTATTCTTCTTTGAAGAAAATTAGAAAACTTATGGAAGAATTCCGTATGCTTCTTTTAATAAAGTCAGAAGAAACAAAATTGTTTTGCTTCAAATAATTCTATGTATTCTTGTTTCAAGTACTAGACTTACTAAGAACCAGAATATATTTTGAGTAAATATCACACTTGCGACGACATTATGATAGATTTGCGGATATATAAACTTATCAAATACTTGGAACAATTAATATTTACTTGCAGGTAGTATATATTTTTCTGTGTGTGGGCATTAGTGGGCATTGGTGTACAAGATTTTGGTCAGCGGTTTCCCCCTCGGATACGTGTATAAGATAACGTATATTTCATGATCGAAAGAGATTTATTGTTACAAACGTACCAAAATCTTTGGAGGCAGATGAGTAAGTTGTCAACAGTTGGCTTGATATATCAATTTTAATTCAATAACTACAACTCTAAAAGTGATGGATGAAAAATTGAGACAAAACAATGGAAATCTTTGTTTAATGCAGCTGTTTCTCTCTCGTCGACGTTAGTTTTCCGTATGATATATTGCTACATCATTTCTCAACAATATTTGGCTCTTTCGGTATATATTTTTAAACTTAATATGTCCCTATACAGCAACGTAATTATATTACATTGGATATCGATACAAGAGTATCTTTTATAAACGGCAACAGAACGGAACTTAAGGAATGAGTAAGTCTGTTATCATTCTTGCTTCTTGTATCTCGTGGCTGCTTTTGTTCTCGCGAATCATCTCTAACTCGCGTATCAGAGCCATCGCAGCCTCGACGCAGTCATCGGTCTCCTCCGCAACAGACACAACCGAAAATTCGTCTTGCAGAAGATGCAATATTATGTTAAACTGATTGACAGATCTGCAATCATATCGTCGGTAACGTAAATCTACCTTTGCACGTTTTATAGCAAATCACGATGCGAGGAAAGCGTGTGTCCCGCACGTCAGCGATCCGTTTACCTGGCAAAGATCCTGATAGTTGCCTTGTCGGCATCGATCGATTGTATCTCGACCAAACAGTACATCAGGGAACCGTGTTCCTTCACCCAGAATACGTTGTCGCGAATCTTTATGAATATCTTCGCGGTGAAAAAGCGAAAGAGTTGATTGCCGAACCCGGTTTGATCATCTTGACGGCTTGTGAATTGAACGTTGACGATCCTCTCTATGGCAGACGTGCTTTTCAGGGCTAATATCGCACCATTGTCGTTCTCGTCCAAGAACTTTATACACGAACGATCGATCGTTTCGCCGATGGAGAGGTGAATAGGCGGCACTGGGACTTGGAATTGTGTCTCATTGATCTCGTACGAGATTAGACCCAAGCACTTGACGACAGGTCCCTGATCGAACATCGGTAGATCGAGCACCAGTGTCGCCACGACGGCTCCGGGTTGGATCGAATGGACCTTTTCCGTGCATAAGGAACGTTCCCCTTTCCAGAATGTCGACTCGCCGAAACTCTCCTCGTCCCGCGTAGGTAACATGTGCGGATAATATCTGGGGTTGAGCAACGTGCTGCAAAGAAAACTTGCATAATCGCGTTCTACGCTATTGACAATCGCGCCTAAAGACTCCTCTTTTTCAACAGGCAGTTTCCAACTTAGTTTTTAGCTCGTGTGCATACTGGTATAAAATATCTTGCCGCTTGTAAAGACTGTCAAGTTCGTGGCGCGTAAATTATAACAAATATTGTTGCCACGGCATTTAATGTTCATTCTGTGTCAAATGTAATAATGTAAATCAGAGTCGAGACTCAATCTGTTGAAAGTTCAATATTTCTAAATTGTCATCTCGTTGCAGAATGCACTTAAATAATAAAAGTTTGTTCGTAAAAATTGATTTTAACTCTCGTAAATTTCTATTCTCTATCTCTCTAGTTACAAATTTATGGTAATAAAGTGTCTTTGCATCGTGGTGTGATGTCAGGATTTGTTGGGAGAAATCATTCTTGGAAAGGAGGTGTCTCGCGCTTTCTACGGGAAGAGTCAATATTGATGTCAAAAACGGGAAAGTTGCGTCATCAGCTAAATATTTCTAAAATTGAGCATTTGAAAGTAAAAAGAAAGTAAATCGAGTATCGGCGTTTAAGAGTGTGTGAAGAAAATATCTCTTAGGGCCAGTTTCACAGACATCGGTTAGCTGCTAACCGAGGGTTAATTGATTCTCTGTCTCTTCTTAAATAATAAGATGGAAAAAGATAGGGAGTCGACTGAGCCCTAGCCAACAGTTGGCCGATATTTGTGAAACTGGCCCTTAGTCAATCTCTTAGTTAAAATTCGTTCGTGTGTCACACGATATTTGCCTCGTTCAACGATGATAATGCACGAAATGCGTATGCGCGATGAATACTTTTATGTATTCAGTAACGCGTTTAATGAAAACCTCTGATGTTACGTAACGTGCGTAATGTACACGGAAAAAAAAGATTAGCTGCCATAGCTAAAACGTAGTAAAATAGGGACAACTAATATTTTTAGTTGTGATAGCTAAATATTTTGCTACTGTGCCTATTGTATTAGGTGCGACAGCAAACCGTTTGCTGTCGCACCTAATACAATAGGCACAGTAGCAAAATATTTAGCTATCACAACTAAAAATATTAGTTGTCCCTATTTTACTACGTTTTAGCTATGGCAGCTAATCTTTTTTTTCCGTGTATGCATATTGCATAGTGCGAATGCAAATCGATGCGAGCTAATCAAAGCGGCAAACAGTCTACATTTTAATTAATCTTGTTTGAATATCAATCCACGACGATCAGCAGGCTGGGGGACAAAAAATGGTAGAAGAAATGCGTCGTACTTAAACTGACAGATTTATTGCCCGAACAGATTGAGATATCGATACGAGAGTAATCGAAGACGGACTACCATTGGTCCGTACCACTTATTGTTAGGGAAGAAAAATAAACCAGCTCGTCTTTCGTTATTCAAACAATTCGATCGAATCTTTAATTTTTTTTTTGGCGTTTCCTGCAAGATATGTGGACTTAATTCTGATATTTCCTAATCGACACCATTATGTTATAATATTCCTGCTACTATTATCACATAGAAACATTGCGAAGATGTTCCTCCCCCTCCGAAAAAAAGAAATCAGGTCATGCACAGATAATGCGATTGTGCCAAGTTGGCGGATATGCACGCGCGAATCGACCTTGAATGCAACGCTTACATCGGCATTATCCATGCAAATCGACCCGCGAACAAAGATATTAATCGCGATGTTCCTGCAAAAGTATAATAACGCTATATCAACGGTGATGGAATAATTTTATTATGCAAATTGCGGCTTATAGGCAATGCTGATATAATATGCAAAATTCATTTTCTTTTCTCGTCGTTTCCCCTTTTTTTTATGAAATCCAAATTGCACGCGATATTTTACGCGGCCCCCTCTCTCTCTCGTTACGCGCACAGGTTGCTTCTAGCAAGAACCATATTTACAGCGAGTTAAAAGGCGAGGAATTAAAAATTAATTAGAAATTTCTTCATATCGGATACATTTGAAGAACAAACGCCGTTGGCTAATAAACGTGAGAACACGGGCGAAAAAAAGTTTCTCCGATTTCATTATTTTTCGTCGCAATCTTGTGCGTTCTCTAATCTACTTTTCAGCCTGTTGCTCTCTAAATTGAAATATTGTACCGCCGCGGAAGTTTCGTCGAAGAAATCTGCGGCCGACGCGCGACGTCTTGACGCAATCTGGCATAGCTATTTTCACCTCATCACCGCTGCTGAGGGAACCGCTAAAAATTTCTTCGAGTGGAAAGCCAACCGGAAGTCGGTTGGTTGAAGGAATTTCAAGTGCCAGAACAATTCAACGGCGATGACGAGATGAAGAAAGCCGTACAAGATCGGCCCGAGACAATAAGAGTAAATTTTCTTGATTAACAAATATAAAAGAGGATACAACAATGGTTTCATTTCCAATTAACGGTATTTATCTCTCGCTAGTTTCGTATTTTATTTTTCTCTTCTATACTTCAATGCGGATTGAGATATGCGACTGACAACGAGTGAAAGAAATTAAATTATCGAATGTGAAATATTAGTAACATAAAAATACAATTCGCTTCGTTTCTATTTGTAGAACTAATCATTTTAAATTCATTCGTAAAACTTGTGTCCGCGACGAGAACACGTTAATTGCATTTTCGTCAAGTTTTCGCGGCGCAGGTTACAATGTCGGGCCGCAATTTGGAAACGGCGTCTGCAGTTGACGATTGCACGGCGCGGTCGATACGTCGCGAATCACGAGTTATCATTAGTAATTAAGTTTCAGTTTCAATTGATCGATCTCCGACCGAGAAGGCGTTCACTCGCTCGCGCTGGCTCGCAAACCGCGGCGCGCGTTTGCGCGAGAAACGTCCAGCGGCAAATCGACCCGCGAAAAAACGGACCAATAGACGGAAGGAGGCAAGTCGCAGGTCTGGCTTCGGGTATTTATACCCCGACATATGATTAATATTTACTGTTCTCATATTCACCCAGCCAGCCGCTTGCAAATGCATCATTATCTTAGCCTCATTCTAATTTCACTACGTCTTATTATTACGGAATCGAAACGGTTTTTGCTCAGACGAGACCGTAGCCGCACGTAACGTGTAACACATATAAAACGTGTCATGCACCGACATATAAATAAATTCCGTTGTATTTCTTCGCGTACGCTCCACCTTTGCCATGCGCCAAAACACGAAGTAAACTTGAAACCTGAAAGAAATCGACCACCCTGGAGACGTGGCTTCTCAATTTGGACTTGGAGGTACGTCTGCACTGAGAAAAATGCTTTGATTGCGTCAACAATACACGCACGACAGAACGTATCTTGGTCAAACCAAACGGAATTTCTAGCTATCGCGATAGGGCTCGACATTTCATAACCAGAAGTCATGACAGACTGTGCAGGTAGCGAATCCTAAAGGAATTCTGATTCGTCTAACAGACGACTGGTGGAGTCTACCAGATTTCTAATTAACGCAATCAGATTTCTGTTTCTCGGCACGGGTGAATTTTCTCAGCTCAGGTTCATAACGGGATGGACCGCGGAGCGTTAAAACTGTTGTTGGCCCGAGAGTGCTCCGCGCTGCTCCGATTCTCAGGCGAGACCGTCGCGCCTGTCGCCAGCGGCACCCCGCGGATACCCGGCCCTGGTGGGACGGGTCGGGCGGCAGCGTCGGCGACGCTCGCGTCGAGGCGCTCTCGTGGTACGGGCCGGTCGGTCGGCCTCAGTGATCTGCACGATGCCGCCGTGATCGTACGGCACCGTACAGTTCCTGGCGACACGCGGCACGCATCACGTGGCACCACACACACCGCGTACGCGGCGCTCCTGCCTCCTGCGGCGCGCGGCCACGTCCGACGTCCCTCGCACCGACGCGCTCCGTCCGACCCGGGGGAGAAACGACGCCCGCCGACGACGCCCGCGCGCGACAACAAATGCGTCAGTGATCCCGCCGACGGATATATGCCCGGAGAAGGTATACACCACGCGACGATCGACCTGGAGACGGATCTCCCCGGTGGTATCGCAGCCCCCGCGCGCGCAAATCCCAGGATTAGAAAGGCCACCCGCTGACCCCGTGAACCCGTTACACAGCTCTGTACACGACCGGGTTTTTTTTTCGTCCCCCCCGAGAACGCGAGACCAACCCGGCCGTCGTCCAGGAAGCCGCCGCGTCACGAGGACACAAAGATACGCTAACGTAACGTCGAGTTCGCGTGTACCGCGAACGGTAATTAGACCGAGGTGAAAATTATCGCGACGGCTCCGTGATTGTTCCGTAGCGAACCTGGGACTCCGGCGTATGACGTGAGACGCGGTATCGCGAGAACCGCAGATTCATTCCTCGCCCGAAATCTCGTGCCGCTGTTATCAATCGTGATTAATCAGATTTTTCTTCCTCCGTCGTTTATTATTGCCGGTAAAATCACAGAGGGATCGAGTGGTCGGACCAGTTAGAATTTATCGCTGATGAAACTCGGTCTAAAGCTGACAATCTCAAACGATTGACCGTAATTCACTCACTGTCCTCCGACTTTTGAAGAGGAACGGGAGTCAAGTTGCACCGATAAACGCGGATTAATTAACTAGCAAATTAGATATTCCCGCTATCTCTTTGCGCAGGATAGACCTGCCCGTGATAGATACAGACGCGGAGGAAGAAATGAACTGATCGAGTCAATGTTAACTGACACAACCGGCCTGCTTGAATTAAGGTCAAAATTAATTGACTTCAGAAAGAGCGAAATCTTATCTGCCGCTTTGATTCCCCCCTAACATGTCTCCCGCGGTAACTTGTCGTCGACGATTATAAATTCAAGGCCACGTCTAATAAACCGATCCTTGAAAAAGAACAATTGCAAAAGTAGTTCCCGACGTTTCTGCAAAATGCATGCGACCGTGCTTCCTCCTTTATTATTCAATCTATCGCCAGGTATTTACCAGGTCACAATATTCGTGACTAATGCAATTTATTGGCGATATGTTGTCTAGCCACCGCCTACGTACGAGTCCGCTTCACGCGCAAATATTATCCCGATCTTTCACTTAAAATATGCGTCGCGATTATTTGCACCGAGCGAAGACTCTGCTCTTTGATAAGTTTAACAATGCCTGTCCGTGATTCTATAATTTAACAAGGGAATTTAACGTCGGTTCAGTTTTCCTAGAAGCAGCAGCTTGGTCTGATCTCGAGTTACTTATCTCTCCTCGAAATCGTTATCTCTTGTTGACAAAATTTGAATCGGATGATAAAGGACTAATGCCTGAGCCAACATCTATCGCTATCACATGCTCCGACGTTAAGTTCTTATCCCGTGTGCACAGTGCAAATGTAATGTCGCGAATCAACGGTTCCACGCGCGTCGAGATCAAAGATCGTTCCCACAGGGAACCGCGTCTCCCATCGCGGATCCCACGGAAAACACAAGTCACCTGCACACAGAATCGCCCCAGGCTTATGTAATCTAATGAAATCCCGGCGCTAGTATAGATCCATTTCGCACTATATTGCACGAAGATGACCTATGCGCGAACAAGACAAATTCCGTTTACGTTCGTTCACGCTAGTATCGCGCGAGGAACTTTTCGCCGATGTGGCTCGCGATTTCTCGTTGTGTTACATACGTTATTACCATTTTCACGTTTTTATCGCGTGCGCATTTGTTCGTTACAAAAATAAAATGAACCGTTTATCCGACCGTTTAGGCAACGCGTGCGACAAATACTATTAGGCAACGTACAATTAATTTTTCCGCGACGACAGCGAGGCAGGAAAAGCGCATTTTACCGATTGCATCGGGCCTACGGTGAAGAATAGAGTTACGTAAGGATTATGTGACTGCAGATGAATGGCACAATAGATTATCCGAACGGTATGAAACGGAAAGAAGTCATTTTTGCTTTAGACCGATCGAACTGATACCGGTGGTTATGATATGACAACATCGACGGGTTTATTATGTGTAAAATAGACGTAGGAAGTACCATACACTGAGAAAAATGCTTTGATTGTATCAGCGTGGCACGTACGATAGAGTGTATTTTGGTTAAACCGAGAGGGAATCCACCGAGGGCGTTGTGGTGCACAGATTTGCGGCATTACTGGGCATTTTTTGGGCATTAGTTTGGACATTAGGCCTTGCTGGGGCATCACGAAGATAAAATAAGATAATAAGATAAAGCAATGCCCGCTGGGCATTAGTGGGCATTGGTGTACAAGATTTTGGTCAGCGGTTTCCCCCTCGGGTTAAACCAAACAGAGTTTCGAGTTAGCGCGATAGGGCTCGATATTTCATAGCCAGAAGTTTGCTAGACTTTACTTTACATCTGGTAAATCCTGAAGGAATTCTGATTCGTGCATTTTCTAACAGACGACTGGTGGAATCTACCAGATTTCTAATCAATGCAACCAGAGTTGTTTTTTTCGGTGTAGTATTTTATCTGCAGCGCCGACAAATACTGCTACTAGGAGCCGAAACTTATATCGCTGAAACACGCTTATTTTATAAAGCCCGGCGGAATTCGATCGTACGTACTTTTTGCGCAACACTCCCGCGAAAAAGCACGCCCTACTAAATCCTTTTCGCAACTGTGCAATTTTTCTTTCCGGCTCTTTTTACCCGTCAGGCGCAACGCGAGCAATACATCAGCGCGAAACTTGTTCCGCGAACAGCGAGATTTATGTAGCCTACACTCCGCTTTATTCGATAATTAAACATCACCCTGCGATTATCCTCCCAACGAAAGACCTTGTTTCATAAAACGCCAGCGATAATTACATTTCATTGTGAAGCAGATTATTACGACGGGAGTCGAGAACTGCAGTTTTTCATTACCGTTCAAGATCTCATTTTTCTAAACCTCTTCCCCCCTCATCGCCCAGGCCGTTTATCCTTGATACACGTTTCTACTGCGCATGAAATAGCCCGAGCTTTCCTCAATGACTAATCCGCCTGCTCCTAGATAATACTACGACGCTTCGCATTGTAATGCAGTCCGCGTAACCCGACGGACGGAACACAATGACGAATCCGGACGAACCTGCCGTTCGACGCGCAAGCCCAGACACACGATTATTGTCTAACAGCGACCCGAGAAAGTCAACTAGCAAACGGGATCCATCCACATTACCGCCGGCATACTGACCGTGAGAATTTCTGCAGCGCGCGAATGCTTATCACGTGGATGCGGTCACATTTCCGCGACTCCACGGCTGCTTGGCGCGCGCGAGTACCCGCGATCTCGATACACGGACGAACGCATACCGGGGCACCGGGAAATGCGAAACTGATTACCCATTCCATCGGGCTGGCGCGCCTCCTTCTCACGCCGTCTGTGCCATTCCGCGAATAAACACGGTGCTCTTGTGCCTCCTACAATCCTCTTCGCCGGTCCAATTATTGCACCGCCTGAATCATCGACTCATGCCGCTACGCGTGTTACGCGTCTCGATACGATGTCTTAATACACGAGCTACGAAACTAAATAGTACCGCAGAAAGCGCTTGTGTGTTTGAGAAAAATAATTTCAACGCTTTCTTTTTCTCTCGGCCGAGTACAGATGTTGTAAAGTTTTAGTGGACTGAAATGTCAGTGGAACGAACGTTCACTCGTCGCAGGGCGCGTCTTACAGGGAAACACTCTCAAGTAAATCTCGTAATAATGCCAAACCCAGAAAAAGATTTATTTAAGTTAAACCGAGGGGTAAACCGCTGAGGGTATTGTGGTGCACAGATGTGCGGCATTACTGGGCATTACTAGGCATTTTTGGGCATTAGTTTGGGCATTAGGCCTTGCTGGGGCATTATAAAGATAAAATAAGATGATGAGATAAAGTAATGCCCACTGGGCATTAGTGGGCATTGGTGTACATGCACCGGCATAAATGCTGTCCCTATCCTTGTGAGGTGCACGCACACAACTAGAGTCCCTGTAGTTGTGTGCGTGCACCTCACAAGGATAGGGACAGCATTTATGCCGGTGCGTGTACAAGATTTTGCTCAGCGGTTTTCCCGTCGGTTTGGGCATTAAGGCCTTGCTGGGACATTACAAAGATAAAATAAGATAATAAGATAAAGTAATGCCCACTGGGCATTAGTGGGCATTGGTGTACAAGATTTTGCTCAGCGGTTTCCCCCTCGGGTTAAGCGAACGAAATCCGTTGAAACCACGTTTTCTTTGAACCTACCAAATTTGCATTCACTTGTACTAAATTGCTAGGTTTTAAATTGCTAGGCATTTGCTAGGTTTGATGAAATAGATATGAATTCTCTTAGAGATTCCAGGTCTCAATCGAATAAAATTTTGGTTACGGTAAAGAAATCATCTCTTTGCAATTAAATAAAAGTCTACTACACTGAGAGAAAAAAGTCGATATACTCAGAAACAAACGTTACTTATGACATTTTCTTCGATATTTATTGGTTATAAAGAAATTTGGCTGTGGCAACAGAATATACATTTCTGTAAAGTATATATAATTTTTCTACTTACTTGTTAAAAAAATTTAATTTAATTCTTGCTCAGAAAATTTATTTATTTGTGGCAAATTTATGTTTTTTATAGCAATATTATATTTAGTTACAAGAAGATAATTTGTATAGATATGCCACATTTATTTCCAAAGATTAAATTTATTTCTTAGAAACAAATGACAATTTCGCTGGATCAAAATTTACTTCTAGTTGATTCACGTTGCATCATGCAATATGGCGGATCGTGCTAAAGGACGCCACAACGGTTCGTTGCAAATAAATAACTCATTTCAAGGAAACAAACAATTTTTTGTAATAAATAATACTTATTTAAAAAATAAAATAAATTGTTTATTTGCTAGAAATAAAATTTTATTTCGCCATATTTAAATAAGAGATTTATTTCAGTGAAATAAACTTTATGTGCCACAAATAAATTTTCAAAGTCTTTTTTCTCAGTGTAAGGTAGAAATTCAAACAAACTCTTTTCTGGGTGTATAGCTTTCGGGTTATTACGAGATTTACACTTGGGAGTGTGCTCCCCTGGTGGCTGCCTCCCCACGTGGGCGTTGGAACGAAACGTAACGGAGAATCGCTTACGAAAAATCTAAAAGAAGATTATAATGGATCGAACTGTCAAATCGAACGTCAAGACACGTGTCGACGCGCGGATGTAACAGTATATTTGTCATGACGTCGCGCCACACGCTTCCTGGTCAACCGCGCGTGCCACAATATCTGGGAAAAAAAATCGCGCGGCCAAATTCTATCTCGTCCCCCACCTCGTCGCGAGAGGAAAGATTATTCGCCGAATTTAAAACGGCGTTGCCCCGTTTAAAACGAGCGACACGTCGTCTGGCACGAGGGCCACAAATTACGGAGCGCTGAACGCCAAGTAATTTCTGATCGAGGCACAATACCCGAGGCTGCGATATCTCCTAACGCGTTTACGTCCGCATTCACGGAACGGCTCGTTTATCACCCAATCTCGAGTGTTAACGAGATTCGAAGTATCGGTGTCGCGTGCGATCGACAGACAATGCAATTAACGTAATGGCCCCGCGGTAGACCCGCGGCACGGCGATTAATTACGGCGATTCATTACTTAGGAGATAGCCGTGTGGCATGAAATGCTCTGAACGTGTTTCAGTCCGATATGAGTACAGGCGGAAACACGTTCTCCGGGAGAAGATGACCCCACGTCGTCGCGTCTTGGCAGGAATTCGCCGTGCTATTTTTGCCGCTGGTGTCCTGGCGCTCGTCGTCCTGGTACTGTCGGGCCAGGATGGCACCAACACCCTGCAGCACGGCAATTCGCTGGAGGTGAGTCATATATATATATATATCTCTCTCTCTCGCGGAGGTTTTGTATCTCGCGTGCTCCTCAGCGTGCCCTAAAAATGCGCCCTGCACTGTTTCGGACAATTCGAGCACAATTTATGAAGCCCAAATGCCCGATCCACCGGCGTGGATCGCGTTTAACATTAGCACGGTGTTTCATTAGCGTTCTAGTTTCAGCAGCATTCTCCAGAGTCGCTTAAGGTCTCGCATTCAAGCTGTACAATCGAACCCGCATCCATTTACAGCGTTACGCCAGGAAAATCGCAAACACCGATCAATGTACGATCTAAATTTTCATTCTGCCGATATTATTCCGCGCTGCGCTCCAGTTCCAAGCTGTCTTTCATTTAACCGAACGTTTATCCCTATTAAACGTGCCTGCCATAAATGTGCTATTTCGAGAAGGCACGTTACACGTTCCCGAAGACGAAAGTTCGCGTGAAAAAAAAATGTTGATTCTGAGGGAACGCAGAGTTCCGCGCCGGCTTCCCCCCCGATTCCTAGGAGACCGAGAGCCGCTTGCCTTACGTAAAGCACAACGACCATAGATTGGCACATTTCCAGGCGCAATGCGGTACGGTGGATCAGTGCCCCTGATATGGCTCATTTAAATGTCCGAAAAGGTAGTCAGTTACTTCTAATCGTAATCATGTCGCGATTATCGGGAACGAATGTATGCCCATTAGATCTTTCGACTTGCGATCTATCAAACAATTACATAAGCGCACACGTACGTTTCAACGGGAAATATGTCATCGATCTGAGTAACAAGTTTTTCGGTATATCGAATAAATTTCAGGTGGTCCTAGAAAAAAGGATACTCCGCTAAGAGGAAAATTTTGTAAAAGTAAGAAGTTTATCGACGTAAGACGTAACAAAAGATTTCGAACAAGAAAAAATCTGAAACGTAACGTTGCAGTCTCGAGATTTTGTGCAATCTGAAAATATTTTTGCACCGCATAGTGCAACGCTTTTGCAGATAATCGATCTAATTATTTTTTTTCAAGGAACGCCCTTTATTAACAAGTAGATCACAATAAAACGAGAAAAGAAATATAAATATTAAGCCGAAAGAAAGCGTTACATTTCACGGGATAGGCGAGATTATCCGATTCAGATAACGTGTAACACCGAAAGGGTTTCTACGTGTCGGGACATTCGCATGATAAGTTACGCTCATCACACACGCGCAACACTCCATATTTTTGCTGTGAACTCTCGGGCGCATAAACCGGAAAGTCACGCGTTGGGTGAAATTAATACTAACAGAATCGCGAGATAAAAGCTTGTATTGCATAAAATGTCTTTAAAAAAACAAAACGACATATAATTGTCTTTATTAACAAAGTTACTCTCTCGCGGAGCGATAAAAATCGAATCAGAGCGTAGAACGTAGCGTTTTCGCGATCGGAGAGATGTAAAAACTCGAATGCGAATTGAAGTTCATCGGAAATGGAAGAAAAAACAGCGATAGAGAGCCAGGGGTAGCAAAAAACAAACGTACAATTTTCCCCGGCGCTTGAATAAGAGAGACATTTTTATCCGAAAGACATTAATCGCTCGTTGCACCTTGATGCGCCGAGTGAAAATGCAATAACGGCGAAAAATAATTACAAAATAGCGGAGAGAGAGAGAGGGGAAAAAATGCGGCCGCGTCACGTGATATCGTAACTAAGGAAACGTTGTTGTAAGGAAGTACTCGAGTATCCGCAAGCGCCCGCTACTTCTCGAGGCAAGAGAGGTAAAGTGCTCGGGGTCGTCGCGACACGCGAATATCTAATTGCAGGAAAAGCCGCCGAACCGGGACCTGTCTTGTCGTTGAACAACACGGCGCCCACTTAACGTAAATAACGCACAAGTACGGCAGAAAAATAGCGGGCGATACGCGCGCCCTAACGCCTCGCGGGAGGCTGGCGTGGCACGTGCATGCACGATGCGCCAGAGTGCATAAACGTGCGCGATGCGCCACCACCCTCCCCGTGGCCCACATTCGTCGCCGCACAAGGCGCGTTCCACATCGAAATCAATAAGCGGAAGCCGGTAGTTCTGCATTCGGTTTTGCCAGCCTGCCGCGCCACAATGCGATATCGACGCCGACTTTCCGAGCGAGGCCTGGCCGTAAGACCGAGGGAAGAGATCGCGATCTTTAACGCCTCTCTGTCTCTCCCTTTCCCCCCCGTTTAAGGTCACTCCCCGCGGAGTTTCAGCACGACCGCGATCAGTTTGTAGCGATCTAAATTACTAATCCTTGCGATCCCCCAGGGGCTGTGACGCAAGACACCTGTAATTCCGTAATTACCGGTGTTTTATAATTGGCGAGAGACTTCGTGACGCTTTTAGCGAGAAAACTGTCCCGCGGAAATTTTTATGTAAACGCGAACGGGCGTCACGCAATAAAGCTATCGATAATGAGGATACGTAAATCGAAGGGTGTTATCGTTCTTGGGCGTCTCGGTTGCCAATTTCCCGAAATTGCAGATGATTCATGAAATCGTAGAAGTGTACCCGTCTTATTTGAGACACGGACTCACCGAACGCTTCTCCCAATATAGTACGCAAAATTTGCCTCTCGCAGCCCGTTCTGCACACATGTATTTGTTTGTATTTATCGCCCGTAAGCATACATGACGTTTACCTACGAGTAGCATTTAAACTAACTTCCATTAATTAACCGCTGATATCAGAAATTCGTACGATAATTAACCCAAGTGTCCCCGAATCTTTTGCAAGACGACGCTTTTGATCCTGAGAATTTTTCGTTTCTGCAGATCAGTCAATTCTAGAAAAACGCAGATACTTGATATCAACGTTATGGAAAATACAATGGAAAAAACCGCGAATGTTCTTGTGTACACGGAGAATTTTCTCTTAAAATTTACCTTGAAAGTCGTGTGATGGTGAAACAACATGGCATTTTGAAGAACTTTTTGAGTTTTTTTTAATTTTATCACACATTTTACTGGTAAGTACAATTACTAGTAAATTGTATGGTAAAATTTCCATAAAATTCTTGGAAATGCCACGTTGTCCCACGATCACATGATTTTCAAGATAAATTTTAAGGGAAAATTCTCTCCGTGCAGAAGGACGATGGGCAAATCTAGGTTAATTCTTTTCCTTGAGAAATTAAATATACACACAAAGCACTTTATTATACCGGAAGCGTGAGATATAGTTAGAAAAATAATGCACTCTTAAGTGACATGATCTCCAATTTAAATGCAAATATGTACCGTACACCCAGGTCAAAGTTCGTTTGAAATCAACTAAATTTGTTTGATTTTTGACCTTACTAGACTTTTATTTCATTTTCAGAGAAATGATTCCTTTATCTTAACCAAAATTTTATTCGACTGAGGCTGGAAATTCTAAGAGAATTCATATCTATTTTTTCGAATCTAGCAGATATTTTAGTAAATAAAAATTTTATAGATTCAAAGATGCATGTCCAAATAAATTTGTTTGAATTTTGACCTTACTAGACTGTTATTTCATTTCAAAGAAATGATTCCTTTACCTTAAGCAAAATTTTATTCGACTGAGGCTGGAAATTCTAAGAGAATATCTATTTCTTCAAATCTAGCAAAGGTTTTAGTAAATAAAAATTTTGTAGATTCAAAGGTACGCGATTTCACCGTGTCCCGTTTGTTTAACCTAAATCAATCCTTTTTTCTAGGTGTACACTAGGAATCGCTGATGCCTTCCCAGATGAATTTAGGCACACGTAGAACACATATGCATTTTTCATGTACGTATATGCAAAATGTGTAGACGCGTGCACAAATTCGTGCGGGAAGGCGTCGGCGATTCCTAGCGTACACTCGCCAAGACCGCGTTCGGCGCGACGCAGCGCCTATTCGGCAAACGCCCGGGCACGTGTTTAAATTCTAATTGCAGAAATTAGGAAATTGAATTAACCTTACGAGCCGCGGGGAAGGTCAATATACGTGGGTCGCAGTCGCGGTCTTGACGGGAAGATTCGCGCTGCGATTCGCGCACATGGACTCTTCGGGCTGGATCGATGATCCGACCCTCTAACTTTTCGCGTGTGCACAATTCCAGCCGCCGGATTACCGCTATAGTTATCCCTCATTATCTCATAATTACCCGCGTTCTCATTATCTCGTAATTACCCGCGTTATAATTGAGTGCTGTTAGTTCCACGTATCGATCGCGAGGGGGATTACATCCATTCATAATTCCGTTCGGCGCACGTTGCAATTATAAACAAATCTCCCCTCCCCCCCCCCTCCCTCCCTCCCCCCCCCGATTTCCATAAAGCGGATAACGCGATAATCAAACGTACGCGCACAATCGCCGTAAATGATAATGGAGAATAATAGCTGGTGGAGTTAATGATCAAAGTGTCATGCGCGAAACGAGCCCGCGCGCGCCTCTCATTCTCGTCATTTGTCATCGAGGACGTTATCTTATAAAGAATGCGCGAAACGACCGAGCAAGTAATCACCGATACGTTTCGTATTTCACGCGACACACACACACACACACACACACACACACACACACACACATATATCGTGACTCTTACGTCAGTGTCCAATTCATAATTCAGGAGCACCAGGCTCGGTTTATATAGTTCATTGGAATAGTCTTCGGTATACCAGCCGTCCTCTAACTATTAATTCAGGTCAAGTTAACGATGAATGGCAGCCGTGACATTTCCCCGACACTCCGTAATTTTAAGGCGTCTTAATTAATGGCGCGAGGCGACATTGTTAAACGGCGGAATAACATTGCTGCCGTAATACGGGGGTATCGATTCGCGTCCCTTCGCGTTAGCGTTGAAGCCTCACGAATCGAAGACTTGTCGTACGTTTTGGCAGGACGCGAATCTGACGCCGGAGGAGAAAATATTGGAGCAGATCACGACGGCGGAAACCGAGCAACGTCTGACGACCAGGCGGAAATTTCTGGCGGAGAAGTGCGCCGAGGAGGGACTCGATCGTCCTGGCAACGACTCGCTTCACAGGCCGAACGCCTGGGAGTTTCTTGTAAATAGGGAATACCACCTTATATGGTGCAACGTATTCAAAGCAGCGTCCACGTCGTGGATGTACAATTTTAATTTACTCGCGGGGTAAGTCGCATCTTGGAGTAATGGCGAATCCGGTTGCTCGCACTTGTGCGCCTTGAAATATTTCTTAGCCAGTAAATTGAAGTCGCATCTCGGCTAATTAATGGCGACTTCGGACGCCTACACTAGCGCGCACTGAGCGCACACCAAGGCTTGTTTACAGTCAATTCTCATATTTAAGGATCGTCTTAAATATCTGCTGCAATATTTTTAGCCTATAAAATGACCTATGCAGCATCCATACAAATCGGTTTTTTCTTTTGCTAAATATTCTTTGAACGTGTATCTAAGACAAGTTGAATATAAGAATTCAACAAGCCTTAGAGCGCACTAGTGCAAGCAACCGAATTTGCTATCAACCTCGCGAAGCCAACAAGGACGAACGCGACGGAAATTAAGTCTCTAATCGCTGCAGTTTATCGCTGCAGTTTGCAAAGTGGAAGATAGTAAAAAAGATAATGTTGCACGTAAATAATACAAATATTATAATTGCTACCTGAACTCGCGTAAAGAGTCTTTATTCCTTCTATTTTCTAACCTAACGCCATCGACTTGCTATTGATCGCACCATTGATAATCAGGAATGATGAGTCATCAATGAATAACCGTTATTGGGCTAACTTTGCAGGTACAGCCCGCAATTTCTGAAAGCCTCTAAAGCAGTGCCGGTCTCGCTAGCGAGACAGAGATATCCCAGACACAGCGCGGAGGAGCTGGCTAAATATCTCAACGACAGCATCAGCTTTTTGATAGTGCGGCATCCCTTCGAAAGACTGCTCAGCGCCTATCGGGACAAGTTGGAGCACAGTCTGCCGCACACATTTCACAGCAACCTCGGTGCACACATAGTTTGGCACTACAGGGCGAGGGTAACGTCTCTCAAATCTTTATAGATAATAACCCAGGCATATATCAGACAAATCGTTGCTAATCCCGTCGAATTGTACGCGAGGAGAATTTTCTCTTAAAATTTACCCGGAAAATCGTGTAATCGTAATGTAAAATTTCCAATTTGTATTTAAACCGACGACTTCGATCGACAAGATCACTCGTGTCGTGCGAGGGATTTTAAAATGGATCTGCCGTTAAATACAGGATTCGAAGACGACTACGAGACAAGGGCCGAGATACCCGCTCTTCGAGGAATTCGTGCGATGGCTGTTATGCCAGTGGAGGGCGGGAAACGAACTCGACATGCACTGGACACCGGTTGTTAACTTCTGCACACCCTGCCAAGTGCGATTCGACGTGATAGCTAAATTCGAGACGCTGCACGTAAGTGGATTTACTTATCGGCTTCCTCGACTCAATCTCGGCGTACGAGCCGGCAGTAAGCAATTCTCGATTGCGTTTGAAAAGTATCCAGAATAGAACGAACCAAATGCACCTCGCCGAATCGATCGAGAGTAATCGTTTTGAAACTGTCTCTTTCTTGTTCAAGGACGACCAAGACTATCTCATAAAGCAAGCTCGCGTGGGGCACATCATCAAACCCGAGTGGAAAAATCCTACTAAAGGCGTCCAAACGAAAGACGTTATAAAAAATTATTTCACGCAGTTATCCAAGACGCAGATCGAGGAGCTCTACGAGATGTTCAGGTGACGTACCTTCGCGGAAACAATCGTGAGATCCACGCGCAGAAGATACGATGGTGCACGCACGATCACGCGTGGGACAGTGTGAAATGTTAAATTATCTTACACAGTAAAAAAAAATGTTATGTAAAATTACAGTTATTACAGTGGGTAATAATGGAGCCATATATTAAAGGTGTATATTTATGTACATTAGTAAATTTACACCTTGTAGGTAAAATTATTACCTTATGTAATAAGTTAACTGCTTGCTGATTGATTGTCAAGACAATTCAAAAGGACTGTGTCCAAGTTCTGGTCCCGAAAAATGTGTAGATAATCAACTTGCAGCTTTTATGGAACAGCTGCAAGTTGATTGGCTACACATTTTTTGGAACTAGAACTTTGACACAGTTTTTGGATCGTGGACACAAAGCTTTAAAGACCTGTGTCCACGATGCTAGAACTTGGTCCAAGTTCTAGTTCCGAGAAATGCAGGATATTGAAGATAACCAAAGTGAAGAAACAGAATACAGACCACACTTAAGCCTAATCTACAATGCGCTCTTTGCATTTAGAAACATCCTATTTTGTAGACAATAAATATGTTAAAAAAATTTTTGCAAGTTGATAAATTGTATATTATACATTGTACAATTGTACATTGTCGACAAAGTTTTTAAGCGTTTTGATTTGCTGATATAAAATAGAATGTTTCTAGACGCAAAGAGCACATTGTAGATTAGGCTATACATGTTGTATTACATAACGTGTGGTTTTGCTTTCTATCGTTAATCAACTACTGGCGACAATATTTTTCTTGTTACACATTTCCATTATTGATATGCACCTATTATGTAACTTTACGTACATCTTCTACAGTGTATCTTTACGATTCGCAGGTATGACTTCGTGCTCTTCGATTATTCGCCAGAGGAGTACTTGGCGTTCGGCAGGGACGAGATCACTACGCTAACGTGCAAAAAGTGATCCCGGCGTCTCTCGTCTACGCTCGGGACGTGTGCGAGAATCGTGCGAGATGGAACGAGTCGTGTGACACACAACGAAACCGTAGCTAGCGCTTAAATGAATTCGGAGGGGCAGCAAGTATGATACTCGATATGTATATAGCGGCATATTTCTTATGTCGGGACTTGGAAAAGTGGAGGACCGTGTCCAGGATTTTGTAACTTGCATATATAAACTGCGTTGTCATATTGAACATTTTGATAGTGCATATGTTAAAGTTTATCGAATTGTTATACCGAATCGGAGGACGAGGACACGATGGGAGATTTATGATAAATAACGTCTCGCAGATATGAACGTACAGTTCGTTGCTTGCGTACTTAAAAACTGTTAAACTGAATTTTTACAAATTTACGGCTTGGAAGGAAGCTTTCTGATCATTCGAAACTCTCGCTCTCTCTTTCTCTCTCTCTCAATTATCTTCCGTTTTATTGACGTACGATCTAGATTGCGTTAGATCCCGTTAGTACTAAAGGTTTGCTTCCAGCGGAAGTGCAATAAGAGCAATTCACTTAAGAGAAAAATCTAGATAGATTGAAAGAATTTTAGTATCGCGACGCGCGCGTGATTGGAGAGAATTTGTGATAGCCTCAGTTTTGCGCGATGCAACAAGCGTAATCTAAGTACACCACCGAAGTTGTCCCCGACGGCTGCACAATAATCTTTGTAAGCATAAATGTAGCATCACCGTAACGATGGTAAATAGTACTGCCTCAAGGAAACATGGTGCAAAATATTAAGGTAACTAACTTGTCACAGCAACATCACTTTAAGATGCAAACACTTTTGTAGAGAGTTACGTTGTCCCGAGAAATGACGAAGACGATGCACTTCCGAGTAAGGCATCGAGTCAATCAGCAGCTATATTTGCATACGTTTCACCGCAGTAGAGTTCGGTATCGAGATAATTGGACATTTAAGTATCCAGCGAAATGAATATTTTGTCCGCGTGATCGATCGACAATTGTATTTGAATAAAAGGTATCTCGGCGTTGCGAATTTCTATACTCGCAAAGTAAACCACGCCGTTGAATAAAGAGTCATTTATACGATATTCTGTGTGTGGTGACCCTTCGCATCAATCTCCTACAGTTTTGCAGCTATAAATATACGTGGTATCCGACTCGACGTTGTGCCGCTCGATATCAGAGATTGGGAACAACATAACGAACTGACGAGCGACTCACCAACAAGATCTGTTGACCAGTTCCACTCCGATAATCCACTTATTCTGGAGTACGCACTGCCACTGCGAGATCAGCTCCAAAACCTTCTCCCTGCTGCTGGTCCTGCTGTGTCTCTGTCTCTTAATCACGGGTTCTCCTTCAGCGGTGTACAACTGTAACACCAAATATATCATAATATCATAATCAAATATTGCATGTACAGCAGTGGATAGAATGGTTGCGACACTTTTTTTTAAATAAGTTTTGGAACATGCATTTAGATTGAGAGTTACGTTTCAAGATCTTCTTCTCTATTCCATAAAAGCTGCAAGTTGATTGGCTACATATTTCTCGGAACTAGAACTTGGGCCAAGTCCTAGTATCGTGGACACAGGTCTTTAAAGGCCTGTGTCCATGATGCTAGGACTTGGTCCAAGTTCTAGTTTTGAGAAATGTGTAGCCAATCAACTTGCAGCTCTTCCGTAAGAGATACAAGTTGATTGGCTACACATTTTTCAAAACTAGAACTGTGTCCAACTTCCAGTTCCGAAAAATGTATAGTCAATCAACTTGCAACTATTCCCTTAAAGTTGCAAGTTAATTGGCTACATACTTCTCGGAACTAGAACTTGGGCCAAGTTCTAGCATCATGGACACAGGTCTTTAAAGCTTTGTGTCCAAGTTCCGAAAACTGTGTAGCCAGTCAACTTGCAGCTATATATTTAAAGGCCTGTATCCACGATGCTAGAACTTGGTCCAAGTTCTAGCATCGTGGACACAGGCCTTTAAAGCCTTCTGTCCACGATCCAAGAACTGTGTCCAAGTTCAAGTTCCAAGAAATGCGTAGGCAATCAACTTGCAGCTTCTCCATAAGATACAGATTGATTGGTTGCACATTTCATGGAACTAGAACCTGGACACAGTTCTTGAATCGTG
>NW_011967196.1:1416545-1428576 GCF_000949405.1 Vollenhovia emeryi
TGTAGCCAATGGACTTGCAGCTTTTATGGAACAGCTGCAACTTGATTGGCTACACATTTCTCGAAACTAGAACTTGGACCAAGTTCTAGCATCGTGGACACAGGCCTTTAAAGCCTTCTGTCCACGATCCAAGAACTGTGTCCAAGTTCAAGTTCCAAGAAATGCGTAGGCAATCAACTTGCAGCTTCTCCATAAGATACAGATTGATTGGTTGCACATTTCTTGGAACTAGAACCTGGACACAGTTCTTGAATCGTGGACACAAGACTCGAAGCCTTCTGTCCACGATCCAAAAGAACCGTGTCCAAGTTGTATAGCGTCGCGGACACACGGCTTTACGTCCGCAGATGCAAACGGAATCGGGCGGCTACCTCGCGGTCCGAGTCCGAGCTCGCGTCCTCCGCGTAGACCGCGCGCCGCTCCAGGGCGTTCAAAACGCACGCGGTGTTCGCCCGCCTCAGGGCGACCTCGCTCGCCGTGACGTCAATTCTGTTCTGGACATCGGCGAGGACCTGCAGCAGGTGCTCCTCGACGGGATTCACCGGCGCCGCCGGCGCCGGCATCGCCGTCTCATCGTCGCTGATAGCGAACATGTCCTCGTCGTCGGACTCCATCGCCGTTCCTCGCCGCGTCTCGTCGCTCGCGATTACCTTCCTCGTCCCGCAGCAACGTAATCGCGCGATAAACTCTCGAGCGGAGCTTCTACCCCGCGCGAGAGTCCCCCCAGAAAAACGAACAACGCGCGCGAATCAACTGGCGGGCTCGTCGCGTCGCGAAAATTTGAAACTTCTGGAACGAACAATCAGATCGCGCAGGGCCGCCAACGTAACGCACCGTAGCGAAATTCAGTAGCGACGCCAGCGCCCCCTCTCTCCGTCGGTATCGTCGGTAACCGTCGGTAACCGTCGGCAATGTCGCCGCTCTGCGGTTACCGCCTACGCTCCGCGCCTCCACCTGACAACCGCGACCGGATTTGCTTACGGTCACGAATCTCCGATAGCACCTCGTCGACGGTTACGTCGCGGAAACGTGGAACGTCGCTGCTGCGGGCCAATCGCTTCCCTAGCAACCCGTCCGTTCGTCCGCCCGCCCGCCCGTCCGTCCGTCCGTTCGTCCGTCCGTCCGTCTATCCTCTCGTCCGTCTCCGTCGTGGCGTGCGTTCCCAGCCGGACGTTCCACTGGTGGAGATGTGCCTGGCCGTCCGTCGCAACTGCGTCGCGGGGCCCGTCGTCGGACGGCGCGACAGCGTGAAAATGGCGGTGTGAAGCGATGGCAGGACGCAGATCGACGCTGTCGAATGCGGCGGACTCGCTGCCGGGATCGGGCGGCGGCGGCGGCGGCGGCTGCGGCGGCGGCGGCGGCGGCGGCGGCGGTGGCGGCGGCGGAGGTGGCGGCGATCCGCTGCGCGAGCTCTTCGAGGCCTGCAAGACCGGCGATCTCGCCAAGGTGAAGGCGTTGGTCAACCCGAAGACGGTCAACGCCCGCGACACTGCCGGACGCAAGTCCACCCCCCTGCATTTTGCAGCTGGTGAGTCGCCGGGGCACCCAAGCCCCGCTCTCCCTCCCCGTCCGAGTCGTCGCTTCCTGGAGACCGCCGTCCCGGGATCCGCGTAAACACGTGGACGCTGGAGGTTAATGAGCCAGCGAGTCGCGTTTCAGCTGATCGGAGCCTCGTCCTCGCGGGCGTACGTGGCAGTCTCGATCGCGCGTGGGCTCTTGAAACGAGGACAGCGGTTGTCGAACGAGATTGTTAACTCCGACGTCGACAACTCCGCTTGGGGGCCACCACCATTTTTTATTTGTTTTTTTCTCGAGCTGGCGTGAACGCGTAACTGTCGCGAAATAGTTGGTGCCGGAGTACATAAGGTAAATAGACCGAATCCTCTTGACGTGAGCGATCGCGTGGATGCTGTGTACGTTTTGGCTCGATGTGTTCAAGTGGCAAGAAACGTGAGAGCCTGAACGCGCAGGAACTCGCGATAACTCGTAGGCGAGTCTTGACCGCGTACGAATCAGGTTTCATCGTCCTTGCGTGACTCACGTACGCGTGGATCTTGCAATTTTTTCTACGTACTTGTGTAAAACGTGTATAACATTGTTTTCGAAGGAACAAAAGAATAAGCGAAGGCAGGACGTTGAGGGTCGAAAACAATTTTACTAAGTCACAGTCGAAGGAGCGGAGGAATAAAAGACAGGACGTTAATTGATGAAAATTTTAGTTAAAGTCTCGGCGACTGTGATTTCACATGAGAGCCTCGTGAATGTATTAATCGCTCAATGCAATTTAATTTTCAGAGGTTACAAGGATATTAAATACACCACGTGTATAACACTTGAAAAATGTCCCCGCAGGATACGGTAGGAAGGACGTTGTAGAATTTCTCCTGTCCGCCGGTGCGTCGATCCAAGCGCGCGACGACGGCGGTCTACATCCGTTGCACAACGCGTGCTCCTTTGGACATTGCGACGTTGTGAGATTGCTCCTGGAGGCGGGGGCGAGCCCGAACACGAGAGATAATTGGAATTTCACGCCTCTGCACGAGGCGGCGATCAAGGTGCTTACTTTTGCCCAGTCAATTTTACTTTGTCGCCAGTGCTGAAAGCCGAAGATGGAAATGGTGCCTAACTTTTTCATCTTCATTTGTACTTGACAGGGTAAAATAGACGTATGTATTACTCTGCTACAGCACGGGGCAGATGTAAACATTAGGAATACAGAAGGAAAGACCGCGCTTGAAGTAGCGGATGTCTCTACAAAGCCGGTACTAACTGGAGAGTATAGGAAAGATGATCTCCTAGAGGCGGCTAGATCCGGAAACGAGGAGCGACTGCTGCAGCTGCTGAACCCTCTTAATGTCAATTGTCACGCCAGTGACGGAAGGAGATCTACGCCGTTGCATTTGGCAGCTGGATATAATAGATCTAGGGTTGTGCAGATTCTTCTTCAGAATGGCGCGGATGTGCATGCCAAGGACAAAGGGTTAGTACACGCGAACGTTCCACTTGCGGATTCTTAATGCGTAAGGAAAGCTGTTTCATCTTCATTGCGCTCGCTCACTCTCGGCCTTCGCTAGATCTAAATCCGATCGCGACCCATTGAAGTCCTGATTGACTTGCAGAGGCCTCGTGCCGCTTCATAACGCTTGTTCGTACGGCCACTTTGAAGTAACCGAGGCGCTTCTGAAGCACGGCGCCGCCGTTAACGCCAGTGACCTCTGGACGTTCACTCCGTTGCACGAAGCCGCGAGCAAGTCCAGAGCAGAGGTCTGCTCCTTGCTGCTGAGCGAAGGCGCCGACCCGACGCAATTAAACTGCCATAGTAAGAGCGCCATCGACGTGGCACCTACCCTCGAATTGCAAGAAAGACTAGCGTGTGAGTGCAGAGTGGATTTACCGAGGGGGAACCCGCTGAGGGCATTGTGGTTGCACAGATTTGCGGCATTTCCTGGGCATTAGTGTACAAGATTTTGGTCAGCGGTTTCCCCCTCGGGATTTACTTTCTATTCGTGTCCGATTCGCACAAATATCTTGATCGCGCACATTTTACAATCAACGCACGATTTACAGACGAATACAAGGGCCACTGTCTACTGGACGCCTGCAGGCAGGCAGATCTTAATAAGCTTAAAAAGTATCTGTCCCAAGAGATTGTTAATTTCAAGCATCCTTACACCGGCGACACACCGATGCATTGCGCAGTGGCGTCACCGTACCCGAAGCGAAAGCAAGTCATCGAGGCCTTGATTCGAAAGAACGCTGCCATGAACGAGAAAAATAAAGACTTTCTTACACCGCTTCACGTAGCGACCGATCATTCGCATTACGACGCGATGGACATATTGCTGCGGCATAATGCAAAGGTCAACGCGCTGGACGGCTTAGGACAGACCGCTCTGCATAGGTACCTTTGTTCTGAAAAACCACTTGTTTCCTATTTGCCGTAAGAAATGAGTGAGTCAATTTTAACGTTGTTAGTTCATAATACGTCAATTAATTATTTCCTTACTAGGTGCGCTAGAGAGGATAACGTACAAGCTTGCAGAATACTTTTGTCGTACAATATCGATCCTTCGATAGTGTCCCTGCAAGGCTACACCGCGGCACAAATTTCCGCCGAGAACGTACTGAAGATACTGCAGGGTGAGTCGTTCGGTCCGGTTGCGCCATTTATTTCGGGGCAACGGTCTCAGCTTCGTGCTTAACTGCGTAGATCCACCGAATGGAACGGACGATGTGGAAGCGCAACTCTTGGAGGCGAGCAAGTCGGGCGATCTTGCCGCGGTAGAAAGAATCCTGCAGGCCAATCCACACGCTGTGAACTGCCGTGACTTAGACGGCAGGCATTCGACTCCGCTGCATTTTGCAGCGGGTTTCAATAGAGTGCCGGTTGTAGAGTATCTATTAGCGCACGGCGCAGATGTGCATGCCAAAGACAAAGGGTAATTAAGAAAATCAGTCCATTGATTGTTTCATATTTAACGTACAACATTATTAGTTTCTCTTTAAGCGTTGTATAATTCAGTATTTACCTTATATATAACTTGAGATACTTTTAATAACATTGCACGTTACTTGGATACAGTGGATTGGTGCCTCTCCACAACGCTTGCTCTTACGGCCACTACGAAGTCACGGAATTGTTAGTAAAACACGGGGCGTCGGTGAACGTTGCCGATTTGTGGAAATTTACGCCGCTTCACGAAGCCGCCGCCAAGGGCAAGTACGAAATAGTACGATTACTGCTGAGACACGGAGCGGACGCCACCAAGAAGAACAGAGACGGCGCGACGCCATTAGACCTGGTCAGAGACGGCGATCAGGACGTGGCGGATCTCTTACGTGGAAATAGCGCTCTTCTGGATGCGGCGAAGAAGGGCAATTTAGCCAGAGTTCAGAGACTGGTTACGCAAGACAACATCAACTGCCGGGACGCTCAAGGACGCAATAGCACTCCATTGCATTTAGCTGGTACATATATCACTTCTGAATACACAGGCGTCGATAATACTTTCTGTTTTCAAAGATATGTTCAATTAGCTTTTTCACATTTTTCTTATTATTTTCGTTTCGCTTTTCAATCGATTTGTAAAATGTGTTGTACAACACGATTTTAATTCACTTAAGCTTTTGGAATCAAAAAGATTTCGTACATTTATATAAAAGCGGTAATATTTATACATAAACTGCGCTTCTTTTTTCAACGCAGCGGGATACAATAACTTGGAAGTGGCTGAATTCTTGCTTGAACGTGGCGCCGATGTAAATGCGCAAGATAAAGGCGGCCTTATTCCCCTGCACAACGCGTCGAGTTACGGTCACCTGGACATCGCAGCCTTGCTCATTAAATACAATACAGTGGTGAATGCGACTGATAAATGGGGATTCACGCCGCTGCACGAAGCTGCGCAGAAGGGTCGGACGCAGCTGTGTGCCCTTTTGCTTGCTCACGGCGCCGATCCCTTCCTGAAAAATCAGGAAGGGCAGACTCCGGTGGATCTGGCCAGCGCGGACGATGTGAGATGTTTGTTACAAGACGCCATGGCTTCTCAGCAAATCGTTCCATCGGTGCCGTCGGGCAATATGGTGAACAGTGCTGGTGGCAATTCCATTAACAGTAGACCACCTAGTATCGTGTCTGGTAAGTAGAACCGCAGATACACACACACACACAGAGATGATATATTTATTTCTATTATATATTTTTCATTCTTTCTCCTAGTTCCCGTTACGCCGCCACCGCCCCTCACTCAAGAGACCGTCATTATGCCATCTGGCGCAGCCATGACTCTGTGCGTGCCATTGGCACGCCCGACGTCGTGCCTGAGTCCGATGCCGCCGAGCGAACCGTGCTCCGAGAAAGAATCCAAAGATATGTGCAAAGAACACAACGGCACCATCACGACTGTCGCCGGCTTCCTGCAGAGTCTCGGCCTGGAGCATTTACTCGAGCTGTTCGAACGCGAGCAAATCACCTTGGATATACTCGCGGAAATGGGTCACGAGGATCTGAAGCAGGTTGGAGTGTCGGCTTACGGTTATAGGCATAAATTAATTAAAGGTATGGATAAGCTGCTGAACACAGCAGCGGGTTCCCTCTGGCAGCCTTCCATAAATCCCGGGACATTGTTAGTGGACTTGTTAGCGGAAGACAAAGAATTCTTGGCTGTTGAGGAAGAGATGCAAAGTACCATTAGGCAACATAGGGATAATGGCCATTCCGGTGGCATCTTCTCTCGATATAACATAGTCAGAGTACGTATTAAATTTGTCGAACGTAGTGCAACGACCGACGCTGCTTTCATTGGCAGGTTTTTGTGTAATTAGAAATGTCTTCTGCAGATACAAAAGGTTCAGAATCGCAAGTTGTGGGAGCGTTATGCCCACAGGAGACAAGAGGTGGCTGAAGAAGTCGGTGCTGCCGCTCCCGCGTCTCCTAGCACTGGACCTAGGGGCACTCCCAGTTCAACGGTATCACAGGCGAACGAGAGAATGTTATTCCATGGCAGTCCGTTTATCAACGCTATCGTTCAGAAAGGCTTCGATGAGCGGCACGCGTATATCGGTGGGATGTTCGGCGCCGGCATATACTTTGCGGAACACAGCAGCAAGAGCAATCAGTATGTCTATGGTATATGCGGTGGTACCGGATGTCCCGCACATAAAGACAGAAGCTGTTACATCTGCCACAGGTAGGCGGAAGAAAATTCAGAGAATTAAGTGGCCATGATAGGCAGAAACTTTCACGACAGGTTTCTAAAAGATAACAAGTCTGTTGGTAGCAACAGCTTTCACCACTGATATACATAAAATTTGTTGACGCACACTTCTCTGTCTTTCTATTTCTTTTATTTTTAAAAAGTACCATATTCGTATTCTGTTATTGAAATGTTTCTGTTTATAATTTTTCAGACATTTGCTGCTCTGTAGAGTCACGCTCGGCAAGTCGTTTCTACAATTTTCGGCAATGAAAATGGCACACGCCCCTCCCGGCCATCATAGCGTTATGGGCAGGCCATCGCAGGGTGGTTTGGTGTTTCCCGAGTACGTTGTCTACAGAGGCGAACAGGCATATCCAGAGTATCTTATCACGTACCAAATTGCAAGGCCTCAACAGGACAGCGGCGGTAGCGACGGCGTTGAGGAACGGTGATCGGAAGAGCCGGGCCCCGCGGCGCGATTGCGCAGCCTCTGCTGCTGTCAGAGGCCGAGGGCATGCGGCGCATTGTCGCGGACATAAAACTCGAAACTGCTCTGAACTTGAAGTCTATAGCATCAGTTCTTCCATTTTTAACAGACTAAAATAGAATTTGAGAAAGTAACGGTGCGTACGTATGTGTGTATGTGTGTACACGTATGTGATCGAGATATGCAGAATATTTTATTCCAAAATAATATCCACTCTTACTACAAGAGAAATGACCGTTGTAATAGCTTATTTCAAGCATTTAAACACGATACTATTCGAGATCATTTTACTCTTCGAGTGATGGAAAGGGATGTATATTAATCATGATGTGTATATATATATATTGATACTGACAGTGCGTCTCTTACATCAAATTCGATGTGTCGCGACTAGAGCGTGTTCCTAGGATTAGTCAGTATTAAAGGAAATTAATTCGTATACACTCGTATACGTACAAAAAGTTAATTTATATTAGTACACGTTTGAATTTGAAAAGCGGTAAAGGGGGCGAAAGCAGATATTGTTCTTGAAAGTATACAGAATCATCGAAGGAAGAATGTAATTTACTCACCGTCTCACGAATATATTAGCTTGTATAAATTAAATTTATCTACTTGATATGTACATTATAGGTAAAGTCTGCAATGTGATGAAATATATATTTATATGTACAAACATAAATGTTTTTTTTTAAATACGAAGTGATACACTAGCAATTATAATATTCTTTTGCATTACATATAATTTTGTGGCCATTTCGGCAAGCGCAAATCCAGCCGAGAGGAATACATTTGTGCGCGTTGTACCGTATTACTCTTCAAGTAGTTTTTCCAAGTAGTTTATTCATCGATACAATTACAGATGCAGATCCTTTGCATTTCGGACTTTACTTGCGATGTGTGTATATAAACTTATAAACTTTAGTATAAATATTATGTAAATAATTCGATTATCTACTTTATAGCTCGTAAACGTAAATCAATGGGGTTCCTATAATTCAATAGCTTTCAAACGCTGTATAGTCTTTTTTTTACAAAGATGAAATAATAGCTATTTTATTAACGTTGATCTGTTTTCGGGAAGGAAGGGTATCGGGAGATGCTGCGGGTCGCAGTTAGGAGGAAAACTCGTCGTATGCGTTCTCGATACCAGGCGACACATAGCTGCAAATTATTATGACAGCGATTGAACTATTTATGAATAAACATATTGAATATAGTTGAATCAATTTGACTTGGGATACCGTAACACCGTTCAAAGGATAACTTTTTTTTTTTTAAGGAGTTCGAACGGACGATATCGAAAGACATCTTTTTGATCTCATTAAAAAAATATCATCTTTAATGTCCTGGTTCGACACCTTCAAAATTATTTCGTCATAGTTATAAAGAGAAGTAACTATGCAAATATATACACGTAAGAGTAACACGACTGTGTGTAGATAGCGGAAAACGAACACCATTTACAACCACAATTGCTATAGTCTTAACACTTATTCTCGGTGATGGTGATCATTTTTTTCTCTGTGTTTTTATAGAACATTCACTTTAAGCCAAGTGCTAACGATTGTCCGTGTCTGCGCTAGACACGGACTAGCAGCCAATGACTTCTCCGCGCTGTTGCATCTGCTCTGAAGAGCCGATTACGATATTTTCATGTAAGGCAGGTCTGCAGCATAGTCGGAATAATATTCAAGTGCGTACATATTACCACTGTGTTCTAATTGTAAGAGAACGAGAGACTTGTAAAAAAAGAAGAACAATGATTTTCTTTAATTGTTAATATGCGAGTTGTCTTTTCTGTCTCTTCTTGCAGGAATGTTTCCAGAGATGATACACGGAGGAAACATCCCCCTTTCATCCCCTCATATTACAAATTGTTTACACGACGATTAGGTTCGTCTTCGTCGAGAAAGTCTTGAGCCTAACGCCGATATTTGCGGATCTCGTTTTCGTCAGTTGTGAAAAACCTCGCGCAATGCACGGATGCTCATCGGCGTGTAATCGTTCAATGAGTATCGTCAAGAGACTCGCAAGTGACTCTATTGCACGTGTTGCAGCCGTATCGCGACGCGCGATTTATAAGAGCTGCTCGGTAAACAGTTTAATCCTCAAGATCGTGCCTTCGCGCACGTATCTCTCGGCGTCTATCTTGCCTTAGACGACCTAATCTACAATGTGCTCTTTGCGTCTAGAAACATTCTATTTTACATGAGCCAATCGAACGCTTAGAAAAAGTTTGTCGACACAATGTACAAGTAATTTATGAATAGCACAAATTTTTTAATCTTTATGTATCGGCTACAACATAGAATGTTTCTGGGCGCAAAGAGCACCTTTTGAATTAGGCTTCAGTCGTCTCTACGCTTTCCTCTTTTTTCCAATGTGAATTTTTACAGAGACGCAGCTCTTTACGATTTCTTGTTAGTCGTCTACGCTTTACGAGCCGCTTTATATTGTTACATCATTCACGGAGATTTCTCGTACGTAAAACGAATTAGCGATATTACGAGAATGTAGAACGGTGCGTCGCTAATGTAATTTGATGCAACGGCAAATCCGATTACGTTATACGCTTCGTTACGTAGCGATAAATTATTGAATGATCCGTCCGCGTAAAAAAGAGAAGGCGCCAATGCTTATCACACTTTACTCGTTAAATTGCCTCTTTTCATTGCGGTATTAGCCTGAGCATCTTTTATTTCGAAACAATATTCCTCGTAGCTATTAGAAGAGAGCACAAAGTTCATCCTTCCGATATAAGATGTTGGCTTTTCTTTGGCGATAAAACGCAGGACTGACGAAAGCGGGAGGAAGGCGAGAGATTAGTTAGTCGCGGAATGCACTCCGCTGCTAATGAATATGCGCTATTATAATTTATAATGCGACACGCGCTACGTAACACGTCGGGGACGATTTGCATAAGAACATCCGATCGCGGACGCGACACGTGCAGATTAACTTTGATCTCGGTTTAAGATACTTTTTAGCCTTTTCTAGTTTCTGGAATTGGAAGAAGATAAAAACTTAGTCAAACCGCAAAATTAATCTGGTTGCATTAATTGGAAATCTGGTAGATTCAACCAGTCGTCGGTTAGAAAATGTAGTGAAGTATATCAAACTTCCCGAGTCGAAATTTTTGTACTATTTTGACACTTTTAAGGATAATTTACACCTACATAGACCAGCAATAATCTACTTTGATGACATATTTTTACTCCTCCCTCGAATCTTTAATTCTAAAAATGTACTTTAGTTCCTAGTTAAAAGGACCTACTTTAATGCTAAATTGGCAAAAGTAGAAATTTCCGACACTATCAGTTTTAAAGTAGGAGTCAATTTTGTACTTGCAGTTCGACCTCTTTTACTGCCTTAGCTCTTACCATATAATAGAATTAAAGGTTCAACATAACTGGCAACAGAAAACTTCCTTTATTTACACAACGTTTCGGCAATGGGTTTTGGCCCTTTTCAAGTGCAATCGACAGATTCTAGTAGGCGCATGGCATGCGGTTAAATGCCATCAAGGCCCAGTAGAAATATCGCTACGGAGACATTGCATTCTATACAGCACGTCGTCTAAGTCGTCTTTTAGATACGTACGACTAAAAGACGACTTAAAAATGTCCTAAAGATGTCTGTTAGACACGTGTGCTGTATGGGATGTAATGTCTCCGTAGCGATATTTCTACTGGGCCTAAAGCCCGTATCAGACTACGGATTGAGATTGGGATTAGATTGAAATTTGACCAATCACTGCAGTTTTACTAATCTCAAGTTTAGTAACTTTTACTCTAATTGGTCAATTTTCAATCTAATCTCGATCTCAATCCGTAGTCTGATACAGGCTTAATGGCATTTGACCACATGCCATATGCGTCGTCCGTTGATTGCATTTGAAAAGGACCAAGACCCATGGCCGAAACGTTGTTTAAATAAAGGAAGTTTCCTGTTGCCAGTTGTGTCGGATTAATGAAAATATTTTTAGCAAACCGTAGCTAGTTACGGTGGCGAAAATTTTGTTTCAGTGCGTACGGGAACCCTCGCGGGACGGGGAAGTCGCGCGATTTCTCCCGGCACGGGAGAAATGCGCCGCTAAGCTCTAAACTGTAAAAGGGTATCGTTCCGCGCGTCTTTTTTTTCAGCGATATCGAGGATATCGCTCGGAAGAAAAACAAGTCTGGCGCCTCGATTGATGCACAACACATATCGCCCGGATGGGTGCTCGGTGCAAAAATTGACTCGCGGCAACCAACCGGATCGTTCGTGCCCGTTTTCTCGCGGCCGTCACGCGCTTCCGCCGGGGCGTTCGAAGAGGAAAATTACGCGCTTATGGAAGTCTCTCGGGAATTGTGCTAACGTGACCCGCGCTGTATCGCGCGGGTATCGTTCGATGAATCGACACATTTTGACCGATGGCGCCGATGGCCGACCAAGTGGTACTTTAATCTTCTGCCGCGATATCTTTTTGCTCGTTTATCTCGCGTCTCATTGGGACGAGAGAAAAAAAACCGACGCTGCAGATTGTAATATTTTCCGCGGCTTGTTTACTCATTATCTCTCTAATGCGTCGTCTCTCCGCTAATTGCGAAGTATTGTCGCTCCACTCGCGGAACGCTTAACCCTTTGCGTGCCAGGTAGCTTCGCTGCGAAATCGCTGCACGTATTGGATGTGACGCTAGACCAGGGTTGGGAAGTAACTCGTTACTTCCCAGGTAGCATTTTGTCAGGGCGTGCCCGAAGTTCGTAAAGGGCCTAGACAGGCATGCTCTAAAATAGGCCTGCCATCGTTGGGCCTAGATAGGTCCTACTAAGGTAAATTCTTAGTGGAATTTCCTGAACAACA
>NW_011967196.1:1430973-1436249 GCF_000949405.1 Vollenhovia emeryi
AAGCATCACGTGTCTGCACGTCTACTTTTTCTCTTTATTCAAATAACGACATTTGAAATCAGTAGACGGATTGGTAGATGCAGATAAGAGGTATCGCAATTTATTATCTTTATATTTATTATATTTATTATCTGTTGTGTCGCGTCTAAACCCGACTGGAAATTAAAGTAAGGTTCAAATAAGGACCTGATAATATTTGCCTGATTTAGTTATCGGGAACTGATACTATCTTTTTATCGGGACCCGAGTAAACATGTGACGCTGTTTCCCTATGCGGTCTTTACAAACTATCACAATCAGGTTATAATTAGGTCCTTGTTAAATTATACGAGGTCTTTATAAAAAAAGTATATAAGGTCATGATCAGGTAATGTAACAAGGACCTGATAACATGTCATATGATATTTGTTATCAGGTCCTTGTTACATTACTGACAGGGCCCTGACCGTAAATGAAAATTATTAAAAATTAATTATTATTAATTATGAAAAAATTCAATTTGTCAAACTAATTGTTAAATTGTGTTAAATTACATAGTCATCAAAAGTATATTCAGGTTATTGAGGTTTATCCATGATACAGACAACTTGCTCTCGTATCATATCGGCTCGCCTTTTATACTAATACGGGACGATTTTTACTTACGAGAAAGACTAACGCGCGGCCGCCACATCGCGGCAGTATGTGGTACTAGTGCTATCTATTCAGGAAGGAATCGGGGCCTTGTTAGGGGTATTTACGTCAGTGCCTATTCAGGGCCCGTTCAGGAAATTCCACTAAGAATTTACCTTAGTAGGACCTATCTAGGCCCAACGATGGCAGGCCTATTTTAGAACATGCCTGTCTAGGCCCTACATCGCCTGCCCTATTTTAGGGCATGCCTGTCTAGGCCCTTTACGAACTTCGGGCACGCCCTGACAAAATGCTACCTGGGTTAACTCATCCAGATAGCACACATAGTTCTATGAATATTCTTCTGGCGTGCAAATATTCTTAATTTCAGAATATTACGTGCATGGAATTTCCTGAACGGGCCCTGAATAGGCACTGACGTAAATACCCCTAACAAGGCCCCGATTCCTTCCTGAATAGATAGCACTAGTACCACATACTGCCGCGATGTGGCGGCCGCGCGTTACTCTTTCTCGTAAGTAAAAATCATCTCGTATTAGTATAAAAGGCGAGCCGATATGATGCGAGAGCAAGTTGTCTGTATCATGGATAAACCTCAATAACCTGAATATACTTTTGATGACTATGTAATTTAACACAATTTAACAATTAGTTTGACAAATTGAATTTTTTCATAATAGTAGCCAGTAAAATGATCTGTCTAGCATTCGTATGGATCATTCTTTCGACTAAATAGTTCCTGAACATGCACTTGAGATGACCATAAATACCCAGCTAGCCAAATATGTCGGAACAGATTTTATCAAGTGCTCGCTACAAATTTTGAAAGCTAGAAGACTACAGATTGCATATAGGAACTGATATATTCGACATGTTGCCAGCATGTCAGCAGAAATGCAACAAAATCTGCTCACATAATTGGACCTGCTCGGTTTCTGCCGACAATTCGTTGATAGCGTATGTTTTACGGACTTTAGTGCGAAAACAAAAGACAAATGCTGACACAGATGGCCATAATTTTTGTATCGGTTTCTGATAAATCTGCTACCAATCTGATGCCAATCTGCTACTATTTTGCTGACCGGGTATAAGAGTGGACTCTGAACAAGCCTTGATACCCTAGCGGAAAAAATTTCTATAACTACAAAAATTGACTTGTAACAGAAATTTTTAGAAAATTATATATCTTCGTTGAAACATTTTTTTTTGTAAAATTATCTACGAAATAGCACCACAAATTACAACGTTCTCAAATCAAGAAATTATTGCAAGTAGTATTTCATGAAAATGTACAATTTTGTAAAAACTAGTACAGAACCTTACTAGTTTTAAAAATTTGAGGAGCAACAAGATCTTAAAGAATTAAAACGCCCGCTTACTTGTACAATATTACAAAAATTAACGAAAGCGTTCCAGTCCTAGCATGTCTCATGTTGATTTTTCTAACACTTTTTAAATTTAATTGCGCATTTTTCTGATGCTATATTTAGCATTCAATCCCCTCCCTCCCCCCATTTTCCCCGTCCTGTAAATTAATTTTATTACGAAAAATATTACCCCAACCAGGATTCGAACCTGGGACCTCCCTCAATCCGTGACAACACACAATTTTGTAACAAGTAATAAAAAAAATTTTTTTTAACCATTGTGTTTTCTTTACACCGGTTGATTTGTCTCATTATTCTGTTCAAAAAAGTATTAAGGTAAGATGATAAAAAATGAATATTTTACAAAATATTTTGTAATTTATGTCAAAATATTGGAACTTTCAAACCTTAATAACTCATTAAGTTCTTAATAAAAAATACTTTATTAAAGCGTTTTGGAAAGCTCTTGAGGTCAGCTACAAGAATATGTAATAAAAAATAGGGGATGCCATTTAAAAAAATTGGTGTGACCTTTTTGTGACCTTCAAATAATTCTTCAAGGTCAAACCAATGGTACCATCTTATGGCCCCCTCGAAACCAAACAACTTTTGTAAGCTTAAGTACACTCGGTGGCGCACTCGGCCCCGATAATCGAGACAGTTCATCGGTGGTGTGGGCTATGTATGTACATGTATATATATGAGTCCCGAATATCGCGGCAGTTCAGTTAGCGAAGGACTGTCTAGCTCGAAGCATATGTAATATACTCTGTCAGAAGGTATCTGAATAAAGTCAAAGAGAAGGCGCTTACAGTTCAGAAGTGGGATTCACCATTCGACCTCGCAGAATTCTCGTAAGGTTGTCTACAATACTTACACTAGCGACTAAAAGCCTTAATAAAAGATCGGAAAGCAAATCCTCATCGCGAAATAGCTTGGTACGACAGCAGCGAAACCGGTGGAATATCAGCCCCGTACGCGTGACTCGAGCCATTTTTAAATTTCTAATTTGAACCCTATACTTTAATTTACTTTTTTCTAATTACAAATTTGCACATTGCTTCCATTGTTATGGCTTCCTCATAGAGGAAGCTTTAACAGCAAAATAAGAATAATTTGAATTCTTTCAAGAAACATCGTACTAAAGTTTCATTTCTCTCATAAAGCTTCATCTATGAGAAAGCCATAACAATTGAACCAATGTGCAAATATCTAATTTGCCTAGTTTAATGATGAGGAAATTTGTAAATTTCCAATTTGAACCCTTCAATGATCATAAAGCAAAGTGCAAATTTCTAATTCGCTCACTTTCAAGAAATATCGTGCCAAATTAGATTTCGCACCTTAACCTTCCTCTATGAGGAAGCAATGTGCAAATTTATAATTTGCACACTTTCAAGAATAATTAAAAAAAAATTAGATTTCGCTGCTAAACCTTCCTCTATGAAGAAGCTATGTGCAAATTTCTAATTTGCACAATTTACTTTACTTTACTTTAAATTAATTTACTTTTTTTCCAAATTATAAATTATATTCTCCTTTAGTTTTTCAATCCAAATTTCATATATATTTCATTAAAATATGATTAATTACTTCTTCAGTCATACACTTTTGAAATTTTTGGAAATCACAATTAAACATAATTTGCGATAGTTACAACAACCACAGACACTTCAAAAAAAATAACACATTAAAATTCAAAAAATCTTTTACCGGTCATCGCCATAATCAAGAGGTATGCCCATGGTGGAATTATCCCTTCCACCATGGGTATGCCTCTACTTATGTCTCTTTGCCTCTACAATTGTGGACATTTCTTCATTTGATTGTGTACCATCACTTCTGAAACACCTTTTATACTGAAAAAGAGGGGCCTCTACCTAAGTTTATTAAAACTTTTTGCTTATACTAATTTATACATTTCACCATTACATTTTGTAGCATCACTTTTAAAACACCAAGTATAATCCAAAAAACATTATTTATGGATTTTGTGAAATTTAAAACATCTATAACTCAAAAAGCAATCTTCTCGAAAACTAATTAATTATTTTTAGGTTGGAATGGTGGATTTTCACACCACCCATGAGGTTCCACTTAATGGCGCGTTAGGTTTTTTTATAGTAGACCTTCGCCTGTAGCCCTATTATACTACTTTCTATTATAAATAATATAAACACTAATTTCATAACCACGAAAACTTACGGTACTTGTTTATCAATCTACACCCGACAACAGAATTAAACGATCAGTAATTTTCTTTTTAAGATGAATCGATTTTTTTATTAATCACCGCGTTTAATCCAGAATCCCGTTTCACATTAATCACTGCGCCAAACGCAAAATGCATTTTCATGATACTCACTGAGTTCATTACAGAATGAATTTTTATAATACTCTCTTGGCACATAGCATAATGCATCTTTATAATACCTACTGCGCATAGAGCAGAATTCATTTTTCCTATTACTTACTGCGCTCAGCGCAGAATGCATTTTTATAATACTCACTGCGCATAGCGCAGAATGCATTTTCACAACATTTCGCAGATTTTTTTTCATAATACTGCGCATAGCACATAATGCATTTTCGGCCGAATGGATTTTAATATTAATTCTCACTTTTAACGCAGAATGTAATTTCACAGTAATCAATGTGCACATCGCACAATGCATTTTCTTTATACTCACTGCGTTAAGAACATAATGAATTTTCATAATACTGACTTGGCAGAGAGCAGAATTCATTTTCATAATACTCACTGCGCACAGCGCACAGAATTAATTTTTCTATTACTCACTGCGCACAGCGCAGAATGCATTATCATAATACTCACTGCGCATTGCGCAGAATGCATTTTCCTCGACATTTTAAAAAAATAATTTACGTAATTGTTGAACCGGATTTCTTTTCTCGTATTTCTCTTTTTTACTTTTCCGAGGTTTTAATTTTAATTTATTCCTAATATTAATTCTCTTAATTTTCTATTATTCTCCTAATCTTTTATTATTCTCTTTTCTACAGGGTGAGTCTTTCCATATCCGACAAAATTTTTAAGAAGGTAGAACGGATCAAGATGAACGAAAAAGTCCTGTACCATTTTGCAATTTTCGTAATAGTTAGCGAGTAATTAATTATTAAAAATCATTGTCTTAGGCCAGCCTACCGCCCAATTCGAGCGCGTGGCAAGATGTGACCGCCCGGTGATCGATATTGCTATGCGCACATCTCGCCACGCGCTCGAATTGGGCGGTAAATTTCAAGAAATTTTTAATT
>NW_011967196.1:1436938-1462243 GCF_000949405.1 Vollenhovia emeryi
TTAACATAACACCGGGAGCGCTTCTCTTTGCGCTCCGCGTGCACGGTAAATTCCTCGGATAGTCGTCAAGGAAACCTCCGGCGGATCTGGCGCCGGCTGACGTTTCGGATAAAAGACACGTGCGTGGGACCGGCGCCGAGTCGCGCCGGTACCGGCGCGGCGAGCACGTGCACCGTGTATGACACGGGCGGGTGGAGGGGGAAGAGCGCCCCGACCGACGAACAGCGATGGCGGAGGATGATCTGTAGACGCTTAGGTCTGGATTATTAGAGGGTTTTTGCAATGCGCGTCTCTTGCAATGCCGACACGGCGAGGGCAGAGAAAAACGTAAGTCATGAGGAGCTATCGTATACGACTTACGTTTCTCTCTGCCTTGCCTTAACGTCTACGACCGATCGTGCGACAGACTCGAGCGCCCGCCGGTGGCTCTCTCTGTCCACCGGCCCAGTTCCTTTTCTCGGCAAAGGGAAAACGGTCACGCGAGAGCCGGCACGTTAATTCCCTTCGTTCGCGCTGCGTCCCTACGCGCGGAGAGCCGAGAGGACTCGATCGCCTCTCATGTACATACATACGCGGCCTCGCGGCCGCGAGACCAAGAGCCGCAGTCGCACCCGGAGCACGCGGCACGCGCGCGCCTCCGAGTGCCTGCGATTCGCGTACGCGCCGCGATCACGTGAACGTCACGCGCGGGCGGGCGGGCGAGCGCGCAGGCGCGGTGGCGCCTCGTCGATCGGCGCCGGGCCCAGGCCCGGTCTCGCGACCGCGCACGAATTGTCGCGCGTTCAAACGCGTGTCGAACGTGGTGTTACGTGGAACGGTACCGCGCGCGATCGTCGGCGCGCCGGCCGAGCCGAGGGGTTGCTCTCTCTCTCTCTCTCTCTCTCTTTTCTTTCTTTCTTTTTCTCTCTCTCTCCCTCCCCCTTTCTCTCTCTCTCTTTCTCTATACATATATCTCTCTCTCTCCCTCTTCCTTCCCCTCTCGCGCACGCGCGCCCGCGAGTTATCGCGGGTCTCGCGACTTCTCGAGGAACGGTCCGATTGTCGTACAGGCCGCGCGACGGCGTGATAAGACCGCAGCAGTCGGTCGTGCGCGCCGGAGTCGGCGATTGGCACGCGCGCGATGCGCTACACGTCGGTCATTATCGTGCATGAGGAGGCGAGTACCACCGCCCGGCCGTGCCCCGCCGGTCCTTTAAACGCGGCCGGCGTCGTTTGAGAACGGGAACTCCTCCCCCGTTTCATTGCATCCCCCTACGTGCGTCGCGGGCTCTCTCTCTCTCTCTCGATCGCGGTGGTGGCCGCCTGTAATCGCGATGTTGCGTGCAATCGTATGAGAGAGAGAGATATATATATATATATTTATCACGCCAGACAGGGGACAACTTGTGTTTCACGGAGCGAGAGAGGCAGAAACGAGGATACCACGTGAAGGAGGTAGGAAAATGTGGGGCCAAAATTTCGACTCGGGATAGACAATTTGATAATATCTTTTTACTCCTGCCTTGAATCTTTAATTCTAAAAATTTACTTTAGCTTCCAATTAAAAGGACCTACTTTAATGCTAAATTGGCAAAAGTAGAAGTTTCCGACACTACCAGTTTTTAAGTAGGAGTCAATTTTGTACTTGCAGTTCGATCTCTGTTACTTGCCTTAGGTCCTACTATATAATAGAATTAAAGGTTCAACGTAGGAACAAAATTTCGACTCGGGATAGACAATTTGATGATATTTTTTTACTCCTGCCTTGAATCTTTAATCCTAAAAATTTACTTTAGCTTCCAATTAAAAGGACCTACTTTAATGCTAAATTGGCAAAAGTAGAAGTTTCCGACACTACCAGTTTTTAAGTAGGAGTCAATTTTGTACTTGCAGTTCGATCTCTGTTACTTGCCTTAGGTCCTACTGTATAATAGAATTAAAGGTTCAACGTAGGGCCAAAATTTCGACTCGGGATAGACAATTTGATGATATTTTTTTACTCCTCCCTTGAATCTTTAATTCTAAAAATTTACTTTAGCTTCCAATTAAAAGGACCTACTTTAATGCTAAATTGACAAAAGTAGAAGTTTCCGACACTACTAGTTTTTAAGTAGGAGTAAATTTTGTACTTGCAGTTCGACCTCGTCAATTTGTCGTTCACAATTTTTTATGCAGATACGACAATGCTGCATTTTTACATTGTTTCGCGCGACACTCGCACGGCTCACATGGCACGAAGTACATAGAGAATATTTCTCGTTCATGCACATTTAATTTTAACTACAATAGTAACCAGAATAGCGTTTGAATCTTGGCACTTAACACATCGGCGAAATTTTCCATTCTCTATTTTGCATCTCGGGAAACAAAGCCACAATGTTTTCGTAGCGCGTTGTACATAAGTACATCATCGTGTTTCACATGTGAAGGGAGTGCACACGCGATAACATACCCTGCTTAAAATATTAGATAGAATATGATCGGACGGTATTAGATTACACGCAATTTCAACGAAAATAAATAAGAGTCTTATTAATTTACATTGAAACTGCATATAATCCAATATAATCGCATCATATTCGATTTATTATTTTAAACAGGATCGCGCCCAAGCCGGTACTCATTTCGATATGCTCAGATTTCAACGATATGCATCAACGTGCAAATGATATCCCGATTTTTCTCAAGGTATAATAAAAATTATGCCATTATGGCATATGTGAGATGCGAGATTCTCGCGGCGCGAAGAATCTCCGCTAGAAATTAATCTTGTATCAAAATTGCATCAGTTACGAGCGTAAGGCCGGTTCTATCGTATCGTAGTGTCGCAAACCTTGGGAGAATTTACCGTAAATGAAACTAAAGTTTCTAAAAATAATCTGTCACATCTAAGAGTTCACTTAAAGAAGTTAAAGGTTTACTTAACAAATTTTTAAGTAATTTTAGACACTCACAGTAATTCTTAGATAGCCAAGCCTGTGTCCAAGCCGATACTCATTTCGATAGGCTCAGATTTCAACGATACATCAACGTGCAAATGATATCCCGATTGTTCTCAAGTTATAATGAAAATATTGCCATTGTGGCGTGAGATGCGTGATTCTCGTGGCGCGGAGAATCTCCGCTAGAAATTAATCTTGCATCGAAGTCGCATCAGTTACGAGCGTAAGGCCGGTTCTCGGTCGTATCGTAGCGTCGCAAACCTTGGGAGAATTTACTTGAAATGAAACTAAAGTTTCTAAAAGTAATCCTTCACTAAGAGTTCACTCAGGGGTTTACTTAAGAATTTTTTAAATAATTTTAGACACGGTAATTCTTAGATAGCCAAGCCTGTTTCTCGTAAGAAGAAAACCGCACGCGGTATTATAAATTATATCGCATACTTTTCACAGTTGTTTACGTTTTCTTTCAAATTCTTCAAGTGAGTTTTAAGTTTACCTGAAATCAAAGTTTAAAGTGTCCAAATTTACTTCTCATATTTCTTATTTTTTTTAAGTAAAATTTCAAGGTTTCCGAAGATACATTTTCCCAAGGGAAGAGTCGTGGACTGGGACTAGATCCTTGGGAATTCATTCGAAGGAGAAACGTATGCGAAAATGCTGCTCTTACAGAAAATTTACAAGTTGATTGGCTATTCGTATCGTTCTTAGCCAATCGACTTTCAACTTTTCTGTGAGAGCAGAATTTTTGCATACGTTTCTCTCTCGAGTGAATCCAAGAATCGAGTCAGTGATTCTAATTCAACGGTGACAGGACGAATCTATGACTCGCGACTGCGATAGCAATTACATCTGCAATTGTGATTGGCTAGGCAGCCCCTAAAATTGGAAATAGCCAATCGCCGATGTAATCGCAATCGCAGTCGCGAGTCGCTAGTGTGACACGAGCCTAAAGCCTCCGCTACAATGATTCTCGGTTCTGTCTACAATGGTCGCAGTCTTAGAATCGTAGAGTCATGGATTGGGTCGTATCGATGTATAACTGAAACCGATTTTCTGTTTTTGAGGCATTTTCCCACGATATATTCGACATATAATGACACACGACAAATAACACTATTCTCTGATTGGTCCGTCGCGGCAATAAATCGCAGTCGTGGTCGTTGGAATAGGAATTGAACCTATTCGAGCGATTACGACTGCTTTGCGACTGCTCAAGCGACCATCGATACAACTGTACGACCATTGTAGACAGAACCGAGAATCATTGTAGCGGAGGCTTAATGCAAGCGCAGTAGTCGCGGACGCATTGAGCGGACGCGCCGCGCCGTCGCTCCGGAACAACGCGTCTGCAAGAAATCTGGACGTTTCCCTTGCAGCTGCACATGGGGAATTGCTCGCGGCCGCGAATGAGATCTCGCCGGTATCCACGACTTGCGGACGTCTGTATCTAAACGACGTTTGTTTATGACGTTCGACACTTCATTGTTAGCTCTGCGGTCCGATTCCGGCAACGCGTGATACGGAATACAAACATACAGACTGAGAATCGAATACAATCGCAGCTGATGCGCGACACAGACAAATGATTTCTGAAAGAGAAGAAAGAAAGTAACAGATTCGTGCGAGCACGTTTCTATAAAGATTTGCCTTTGGCCGAGGGCTAAACCGCCGACCAAAGTCATGTTACACCAATGCCCACTAATGCCCAGGGGGCATTTTATTTTTATAATGTCCCAGCAAGGCCTGACGCCCAAACTAACGTCGAAAAAATGCCCAGTACTCGCTTTTAACAGAAACGTCATATTGAGGCAAGTTGAAAATTGCGAAAGGCTGCCGATAGTGATTTACTTTCGTTTCGTCGAGATGGATTTTTCGGGTGGAAACCTTCATTTTAAACCGGGGGGAAGAGCACGTGCTCGACTCACGTGAGAATGAACGCGACGCAAAATTGAAATCAAGCTCCGACCTCGTGAGCCACTGCAGTTCCCGATAGTGGAAAATACCGAGAGCCAAGCCTCTTTGTTGATGGTACACAAATGAACTCTCGCTCCTTTCTTATCGATGTGGTATTTCTGTTTGCCGGCAAAAAGTATCCGTATTATAATTGCGAAGATTAGAATTGTGGAGCGTGAGATAACGCGCGGATCTCAACTAGCATGCCAAATAATGTGTAGCTCATTATTCATCCGCGATTTTGAAGTTCATTTGCGGCAGGCCGAAAGAGAGACGCGTTTCCCACACGCGCGTATATTATCGTCTCGTAAAGGAGATTCTGTGTTTACAAACAAGACCCAAGATAGCTTCTTCAAGTCGCATAATTTACACACATGTTAGACATTACGTCGTGCCATTACCAAATTAGCCCGGCCATGTTAGCCGAGTCTATTTATACTTTGTTAGGAACGCGCTGATAGGCATTGAAGGAATTAGACGCGTCTAACTAAAGGAATTTCGTTTCGCAATTAATCGAAACTGTATCGAAACATTTGATTCGGGCGAGTGTGACAAGATATTCTGCGTAGTTATTCATTGCCAAAGATGTCAGATTGATTGAAGTTGAGCGAATTCGGCGGCTTGCAATTAGTGCGCACCGAGTGCGCACCAGGACTTGTTTACAGTCAACTCTTATATGTTGTTTAAGGATCGTCTTAACTACTTTTTCAAGTACATTGTGCTACTAGGGTTGGTGTGCACCGAGGGGGAAACCGCTGACCAAGATCTTGTACACCAATGCCCACTAATGCCCGGTGGGCATTACTTAATCTTATCTTATTTCATCTTATTTTATCTTATTTTATCTTTATAATGCCCAAACTAATGCCCAAAAATGCCTAGTAATGCCCAGTAATGCCGCAAATCTGTACACCGCACTGCCCTCAGCGGTTTCCCCCTCGGTGTGCATTTAGTTCGCACTAGCGCAAGTTGCTGAATTCGCTATAAAACAATCGTTCTCCCTGCACAATTATTTTATTTCCTCGATATCAGCAATTGATTATTTATTTATTAAACAATCGGTGATAGAAGAATAGAGCGAAAAGTGTCCTTAATAGACGGATAGAGTTTGAGAGAATTATTCGCGAAAATCTCTTGCATCTTTGCAGAGAGGTGCGTGCGCGAATACAGCGCGTACCGCCCAGATATTCTCTCGAAACCAGCTAGGCGGCTTCCCGGGCGACATTCACGCGCCGTGTGTAGTCGTGCGTTTCGTGCTCGCACAAAAGCCGGCATTTTTCCCGGTTAATCAAACACGCCTACGTGACATTTTAACACGTGCTGCCGCTGGTTTCCGGGGAAAGTCCGAAGCCGATTCTCGCGACCTTTCCGATTGAGGGGGTGCATCGAGTGAACTCGGAAAGCGGTAAGGGAAGTCCGGGATTCACGTGAACTCGTCTACCGGAAATGAGTATATCTTGCGTCTCGTGGTGAACGCAAATGTGCTTCGTTTCTTACGCAATACCGACGCGTGCGTTAACTCGCGATATCGTTGAGAAAGCGAAGGAAAGAAAGTTTAGACGCGACACAACGGATAATAAATAAATTGCGATACCTCTTATCTGCGTCTACCAATCCGTCTGCTGATTTCAAGTGTCGTTATTTGAATAAAGAGAAAAAGTAGACGTGCGGACACGTGATGCTTGAATGATGTTACATCAGATATCGCGGAAGAAGTTAAGACGTCGCAGTTTAATCCAGTAGACGTGAATGTAGCTTCGGCGTTTCAGACTCATTGGCTTCTTTCTTTCTTTCCGCAAATGGGTATTTTCTTTGACGCATTAAAATATATTAATCTATATCCGCCATCATCAAAGAAGCGAGGTTTAGCCTGCTTCAGTTTCCTCGAAGGTTTCGTCATTTTCACTTTTGAAATTTCGAATAAAATAAGTTCTCTGCATTTCGGTTTGAAAAATAAGTCAACGTGTACCTCTAATGCTACTTCACGTGTGTTCAAATTAGGGGTGTGCCACGGTGTATCTCCGCTCTGGGAAAAAAGACAGTTAGCAAGCCATTTTGGGGCCCACAGTTAGTAATCGAATTATTTGGATTGTTCGAAATTCTTCTCTGGGAAAGATTTTGACCGTTTTTTTGGAGTTAAGCAACTTAACATTTCGGTTAGTGGCTCTCCAAGTGAAAATTATCTTTGCGTTACTGAATATCGACAGAACTAATTGAGAGAATTGATTAGTGTTACTCTAAAACCTTGGATATAGATAGAATACATGATAATCTAATTTAGGTTGCCAGTAATAGATAACAATGGATAAGTTTAGTCGACCTTAACTGGCACGTGTTTAATAAATTAAAAATTATAAATATGCAGTGCGACGTTTCGACCGAGGGTTTAGGTCCTTATCGAGCACAAATTCTAAAGAGAACAAACGAATAATCGGTGTCACACGCTTATCATAGATACAAATGAAAAATAAAAATTCAAACTGAATAGATATAATAGCTAATTCCGATTTTTAGTTACGCGGGGTAAAACTCGTAAAAGATTAGAGTGTTACGAGCAATCCAAATAATTCGATTACTAATTGTGGGCCCCAAGCTGCTGTCTTTTTTTTCCCCCAGAGCATGCGGTCTAATGTCGCGCGGTTTCGGCGACGAGTTAAACTTTGCTCGGTAAGATTCCGCGATCGGCCATTTCGCGAGGGCGTTAGAGACAAGTGAGAAGGCGAGAGAGAGAGCCGAGGATATATGTGTATGTCGGTTATCATTACCGCTTCGAACCAGAATACCGGGGGCGATAAGACCGGGAGGGTTCGACCTCAACGGCGCCTCCGTCCGAACGAAAAAAAAGAAAAGGAAAAAATGAGGGAAATACTGCTGCGCTGAGCGCGGAGTCGCCCGACTCCAAAAGCGCCAGATACGGTTCGTCGATCGCTGATTATACAAGATATATCTCTCGCACGTGTTTGTCGCATGGATGTCTGGTGACATGCAGCGGCGACTCGAAATTAGAACATTTTCTATCGAGCAGTTCCGTTGAACTTTACAGCCGCGCGTAAACTTGAATCTCGTCCTCGATTTCCATTACGCATCGAGATCATAGATGCGTCTTTGCGCAAATCTTCCGCCGTATATTTGGTCGAGGGAAAATCGAGGCACTGAAAAAGTAAGTGGCAAAATTTTTGAACGAATTACAATTATGGCCCGGTTTTTTATTTTCTGGTTAACTGTTACCCTTGGGAAAATATACCTCGGGAAACCTTGATATTTTACTTTAGAAAAATAAGAAATGTGGAAAATAAATTTGGACACTTCAAACTTTTATTTAAGGTAAACTTAAAACTCACCTGAAGAATTTGAAAGAGAAAGAATTGTGAAAAGTATGCGATATATAATTTGTAATACCGCGTGCGGTTTTCTTCTTACGAGAAAGTGCTGTGCCGCGCGGGAACTTCGGCAGGGTTGGCTATCTAAAAATTACTTTGTGTTCAAAATTACTTAAAACTTGGCTTTCAAGCTTCCGCGGCTGCTATCTTCTTCATTACTTAAATCTTCTTAAGTAAACTTTTAACTTCTTTAAGTAAACTCTCTTAGATTTGAAAGATTACTTTTAAAAACTTAAATTTTATTTAAAGTAAATTTTTCCAAGGATTAACCACAGGTTAGTCGATTCTCTGTCTCTTCGTAGATAATAACGTAGAAAAGAATGAAGAGTCGTCTGGTTAACAGTTAACCAGAAAATGAAAAACCGGGCCTAAGTGTGTGCGTGTGAGACCGAGAATTATAATATAATAATTGACAATCGCCTCAAGCGCGCGCGCGGGCATATGTTTTCTCTTCCAGATGAAAGCTCCACGAGAAATTGTAAAACGTCAAATATTAAGAATAGATCGGAATGTCTGTCCCCTAGGTATCCCCCAAACTATTTTAGCATCACGAATTCGTGGTCCGATCAGGTCTCGAATTTAAATGAAGCTACTCGAATTCCATCGACCGGTCCTTCTGCTCTCTACCGGGCCCGGTTTACGCTCATTTTGTGACATGCATATGAAATGATAAAACCGGTTGAAGAACGCGTCTTCTCCGTTCGTCATTTTTGCTCTTTACAATCGGCGGCTACTTTGTACGTTCAAAGATCGCTTTCAGCAACTGATGCTTATAACGTTTGCACAGGGCAAATTCAGAGCTGTCACAATCGTGGTATTTCACGCGTCGTTAAGTAGACTTCATCAACTAATCGATGCGTCAGGTGTGATGAACGAATGTGACAAATGTCACAAGTACAGATAAATGCGACGAGTATCAAAATGCCTTCGTGATCTCCGTTTTTCAGATTTCAAAAAATATGCTCTGTATTAAGATGCCTTTCTCTATATAAGAAAAATCTAATCTTCGTAAAGAAGGGATCCTCATGAATTTATAAATACTTTTTTCGCATCAGTCGCTTAGCACACTTAACTAATATTGATAACATATTAACGTCAATATATAAATGGAGCAATAATTTATGCCAAGAGAATGGAATGCAATGGTATTTAATACAATTTGCCTTTATAATGAATGAAGAAAAGTAGACCGGCATAAAATTAGAAAGACATTGGAAAAGTTAAAAATACGCAATATACTTTTTTTTAAATAACTTTCTACTTGTTAAATCCTAATTATTTTAATTTACCTAATTCACTTATCCTGATTGAGAGCTAAGTAAAACGTAAATTGAGATAAGATAATGATTAAAATCGAGAACGTTAATTTGCCGAGAGAGGGGGGGGGGAGGCTTAATAACATTTTATTAAAAATTTTTTACGTCACTTCGTAGGCATCAAAGTCCACTCGATTATTATAACTTGCTCGGAATGCTTTATAAAAAGTGGACCTTTCACACAACCTTACACGGAAAAAAACATTTAGCTGCTGTAGCTAAAACTTAGTAAAATATGGACAGCTAATATTTTTAGTTTGCTGTCGTAGCAAAATATTGAGCTATCACAACTAAAAATATTAGCTGTCCATATTTTACTAAGTTTTAGCTACAGCAGCTAAATGTTTTTTTCCGTGTAGAGTGTCTGGAAATTCAAAATGGCAAAGAGTGGCGATTCAGGGTTATCTGGCATTGTGTTTACGTTCTTGTAGACATCGTTTACACATTCTTATGGCCATTCTTTAATGCACAGACTACGTAACATGATATCGAGATTATCGTAGGTCAGGCGTGCACAGAGGTTTCGACATCATTATTTCGTGTATCATTTGTCTCATCTTTCCAGATAACGCTAATACTTTCGTATTTTACGTATGCGAGTCAACAATTGTAATTAGAATGCAATGCTAGATACGGTATCAACCGAGTGTCAATTTGAGCGGAAGAAACATAATTAACTAAGCTAACCCCATCAGTCATTTCCCGTCAAATGTAATCGTATTCGTGAATTTAATTATCAAAAACTCGACTGCTTAATCATCAAAGGAACGTATCATGTAGCAGTTTGTGTATTAATTTTCTATCGCAATTATCTATTTACGCATCGCCATTAATTTTACAAAGCTGTCACAACGCTTCTTTATCAAAACATGACAAATTTGCGATTATAATCGGAAATCAGGTCTCCGCTACGCGGCCTCGCGTTCGAAATTCCTCGGATACGTACGTTCGTCCTCTTTTTATGATTAAAGCTGTTCGAATCGGTCTCACGGAATCTTTAACGCACCCACGAGAACGATCACATTTCCATTCACGATCGTCATTCCGTCGCCTTTCGCCAACTGATTCATGCGACAGAACGGGCGCACTAAACTATTTGCGGAATTGTATTCATGAGAAGTGAAATCGAGGCAGCTCCGCTGTCCGTCGACTCGCGTGACAATACACCCTCCTCGCCAATCGCACCGAAACATTGTCTCGATATCGTTATTCGCCGCCTCGACCGTGCAAGTGCATTCAACGCTATCAGTCAAATGCGCCCTCGTCTTTTTTTTCCTCAACGATAAAGAATGTGTGTCTTGAGCGGCGCGAAGTAATTCCGATTGGTTTAAGGGGCATATATCAGGCAATATCACGCGTTGCCGGCTGACAAACAAAAGTCACGTTACACCGGTAAAACCGCCGAAACCGATATCAATGTGTGTTTTCGCGCTGCACGCGCGATTAAATTTTCTTGTTTGATCTAAAGATATCTGCCAGATCGTAATGCAGTAAAACACCAGGCAATCGTGTTCTACGACGACAATTTACGTCACAATTTAAAGTTATCTGAAGTATAAAACATTGTGGTATACACACAGCACAGAATCATTATTTATCCCGAGCTGCGCCACTTTAAGGGCCAATTTCACAAACGTTGGTTAACTGTTAATTAGGGTTCAGTCGACTCCCTATCTTTTTCCATCTTATTATCTATACAGAGAATCAATTAATCTTCGGCTAGCTGTTAACCCATGTTTGTGAAGCTAAACCGTTTAGCTAAAGAAATGACGAAATAAGATTGTAAAACGAGAATTTCTCTCTAAACCGAACGAAGAATGCGTTAAAAAAAAAGCAAAAACAATTTCTCGAATATTTATCAAGACAAATATATCTTTTATCGCCTTAATTTTTATACACACTTTCTCGTATTACTGATTCAGTGTAGAAACTTATCACGATAATATAAAAGTTCAACTTTTGCCGAGTAAGGACAGTGGTCATTAAATGATTGTGCTATTGATGACCCGAGGTCATTTGATTCGATTACTTATGTATACGCAACAACGGTAAAAATAACGGAAATGCGATAAATTAAATCGTAAATTAGACACTGTTTGTGAGAAAACGTCCAAAGAAGCACAAGCGTTTGACGTCTTCCGCGTAGCGTTTGACACCTTCTGCTCGCCTTATTATCTCTACGATACTAATTCCTCGCAGTCAGATAGTATAATATTATCGCCTTTTGATATAGTAAAGCACGAATGATACCGATGACCGATTAACAAAATGTTCATCGGCCAAGTGTTTCGAATGTTACTTCATAGTATTTTCCCAGAGGTACGTGTAATCATCTTTGCACTTGATAACTGACATTTGTCGTACCATGTTTTATTTCTGTGCAATGTCAAATATTCCTAAATATTCGCGATACAATTCTATCTATTGTTATATATAATGTATGAAGACAATTAAATTTCTACAGACTTGTGTTTAAAAAGCTGACGATTATAAAATAAAAAGTTGAAAGTGAAATCAGAGGAGTTGAAAATTAAAAAAAAATTTTTACAAAGTTAAAGGAGACAATTTCCACATCTCTTTTTCGTATCGCCGGCTAGATAAAGGCGTGAAAACGTGGGTTATAAAAACCCACTGTGATTGCCATATGCGCAGCTTTATTTAAAATTAATATCTTATCAGCTAAAGCTATGTAAGTCACATACGTAACGTGATATTTCGACGATCGCATTACGCAATTCACCCTGATTTTAAATCCGTATCCTTTAACTCTCGAGTAAACCAGATATTATGACTTCTGTTTCGGATGATACAATAGTTTACTTAATAAGACATGTTAAAAATGACATGTGTTAAAATATACATATGTATTTCATATATATTTACGTATATTTTAAGTCACTGTGTATGAAAATTTACGAAACGGATTTCATTTATCGCGTTCGTTTGATTGAAAAAAAATCACTCAAAAGATATCTTTACCGTTGCGTGATTTCATTTCCTGCAATTAATGAGATTGATAAAATATTATTAAAGGAAAGTATTATGAGGTAAAATCCTAATATCAGATAGCAGGGGTTTCTGTTAAATTAATAGGCATCATCAGTTGATTCCACCATGAATTTATTGCCCTTGCAGCGAAATCTGTTTAGTGGAAAATTCATTGTTAGACTGTGTAATCGTTGCGAAATAAGATTTGCGATTGAATTTGGGCGTTGAAAACCTGCTATCTCATATTAGAAACCTATCTCATAATAGAGACCCTTCATCCGCTATGTCTTTCTATGAAATGCCCTTGATAATCATAAATAATGCCATGTATTTCTCGATATCTTTCTAAAAAATACTCATGCCACAATTTTTCACGTTTTAACGTCAAATATCTCATCGATCTAAGTCTCCGACAATTTCGGAGAAGAAATATTATTAAAGTTAAGTAAGTTAAATAAAATATCTTCACGGCATAAAGAGTTTCCTGAATTATATTTTTTTTTATACATAAATTCATACTATCGGTACTTTCTCTTGCTCTGTCCCGTATATCCCTCATTAGAATAATTTAATGGCAAAGGATAGACGAGGTGCGCGCCTGACAATTTGCTAGTTTTATATCGATGCAGATGTTGCATATCAAGCTTCATAATTTACCTGCTCGTCATGCAACATTGCGTTCTACTGACGACAAATGATTCGACGTCAGAGCTGTATGTAGTACCATATCACCACATGGCGCCAATGCAGTCTCCGGGACTGCATTGGTGAACAAACCGCAAAGTGACCGCGGGTATCTCTGGTCATGACCTTAGGATTACAGCGCATTTTTAATTATTAACGTAACGATTTTTAATACACTGCACAGAATTTTATTGTGAACTTGTCTCATTATCTATCTCCGAGTTTCCCCATTGTCCTGTAAAACATTAATAAACCGGAAACTGCATGTGTATATACACGTATAAATTTGCAGCTATTCATGAAAAAGAATGAAAAATTGAGGAAAGTCCCCCCTATTATGAGATAGGCTCCTAATCAGAGATAGCGGAGTTCCTGCTAAATTAATAGGCATTTTTCCACTATGAATTTATTGCCCCTGGAGCGAAATCTGTTTAGTGGAAAATTGATTGTTAGATCGTGTAATCGTTGCGAGAAAAGATTTGTCATTGAATTTGGACGTTAAAAACCTACTGTCTCGTATTAGAATCCTATCTTATGATACTTTCCACTATATTTTCTACATTATTATAAAATGTATTCTAGAAATATTCTTCTTCCGAGGAAGAACTAGAGAGGGAGAAAAAGGAAATATACGACTAAAAATCTAGGAGCGTTTCGTTATAACTTACACAATTCCTCATTCTTTGAGCGTCTATTATACTTCACAAAGATTGCCGCTTATGAATTGGCAAGTTTCGTGACCCTTACGCGGGGTTAAGGTTTTCTATTTTGAGCAATTCGCACTTGGGCTGAGAGGCTTGTCACTTTTCCGCTCTTTGATGTCGTCCGCGAGTTTATATCCACCTTAAAGAGTACGGACCATTGGATCAGATCCAAGGCCGTGTTTCATGACGATCTAAATGTGGCCGCGAGATTGTCCAAAATAGTTCGACTGCGTAACTCTCCCCAAGTCATCTAACCATCAGATAGTTCCCCGATGCAAAAGGGCTGTCGTAATTGCGGCTTGCACATTTCAACGTTTTCGCCGGAGACCGGAAATACTTCTCGCGCGTAAACTTCGCACGGATTAAATTACATTGCATCCCGCGCAAGTTCCACTTTGTTATACGTATTGTAGCAATAACGCAATACATGCGAATATTAAAATTGTACCTTTCAAAGTTATCAAAGACAAAAAATTTCATACATATCCCAATAATGAGATCGAAGTGTGTATGAAAAAATGAAAAAAGATAGAGATAACATGCAACGTAAACTTAAGGTGACCCAAGAGCATGCTTATCGATGCAAATAATAATGAAATTTATAGAGGACGTAGGAGAGAAATGCATCTGGCATATTAGGCTGATTTAAAAAGTGCGGAGAGATGATATTAACGTGATTGTCTTAGCTGTACAGTTTGCAAAAATAATAAACTATTCTATCTAGATACAAGACGTTGCGTTATGTGAACTGTCGTGAATTTTGAATGCACTAAAATTATTACATGATGCAATAAGTGGCCAATTACAATTATAAAATATTGCAACAAGCATACGATCGTTATTATAATAATTATAATATTAATTATTTATCCCGCCGTTGTTAGAAACGTATTGGCGGATAGACATTTATTTCAAGTATGGAAAAAAATATTTATTAACATTATAAAAAGAATCATAGAGGTGTGACATAATCGTTAATATATTGATCGAAGCGCAGAAAAATGCGCCTTTACAACTGCGTTCGATCGCCTATCGGGCCATTCGCTGCAATCGCGTCGCGTATTCACGGTCTCACATGTGTAAACAGAAGAGGCCAGGCGATAAACTGCCGTCTTTCTTTCTGCTACCAACAGCCATACGAATACACATCATTGGTGATTCTTGTTAATGATTATCAATTTCCGGGGCATTTGCATTTACATTGTGTGTTAAATAACACGTGCACATATAAAAGAAAATATGTAGAAAGGAGAGAGCGCCAATGTGAGTTAGAAAATGAACGGAACTCGGTTTCTCACAATAAAGCGACCCTTCTTCGGGTCCTCCTCAGTAAAACTCGTTTAGACCGAATGAAGCATATCTTAGGGGATCAGAGCACTATGTGACTTCAGAGTCATTCCTCTATCCGTGTTAATGTTTTCTTTTTAAGTCACATAGTGCTCTGATCCCCTAAGATTGCCCTTGGAGTGAATTCTGTTTAGTGGAAAATTGATTGTTGGATCGTTGCAGAAAAGGATTTGTGAGTGAATTTGGAAACATTGGAAACCTACTATCTCATATTAGAATCCTATCTCATAATAGAGGACTTTCCTGTATATATTTAACAATATTGTGAATTATTATTTTTAATAAAGTCAGTAACGTAGCGTGCAATAAACGATTATTATAAATGTTGGTGAAAATAATATCTCGCGATACTCCAAGGCCGTTGCAAGAAATGTTTCGATAAACGTCATCTTGTCAACAGTCTCTCGTCCATTATGCAACATTTACCTAACTGTTTACGACAATTAATAGATGACGGCCCTGCCCGATCATTACTTCGTTCAGAGGTTTCTTCATCTCCTCGTATCCGCGAGAAAAATAACGCGGGTAGATTTATCATGCTGAAGCACGCAACATGCGTCTCGGAAAAACGCGATAAAGTCGCTGAATAGAGATGTAACGAGGCACGTCGCGTCGAGAATTAAGCCCGTGAGTTTAAAACCTATTCATTCTGCGGTCTCTGCGGGAACGGTAAAAATACCGTCGCCAAATATATCGCGTTCGAGCACGCGGCGGTACGCCCGAGGAGAAAAGTGCAACGCGCCGATCACGAATCGCCGAGTCGATGAACAGGAAGTGCAATGAGGCGCGCCGAAGGCTTATTGTCCGCGAACGTATGATAATTCACGGACTGACAAGGTTCTACGAGATAACTCCTTGATCTTGATTGATCTGAAGAAAATCTTGGCAATACTGACCTGTGAAATAAAGTAACGGTTTAATTCTTTAATAATGTCCGTACTTATCGACGTTGCTGCGCGAGGATAATTTTCATCTTATTCAACGTTCACGTGAACATTATTGTGCAAACGAATATCCTTCCATTGCTCGCTCAATGTCGCTTTCTCGCCCGCAAGTAAAAACGGTTACAATTGCATAACCGAATCGCTATTTTTATATGGTTTGCCGTTTTTTCACGATACGTATTGTCGGTTAGATAAAGCGTAGTGTAACGTCTTCGGAAAATTACAGGGGAATGATAGTGAGCGTACCAAGAAGCGATAAGATTCTTTGTGTAAAACTGTAAATCGTTAGACCAAACAGTTCGACCTTGTTAAATCATTGCAAGATAAAGATAAATAACACCATGCGACGACCCTTGCTTGTACGTAACGGACAATCTTGTGAACCGTGCCGAATGTCAAGTTTTACAATGAGTTCTTTCCGTGCGGTATCTAGTTTAATTCTCTTTTGTCTTTATTCCTGGTATTTAATAAGTATTTAATAAGTCCTTCTAATCAACACGTAATTACGATCAAACCTCTCCGAACTGAAATAATATTTTTCAATCCTTTTATTCCTTCGAATACTTTTCAAATGTTGTTTGCATTACTTAGTATATATAACAGTTATTTCTGCACGTTACGCACTTTTATACAGTACCCCCCATAAGTTTGGAAGCACTTAATAAAAGTGTGTAATATGAAATACATAATGAAATCGATGTACTTTGCTTTGCAAGTGTTTATTTAACTAAAGACAATTAAAACGAAGATACATACGACAAGCTTTTAATAAATTGAAATTAAATTTTAGATTTTGTCAAAGTAACCGCTTTTTGCTTTAACGACTGTCTTGCGGCATGCGATAGATTAACTTTTGCAGAGATTCCGTCGGGATTCCGTTTCCATTCTTGCTGGAGAATCTCCCAGAGATCCACTTCGCTCTTTGCGAATCCTCCTGTCTAATTCGTTATTTAAACGACTTATGATATATTTGTGCCAAACATGTGCGCAGATCGCTGCTGTGCCACTATTTATCTGTAACATATAGGGTGTTTCCAAACTTATGGAGGGTACAAGTACGAACATTTAATATCCATGACGCGAATATTTGGGTAAATGTCCAACTTAATATAAGCGGGCAAATATGTAGTTAAATATATGCACGAATCATCGCAGGTTAAATCTCTTTGTAATTTCTGCGATCGCATAGTTAGCCCATGGCTCACTTTGTGGTTCAACTCGATTAATATAATTTTTAATATCAAGCGAGCCGCACCTTTCCCGCTCTATCGGAAGAAACAAGCGCTACACCACTCGTACAAGGTGTTCGGATGCACTTACTTTGCCAACAGAGTGTTCGCAACCTGTTGCAAGCTAATTATATTTCATGTTAGATCTATGATTTAGGAGATAACCTCGTGCTGAGATCTGAAATCGCGCCCGCGCGATTCACGGTCTGCCGATTCTCTGCGCTGCCGTTTGGTTTCGGTCTGGTACCTACTGTACATGCGTCTCGGGGCCCGGTTCACCCGGAACCGGTCCCCAGAGAAGGAAGAGCGGCACGCCGGTTCGTCGCGCTTGGGAGTCGTAATTCTACTCCGCGGGTAACTTGATTATGTGTATAATATACATATGCGCCAGCGCGCAAAAAGTTTTACCAACGACAAAATTGCACGTATGTGCGCGGATACGCGCAGTTGCTAACGAGTTCGAAGCGCAATTAAACCCGACGGCACACGATACCATTTTTCCTACCGGATTGCTTACGAGAACCAATCAGGATTTAACGCCAACGGCACACGGTACTACTTTTTCCCTACCGGATTGCTCACGTGAACCAATGAGGATGCGGAGCAAGACTGAATCTTGATTGGCTCTCGTAAGCAATCCAATGGGGAAAAATAGTATCGTGTGCCGTTGGCTTAAAACTCTGCAACCTTATTGATTCTCCTACGCAATCCAGTGGGAAAAATAGTATAATGTTGCCGTTGGCTTAAGCCCCTCTCGCTTAGGCGGATCAAGGATCTACGCACATTGCACTGAACTGCAACAATCTTGCACGTAGCAGAGCGTTATGTCTATAAGATAGTCAATACGATATAAACAAAAACACGAATGTTACTTACGCTGCATATTACTTTTATCTGGGAAAACTCTTATTAATAAGATGTGACAGATCTTACTTACGTCGCCGGATTATGATGACCTTTAATCACTTTACCACTTCACTTTTAACCACGCAATTATCATATCTTGGGACAAAAATGTACATACGTAACACATAAGATAGATCATTTTACACGATAGCATAATGCAGTCGATAAATAATTGACGGCATCGTATCTGGTCGCGTTTGACGTAGCAGATAATAATTGATAATTCGGCAAAATACGTTAATGTGGCATATTCGCGTTTATCAGAATAAATTATTAAGGTATTAAAGGCATTTTCGTTGGTAATGTACGTTTAAAGATACGATTGTTTTTGTCGCCGCAAAGAATGCGATTAGTAAATCGACGAACTTATAACCGTCGCGCGTATCGGCCAACTAATTGGCATTCGATCGACATAGCTAATAAGTATTTCCAATGGCATTAAAACAATGCGGATCCATGTGATCCGGGGATGAATCGCTGACGAAATCCCTGGCAGCCGAGAAATGTTCCAATCTTCGAACGCGCTCGTAGGTTTCACCCGCGGAAATTAAAACGAAGAGACCGTCGTCTCGGCAACAATAAATTTCTGACCAGGCGCCAGAGTGTCGTTAAGACACTGTTAAGTGGTATCTTTCCAGTCTCGTTCGATTTCTCGCGCGTAGTTCCGAACGGCCGTTGCTTCTATAACAGTTTTACGATTATATTCATGAAAGGATGACATAATTATGTAACTAAAAATCGCAATTAGCTATTCTATCTGTATCCAAGATTTTAAAGTGATACTATTGCAATCAATTCTCTCAATAAGTTCTGTCGATAATCAGTAACGCAAAGGTAATTTTCACCAAAGAGGCACTAACCGAAATGTTAAGTTGCTTAACTACAAAGAGAAACGGTCAAAATTTTTCCCAGAGCACGAGTTACGAACAATCCAAATAATTCGATTACTAATTGTGGGCCTCGAAATGGGTTGCTGCCTTTTTTTCCCAGAGTCTCCAACTTCAGAGCCCGTAAAAGCGGATTGTACTTTCTATTCTAACAATAAAGACCAATTTCACAAAGGCCGGTTAACTGTTAACCAGAGTTCAGTCAACTCCCTGTCTTTTTTCTATCTTGTTGTATCTAAGAAGAAACGGAGGACTCGATTAACCTTCGATTAGCGGTCAACCGTTTGTGAAACTGGCCCTAATGCCCGTTTCTTCCGATGTAGATTAACTTTAATCCCGGTTTAAATTACTTCTTATCGTTTTCCACTTCGTAAAACTGGAAAAAAGATATGAAGCAAGTTGAACCGAGATCAAAGTTAAGCTGCGTTGGTAGAAAAACGGGCGTAAGAGTAACATTTACAGCATCCGCGTCGTTCGCGTATAATGAAAAAAGTGGATTCTTTTCGTTCGCAGGTCTAAATGTGTTCGATAGCGATGCCGGCCGAATTGATGCTGCACAGCCCTCCGGTGTACAGCCCCCTGCTGTACGGCCCCTTGGTGGTCACGGCACCCACGATCACGAGCCGATCGGTGCCGCCCAGAATCAGGCCGTGCCTCTCTTCAGGGTCCTTGTCTCTGGACTCGCTGCGGAACAACGATGGCAAGCAGAAGAAACGGGTGGTATTCGCCGATGATCGCGGCCGCCCCCTCACACAGGTACTTCCACGATTCTTTCTTCGTCTTGATAAGCTTCGCGCGTAAAATCGGTTTACACGACGGACGAATTTGATTACTGTACTCGACATTTGCGAATTTATACGAGATATTATGCCACGACGTTTTTTGTATCCTTTCTTCAAAATTACACCAATTTTGATGATAGCGTCAATTACCCAGATAGTAATGCGTGTCTAAAAGACATCATAAAGATATCTTCAAGGGCCTATTCAGACACACTTGCATAGGTGCATAAGCATACGCATGAAGAGATTGATTGGTTTATTTCCTCATGCATGCACTTATGGCCCAATCAGATTCCTTATGCATATGTTTATGCGCCATGCAAATTTGTCTAGATAGACCCTAAAGCCCGTATCAAACTACAGATTGAGATTGGGATTAGATTGAAATTTGGCCAATCACAGTAAAGCTTACTAATCTCAAGTTTAGTAACTTTTACTCCAATTGGTCAAATTTCAATCTAATCCTCAATCTCAATCCGTAGTCTGATACGGACTTAAAGGTTATTGCACACAAAATTGCATAGCTACATACTCAAATAGCACATGAACATTTAAGAATATTCTTCAAGAATATTTGGAATATTTTATAGGTCATACTTATATACTTGTCTTATGTTCGTGGAACATTCGACTGACACTACTGTAAATCTTTTTCGAATGTGAATAGAATAATCTATCGAATATAATGTGTCGGTTATATATGGTATGATCACAGGTTTCACTGCCTTTTGCGTAAGATAAGTGCCATTACACAATAAACAATGTGCAATACATAAACTCGATGAATATTCAAAAATTATTCCGAACGAATATTCCAAAGGCATTCTCGACGAATATTCTAAAAAGGTTCGTCTTTGTTATGAATATACGATTTCTACTTGTAATAATCTATATATATTTATAGAATATTTGATTGGAATATTCTGAAATTAAGAATTATATTTGCACTCCAGAAGAATATTCCTAGAACTATGTATAGCATAAGAACTGTCCAAACCATAACATGTTCATTGATCTAGACGGTCTCGTGCTATGCACATGCAGTTATGCAATTTTGTGTGCAACAGCCCTAAGGTTGGCTTCACACCTTAGCGGAGAAGCAGAAATCAGAGTAGCAGAAATCCAATCGGAACCAATCAGAACTCTCGACAGCTTCTACTTTCTGCCAGCATGGCAGAGTGTGCTGTTTACTACTAGGGAGAATTCTGGGTAGTAATTATAAATTTTCCACGTGAAAAATTTCACGTCGACTCAATGATTTCAACTAGTGAAATTATTGTATTCGCGTAAAACTTTTCATTTCTCATGTTTCCACTTTAGGGGAAAAGTTACACAATCGTTGCCCTGATTGAATTTCTGCTTTTCTGCTTTCTGCTTTCCTACCAAGTGTGAATCCAACCTAAAGTCAGCGGCACCCGATGCTGTTTTTTTCTGCTGAATAGCTTGCAATCTAGTAAATTACTATAATTGCACCACTCAACACTCAAAATTTCTAGTAATTCACTGAATCGCAAACAGTCCAGCAGGAAAAATAGCATCGTTTACCGCTGGCTTAAGACAACTTTTAGACGTACATTCTTATTCATTAATGCCTTGACTGCATTTTTATCATCTTTTTATCATCTTCTTCTCATTTATACAAATCACCGAGTTTCACTCTCTAAAGTTCTTGGGGTGAAAATACTGCCATGGAGTGAAATATTCACCCTATTGAAGTGAATTTACCCCAACAGAGTTGAATATTTCACTCCACGGCGGTATTTTCGCTCCAAAAATTTGAGAGAGCAGGCTGTATGTAGCACAGACTTCTATAGAAGCTGTGAACTGCAGCCTGAAACTCATCGAAGTATAGATGGGAATAAAGATTATGAAAATGTGAATCCTAGTAAAACTGAGGTCCAGGCATTAATAAATAAAGCCAACTGTTTAAAAGACAATTTAACACCGTTTTAAAGACGATCGTTTAGACATGCATGCTATCTAGGTATCTGACTATTCAAACACATTCGAAGCATCTTCATACCATGCGCAACGTAGAAACGACGTACTTCCGGTTTTGCGGAAATACGACGGGCTCGGGGAAATTGGCAAATTTCTAGAGTCTACGGTGTTCTACGACATTCTAAGCACACGCGGTATACGTTCTTATTGTCCATTCTGTCCGATCCCAGTGCACTATTAAATTACGGTTTTTATTTGGATTTGTTCTACTGTAGTGCGGGTGTGCGCTAGTAATCGCTAGCTTTTTCACAATTCATACTTTTGTACTCGTTGATAAAATTATGAACCTGCGAGCTAAAATCATGCAAAATAAAATCAGGCGGAAAGTAAGTACCGAGAGATGCGATTTAAGCTTATGTACTCAATATCAAAATGTTAAACAGAATCACCTTGTGATCATCTGGGTTAAAATTACAATTGTGCAATTAATACCAAAGAAAACGACAAATCTGAACTTGGTTCCCGAGCCACGTGGTTCAATTTTAACGTATCGTTATTGCATCATTCAGCAATCGTATTAATATTTCGCCCGGCTAACTTTTTTTCCGGCTTTTAATTTGCCCCGGCATTCTTTACTTGAATATTTCGCTTGATTTGGCACGTAGGTACGCGTGATGTCGGAACCGAGCAACGTGCCACCGCTGTGGAGCACTGCGTACGTGGCCGGCTTGACCGGAGGTCTGTTCAGCCTGTCGAAGGCTCAAAATCAGAAAACTGCGCAGAACAGCACGCCATTGTGGCAAGTGACCTTTCCGCAGCCGGCAAGCGACTATCTCGCCTTCCGGCGTAAGCTCGATCAGGGCAACGTCAGCCTGGAGAACGTGATCGTGCGCGAATCCGAGCAGTGCCTGGTGGGCACGGTGAAGGTGCGAAACCTTGCCTACGACAAGGAGGTCGTGGTGAGGGCCAGCAGCGACGGCTGGTCCACTCACGAGGACGTGCACTGCACGTACGTGGCGCAACCGGGATCGCCGGGTCCCCTCATCTTGTACGACACCTTCCGCTTCCGGCTCACCTTGCCGGTGGCATCGAACGTCATCGAATTCTGCGTGAGGTACCGCACCGAAGGCAAGGAGTCGTGGGACAACAACGAGGGGAAAAACTATGTGATTCGCAAGAAGCAGGAGGTAAGGGTTTTAAAAAGATTCTTTCATCTCTTAATACGCGCGGAACTTTATACGTATCCGTGTCTTCTATCTGTAGTCCTTGTAACGACGCGTACGGCGTTTTATGACTTACGGATTGACATATTTTCGTAAAAGTTACGCGATTTTATTTGCTATCGCGCAAGGATCTTCGGGTCTTCGTCAAATATTTGCCAGGCGGCGGCAATCCGTTACGGTTGATTGATTTTCAAGGATATTCATGGCTTAAACGAACGTTTAAAAGACGATCGTGTTCTTCGCGCGATACTCGTAGTTGTTGAATTAAAATTTTATCCTATTAACGCTCGGAGACGTGATTGCAAGAGCGTTTGCCTGCCTTTCATTATATCAATTGGTCAAATATAAATTCTGAATTTCTTTCAAATCTTTTACAACGATCCCAGAGGACTTAGACACGTTATACTGATGCTTCAGCCCCGAGTGCCGGCCACGCGATACGACACCAGCCAGACGACGAAATGTGACGGCCTCGCCGGCGACAGCGAGACGAGGGATGGCATACCACAGATCGCGGAAGCCACCAGGTTGAACATGCGTACCTGGAGCGAGTTCGCGTCCTGGCAGCACCTGGCCAACGACGCGCCCTACTGGTGAATCGACCGGCTAGGAGGTCACACGTCCCCTCGTCACGAAATCATGTACGAAGCTGTACAAACCTCTCCAGTTTTCTCACCTCGGCGACTTCGCCGAGACGTAGATCACGCGGGTCCACGAGACGCCGGGCGTCTCTCGCGAGGCACGTGACTCGTCGGGGACGTGGAAGCGGGGAGGAATAAACGCGAGGACGTGAGGAGAGAAGCTGTGCGACGATCCGAATTGAGAACGAGGAAACAAGAGCGCGCGTGCGGGAGAAAAAACGATTGGAGGGTGATAGCGCGGGCGGCGGAGCCGGACAACGTCGAGCGTCGGATAACGCAATCTGCACGGTAAGCTCCGATTCTCCTCCCCTTATTTCTTCTTTCGTGTGAGAACGCCTCGCCGAGTTTCAGCGCTTATTTTCGCGACGGGCGATGGCCTGAAAGAAACGGGCGATTCGCGCGATAAAATGCCGCGAGGGGATGCTGGGGGGGTGATTTTGCACCTTTTGCACTTAAAACTGCCCGTTTCGTGGAAACATTTGTGTAATACACAAATTAAACACAAAAAAAATGGCTTACGCGTACAGATCGAAAGCAGCTTGCTATTCCGGCTAAATAAAAGAACAACATGACACCACTGAAACTAAGTTTGTAAGTCTAATAAGAAATAATAGCGAGCAACACACATACTACGTGTACTGTATGTGTGTACTATTATTTCTTATTAGATTTACAAACTTAGTTTCAGTGATGCCATATGGTTCTTTCATTTAGCCGGAATAGCAAGCTGCTTTCGATCTATACGCGTAAGCCATTTAATTTGTATATTACACAAATGTTTCCGTGAACTGAGAGTTTCTTTCTTAGAAAGGTGCAAAAGAGCAGAATCACTCCACCCCGTGAGGGCAGTTTTCATGATTATTAGGTCTACATTATATACTTGAGAAAATACGTAAATTCATGCATGTGTTTTCTCGTAAGATATTTGTTTTTTTTTTTCATTTTACTAAAATAAAAATTCCTAGTCGAAGGTATCGAGTCCTGGTACTTTCAACCAATTTGATTCATCGGCAATATCTTTCATACTTTCACCGCCGTACTCGTCTTAAGCCGAACGGATTTACTCGAATACTCGTATCCTTGCATTCCTCGTGCATGCTTAAAATGGCGCGTATTTTTATCCAGTCGATTCCTGCCCATGACGTAAAATAAGAAGCGAGAGCCGTGCAGTTATGTATCGATGTATCGGGCTCGAAGTTTCAATGTAGCAAACGGCAACGTCGGCAAGATCAACATGCTGCTTTTTAAGGGATTATAATACGCACTCGAACTTCAAGCATATTTTAAATTGCACACTCGCGAAACCAGTTTCGAGTTTAACCAAACGTGGAAGAGTACTTAGTGGAGACGGCATAAACAAATAATAAAACATCTTAATGAAAATATATGTATAAAGGAAAGTTCTCTATTATGAGACAGGCTCCTAATACAGGATAGCAAGCAGCAGCGTCAGCAAGAT
>NW_011967196.1:1463942-1480819 GCF_000949405.1 Vollenhovia emeryi
CGGAAACGACAAGTAATAAAACGTCCCAATGAAAATATATAGAGAAAAATTCTCTATTATGAGACAGGCTGCTAATACAAGATAGCGGGTTCTCAACGTCCAATTCCACGAATCTTTTTCGCAACAATTACACGCACGACCTAACGATGAATTTACCGCTAAACAGACTTCACTCCAAAAGCAATAAGTACATAGCGGAAACAAGGGATGATGCCTATTAATTTAGCCGGGTTCTGCGCGCGCGCGCGCGCACAGTTTCGTCTTGACGAATCTGAAGAGACGGTATCGCAAAAACTCTCTATTTTCACGCGAAAGCTCATCGAAAACGTAACAAAGCGAAGACTCGCAGCTTCCTCTCTCCGGATCTACGACGGCCGTCCTATCTATTTACGTACCCGTCTCGCGCTCGCACAGACGGAATAATACCACGCTCCCACGAGCTATTATTAACCGACGAGTGCAACGAGCTTCCTCTCGAGGATAGCCGAAAGCCCCGGGGAGAGAACGAGGCCTTCCGCCTCGTTATCGTCGCGACGTCTCGCGATCGCGACGTCTCGATCGATCGAGAACGAAATCGCGCAAAATTTCGAACGGCCTTTCTCGCCGCGCGCGGGCGCTCGGGACTTTCTCTCTATAAATAACGTGACCGTCGTCGTCGTCGTCGTCGTCGACGCGCGGGACAAGCGTGATAACAGGCCCGAGGAGAAGTCGCGCGACTCTAATCGCCTTAACGAAAGGTTGTTACCACGCAATTGGCAAGACACGCCGATTTCATTCCCTCCCGCGCGCATCCACGTCGCGTCTCCTTTCATCTCTTATTCCTGCCTCCTCACCCTTTGCGTCCAGTCACCGTATATCGTCGCGTCATGACGGGCATTGGGTTTAAGAAAAAAAAATGCAGGATTGTATCGCGAGAAAGCGAAAATGAAGAAGACGCTATTTCCTCCTCCTCAGGTTGAAAGCGACGGAGAACGATGCGCCGTTCTCTGTACGCTCGGCTCGCTGCAAATAACAAAATCTTGCCGTTCTCTGCTTAGTCTGCAAAGGATTTTGATCAACGGATTTGAGTCCCGGGCTCAACCTTCGGGACATTCCGAGACGAAAATTGAGATTGCGTGAAAACGCGGGAGAATCCGAGAGAATCCCTTCACCGAAACGACGCGCACAAAGTAGGTGTGTTACGGATTCGAGAGAATCAAGCTGGACGCGTCCAATCAGCGAGCCGAGTATTAATCTCTCGATAAATGTTATATAAATAACGCTGAAGTCACGAGTGAATGAAGGGGAGACCGGCCCACGTGGTATCGGCCGGGGCGATAACTTTTAATCGCTTTTTCTGGAGACAGCGTGTGTGTATATTTACGCATACATTCATTCACCTTATTGGCTTCTGCTGCGTTTTCCGTCTGAAAGACTAAGCCGCGAAGGTCCGGCGGTCGCTCGTAGGTCGAGGAGACGACGTTCATCGCCGTGCGAGGTGCAGCAACGTCTGGCGGCGAGGTTCTCAGATTATTTTCACGGTCAAAAGGGACGCGAAGCGATCCTTGACACACTGCCAACCGGCGTATCGTCGGTGCGCGCTATTACAAATGTAACAAACAGAACGGATCTTTTCCAAGCGCGAAGGTGTCCTCGACCCTGATCCGTCCGGGCCCCGAGACGCACGGATCCGAGACAGATTTGCGCACGATTTGACTCGTTCGACGGCGAGTTTTGCGAAACCCGACCCTGGTGCGAACGCGTTAACCCAATTCGCTGCGGTGTCGCTAAATCGGTCTATATTTGCCGGCGCGACGCGCTTACCCGCGAACAAAGTTTGGCAACGAATGGAACAGGTGGTTTCGATGTAAATGCTTTCGAGCGTTGTGAGAGGCATCAGCCTGACGACGTTGCTCTTTGCGTTTAGAAACACTCTGTTTTACACAAGCACATCAAAACGCTTAACGAATTCGTCGACAATGTACGATTGTTCAATTCGCCAACTTGGACACATTTTTTAACGCATTGTTGACATTTATTGGCTACAAAAGAGAACATTTCTAGATGCACAGAGCACATTGTAGATCAGAGAAAGAGAAAACGCGTGTAACAAACCGCGACGTGTGCGAGATACGGTCGTCGTAAACGTAATTCGCAGATTTGCAAAATTTCATAGCTGATGCGCTCTGCACGACGAACAATCCTTAAACTTCACTTTACGAATGTATTAAGATTCTTCTGCGATTGCGATTCATAATCGATGATTGGCTCTTCTGACAAGATTCCTGTCTTCTTGCAATTTGTGGTACTATTTCGTAGATATTTTTACAAAAAAAAAATTAACGTTTCCACGAAAATATAAAAATTTCTACAAATTTCTGTTCCATGTCAATTTTTGTAGTTATTTATAGAAACTTTTTCCGCTAGGGAAGTGGCAATCTTAAAATTTTGAAGCGTTTAACACTTACTGTCTCCCTCTCGCCTTTCTCTTTTAACACTTATCGATATGATAATTTATAATTTCTTTCCAATATAATGTATTATCACACTTAGGTGTTTCTTTGTAACATCTGTGCGTTATTTAGCCGGTGTTTGATTCTTCTTAAAGATGCAAGTAAATTTTTCCTGATTATATCCGACATTACGATTCTCGTTCGCGAAGAATATCTGGCGCTGCTCGGGCAACATCCGACGGCATGTTTGATGCCAAACGATCCGATGACCTCTCAACTCTCAGATGCACGATCCAATTATCACCTCGCTCGAAAGGTTTCGTGCGCGACGCAATTTTTGTGCGATTAAAAGGCAACCGAAAACCGTACATATTGCTCTCGAGTACGGGGCGATACGGTAAATATAAACCAGAATATAATTTCTCGGTAATCCGGTATCGCTACGGTTGCATGTGCACGATAAGGGGAGCCGCAGGAGTCGCTTTAATCCTCACCGAGTGCATCGGAGGGTTGAACTCTCGCGAGGCGAACTCTCTTTATCTGCGCGTTTCTCGACATTGAGACAGTTTAGTAATGAATTGTATCTCCGGTGCGGAGGAAGTGCGCGACTTCTGAGATATCCTGACGTTATTCGAGGCGTGGTTGCGAGAAGCGGTGGCGCAGGATCGCGTACGCCGCGTGTGTCCGTGCCGCGCCGCGGTCACGCCGTGTGGTACCACGCCTTGGTGAACACCGCGAGCGAGAAAGAGAGAGAGAGAGAGAGGGAGAAAACGAAAGAAAAGAAAAAGAAAGAAAGAACTCCGAGATGTCTAGACGCGTGGGACGGACCGGGGTAATCTCGACAACCTCGACTTGTACTCGTTGCTCGCTCGGTTGCTCGCGCGATGCCCGCACGCGTTCGCCGTATATGTAATGCGTACCTACGCGCGCGACACGTGCATTCCGTGTCGCCGGGGGAAAAGAGGGCGGCCGTCTTAATTGTCGGGCATTGTTAACCGCCCCTGGAAATCGCGGCCGGCGGTCGCCGAGAAAACCTCTCGGAGGCCTCCGCGTTTCAATTCCGTCGCGAACTTACGGCGCGCCCTTTAATCGGCTGCGCCTCGAATCAGTCCGCGCCGCACGCAGTAAAGGGAATGTTAAATTAATCTTTTTGAAAAAAAAAAACAACGCCTCTTTAGTAATTGCTACCCTGACGTCTATATTATGCATAAATTAAAATAAATGTCCCTAACAGTAAACTAAACTGCTGATTATCGGCCAGATTTTCAAAACTCATTAAAAGTCGATGCAACGACGCGACGCGCGCTCTGCATTTCAATCGCGAACGCACAGGTGGACTGGATTTACCGCAACTCGTAATATACCTATAATTGGCCCACTGTTTAATACTATTTTTTTTGTAGACGCAGGATGTGTTCAGGTTCTTAAAAATATCGCGTCTGTTGAAAGTCGGTGTAGAAATTCACCGTCGGTGCTCGAGTACTTCGTCCACTACCCAGTGAGAAATGTTTCGTCGATCGACGTCGATCGACAAATCATTTCTCACTGGGTATGTTCACTCTGCGCCTCTCCGTTTCGCCGTAATTACTTAACGACGCACATTTTCGGCCTTCATATTATCGCCCGAATCCGACAATGTTATACTTTCTCGTATGTCGCCCATTATCTTATCGCGCGCCCATCTTTATTGTTCCAGGTCCCAGCATCCGCGACATCGTACAACCGGTTCGTCGAGACCATCCAACGCCCTGCCTCCAGTTGCAACGCCAGTAGCCACGCTCACCAACGCGGACATCATCGTCGCACGTTATCTTCTCGAACGTCCCCTTCTTTCTCCTCCGCTTCCTCATTCCTGGGATTTTCGGCCCGCCTGCGGACAGGAGTCCGCCGGGATTGAGCTTCCATCCTCGAGTCGATCCAAATCTCGCTGGTCTCGTCATATCGGCCAATATTATAGTTCTGTAAGCTTTCTCTCCATTTCTTCCTTTGTTGCTTCCTCTTTCTCTTTTTCTCTCTCTCTCTTTCTCTCTCTTTCTCTTCCATTTCTTCTTCTCCGACACTCTTAACACCTCCATGCGGAACACAAATCGTCGACCGAACGTGTCAATTATTTTTTACGAGCATATAACGGAAGATGGGAGACGCGCCTAGGTCTCGCGGCGGCCTCACAATCAGTGTGGCTAATAGTCGCGAGATTATTGCGTGAAATTGCATCGCAATGTGCCTTAGGGTGCCTTAAGGAATTATAAAGATTCGTCTGGTAGTGCCTAGTACATATCTCGCAGCGCGGGTACATCTCAGGTATCCAGGAAACGCAAGACGTTTCTTTTTTATAAAAGCCTACACGTTCTTCCTACTGTTGCGTTATTTGAACAATGTGGCATCGTCGTTGAAAAGTTATGCCATTAACTAACAACTGCGAGAAACGTGTACGGTAAGAAGCCCGGGTACCGTTCGCAGTCGATGTGAATAATGTTACAGCGGGAAACGACGAAATGATAAATGTTAACGGCAGATTCGTCTTCTGGCCGGTGCTATATGCCGTTTCCTCCACAGTTCCTCCTTCGGCGCGTATCGTTTCGCGATTAGAGGGTAAATCGTAGCTTCGCACGAAATTTCGGCGGCCACTACCGCGTTGTTAGAACATCCGAATCGAGGAAGTAAATGATATTAGACATATCCTGTAAAATGTTAAACTACTAATCTAATGCGCGACTGCATATGTATTTTACTTATCTTTGGCTTTCACTTCTCACGACGATTTTTTTCTAACGAAGATTCATATCTTATATATGATATATGTATGTACAGCGTTAGGCGTATGCGCGATATATGTATGTGTGTACACACGCTACTTGCGGACCATTTACTTGCTTGAATCGACGCGTTTAAGCAACTGGGCTTTAAAAATAAATAGAATGAGTCGCGATAAAAGGGAAAGAGCCGAGCAGCTCGATTACGTCACGAATGGACACTAGAGCAGCGATTGACTATTAATTCGCGAGTACCTACAAAGAGGAATCTATGAGAAATCCGTATACGAGTCGAATTACCATATGTCTGATATTTTTCTCGGGCGTGGACCTAAAGAGTGAAGGCTCCTGTACATTGTTTCGAATGCATTGCTGAGACGTTCATCAGTTTTGGTCAGGTATTCGCGAGTCGGTGGTAAGCGCGGTCACGACGGAATGGCAACGGTGGAGCGGCGGAGCGTGAATGCCTGCGAACGCACGAATCTTTCGGACGTGATACTTTCTGGCACCGAGCATCTCTTGCCGGCCAATCCTTATCTCGTATCTGGTAGACTTCTACGTGCGGAGTGGGTCGATTCTTTGAAGTCACTTCTGACTCTCCTCCAGCACGTTCAAAGCGCTGCCACTTCAATGTCTGTGCCTGCGCCCCTTCAAGCGTCTCGTTTGAAATTAGATGCATGCCTCTCTAGTTAGTGTATGCGGCTGGCGCGCATAGAAATACAATGCCCACCCGCATTGTTAAAACGAAAGCAACATTCGAATGCTCAGCGGTCCGAGTTTTGCTTTCCGGGGACGAGAGGGCAACCGCGGGCGGCCCTGCTTTCGCGGCGAATGAGAGAGTGCTTTGAGTCGCGGAATTGCTGGAACAAATGTCGGCGTGAGACGGCGGGACTCCACCCGGTGATTTGCAAACTCCGCTCTACGCGTTCTGCATCGGGCTTTGATAGCAACATTGGAATTGCTTTCTCTGCTCGTAGGGATCCTTTGCAGTTATATTCTTTAAAGACGATAACGCTTGATGTTCCACTCTCGCGTTACGCTTTCTCAGCGAGATAATTCTTAATCTTTCGATAAACGAACTGATATTATTTCCACTACTCCGCGTTACGTTATCTTTTCCATTCTTCTCCTCGATTTCACTCTTTTTATCTTCTTCGTTTCTCTCTTTCATCTCTCGCTTTGATGCAGAGATCTAGGATTAAAAGGAGTTTGTGAATAAATGTACCGGAAATACGTGGGAAGGTTCCGTCGTAAAGGAGCCAGTTTATGTACCGGCACTGCTGCTCCAGATCGACTTCGTGTCCGTTCGTTGAATATCAATCGCTAATCGATACAACGAAACCTCGCATTCGCGTGTGTATGTACATTTACGCGTAATTTCGTTTCGAGAGCCCTAAGACTGATAACTTAAATCACGTACATAATGTAAATAATATACGTACACATTTAAGGATTTTAATTGCGTCTCGATGGAAGTTTTAAGCGCCTCTTATCTTACTGGACGATTACCGAGATATTTCTTCTAATAAGCAGATCACGTCTCTGTAGATTTTTTATCGCGTTACAAGTCCTCGTTCTCTTTTCTGTATTCCTACTTGCCACTAATATTTAATAATTTTATGTATCTTTCATTATATACTGGACTTACTATAACACTTGTTAAAGTTTATGTTATGGCGCCTCTTACACTGTTTTTACCCTCTTTTATCCGAATTTTGCGTGGGTTGAATATTATCCTATTTTTACAGAGCGTATTAGTCATTATATATTGTACACATTTTACCATTGTTGGTTGTTATTAATTATGATATACTCCCCGTGTAAAAATACATAAGTTGCAGATGTTCATTACACTGGCTCGTACGTATATACATACATTTGGGTACCGCATTGTAAATACCAGTGAATAATTATTACGTCTTTCGCAATAAAAGTTACAGTAATGATTTTAACATGACGATGTTATCAATCTTTTTATTTCACTTGCCCCTCAATTCTCACCACCCCGATAATTTTGTACACTCTTATCCTTCGCCGATTATCCGTCGAGACCGTTGGGATTAAGTTTGGAGGACCGCGCGCTCATTGATTGCGCTTCCGTGTTTGGCTTTTACGGCCAAACGGTACTCTCAATCCAATCGAGATAAGAACTAACTCGAGTGTACATTGCGGGCGATGATTTAAAGGCGCAAAACTTGCCGAAGCTCGTCACACCCACGATGCTGTACATGCAGTACGGTTCCGCAAGAATTCTTTGCAACGGACCGCCGCTGTCGCCCTGCAAATAATGCCACATTATTCTATTCAAATCCTCTTTCAATTCTTTAAACATGTAATCAAAATTAAATACACTTAACGAAATAAAATTCATCGCGTATCGTTAATTTTAATATATAATTAAATCATTTGTACTTGATGTGTAATCCTTAATTTGTACCTGCTTATACAGGGTGTCCCAAGAGGGAAGGTCAATATTCTGGGAGATGACAGAATATTCACCTTTCCTCCTGGAACACCCTGTATATATGTAGAGGGAAGTCCCCTATTACGAGATAGGCTTCTAATATGAGATAGCGGGGTTTCTGTTAAAAGACACCTTCTGTTGATTCCATCATGGATTTATTGCCTTTGGAACGAAATATATTTAGTGAGAAATTCATGCTTAGATTGTGTAATCGTTGCAAAAGATTTGTGATTAAATTTGGGTATTGAAAGTCTGCTATCTCGTATTAGAAACCTATCTCATAACAGAGGACTTTCCTCTAATTGATGTTAAAAATAGATTTCTAGTCTTTTCTTTTAATTAAAATTAAAGTCACCCTGAAAGTTGAAACAGGTAAATGGATCGATGCAAAATTATTAACTTGAGTAATACAAGGGATGTTTTCGAAAGTTTGTTAAAAATAAAAGACTCAAAAATAATTCTAAACGCTTTTTCCGACCTGACATGTGTCTTTGCCGCCCTCCATGATGCCGGCGCAAAGTAAACTCGATATCATGCCGTCGGGCAGCTGCCGAGTACCAATATCTCCGCTGTAAGTCCTCTTGCAATCATCTTCGGAAATGTAATTCAACTGGACCTTCATCAACTCGTTGCTGCCGATACTGGATTCTGTACGGTATCTCAAGTTACATCTCTCGACAGGCAAAAGGTTAATGTAAGATCAACTAATAACTGAATTAATATAAAAATATAACAACAACAAGTAAACAAAAGAGGCCAATTTTTACGAGCATAAAAGATAACAAAGTAATATATATTTTTAAAAATCAAATATGTTACAATTGTGTGTTGGAGAGAAGGAAACATCTTATATCTTAACTGTAACATCTTTGATTTTAAAAAATATATATTACATTGTCATCTTTTATGCTCGTAAAAAGTGGCCTCTTTTGTTTACTTGCTGTTGTTAAATAGAACACGGGCGGAATTGTTACTTGTTATAAAAATATAAGTTTTAGAATACAACACGAGACGTTTTGGTGGATACTGACCGTAGGCTGTTTTCCCAAACCCCGAGGCAAAAGCGCTCCCGCCCGGTATCTGTAAGTTCGTTTCGAGGCATGCGGGTCGCACTCGAGGATTCAATTCTAGCGGACGATCGAGCTTGAGTAACGCTATATCATGGTACCTGACCGAAAACTTGTAATCCGGATATGTAATTCTTTCCGCGACGTCCCTCTCCTGCATAGCATCGCCCGGTGTCAACAGATTAATTAAGCCGACTCGTACTTTGCTTGCGGGGCCCCTGAGAAACATATCGATAATATTAATAATAATCCCACAACGCGCACAAATGTATTTGAGTGCATATATATATGCATTTCACAATTATACATTTTTTAAGTATCTATTTGAGTGTCAAAAAGAATCATTTGTTCAAGATTGTTTTAACGTTGCAGCAATATAAAAAATTAATATACGAACATTGACCTAGATTCGACGTAGAAAAAATATTTATACTTCAATATTCAACGTTGCAACGTTTCGGCAACATTATTTTAACCTTCTGTGCTGTATGGGGAATGTGATTCAACGTCAAAAATTGACGATAGCGCAGTAATGATATGAGTTCAACGGAATGATTGCGATAAAACTGTTACTTGTCCGGGGATTCCATACAGTGCGCCGCGGTTAGAATGAAATTCTCGGAGATAACGCTTCCTCCGCACTGCCAGGACACGTCGTGCTTGCCATAACCGATCACCGCCTACGATATGGAAAGTACAGCGCTGTTAATTACTTTGATGATTAAAACGATACATGGAAATCAAGTACGTTGTCGCGCGGGTTTCCCAAATGGCGCACATTTTGGGGAAATAGTATCGCATGTATAATAAAAGCGACCACTATGCATTGCGTGCTAAATGCGTTACGATAAAGAAATAAAAATTTAACTAAAGAATTGTAAGTTTTCACGTACCTTTAAAATTATTATCTTCCATCTTTTTAATTAGAGATTAGAATAATTCTTACAAAAATATATCTTTGTTTTTGCGTACTTGTAATTACCGCTACAAGCATTTCATGTCACGTATCGTTTATTTAACAGTTATGAGAAGATATTAATAATATCATCTTTAAGTAATCGAAATGTAAGACCTTTTTTACTTGCTGATGTATTTGTAATATATTATATCGACAACAGTATATCTCTTTCGAGTTTTTCCACGATTGCAGCGATATATGCGTATTTGTTCTCACCATGTGCGGAAATTCCGCGTGTTTCGCTTGGATTCCGCCGATGATTAGAGGTGTCTCGACGACGGCGCAGCGAGAGACTCTGTTCGAGCCGGCATTGATACGCAACGTCGGCGATTTCTCGGTCTCGTAAACCAGATCGGCGTATTCTTTGCATTCTGCAGAAAAGCGGGAATTATGCAAATTAGGATCGTAGCGGAAATTAGGTGGCAATCGAGACGATTTATGGTGCAATTACGTGAGGTGATTGAGAATAAAAATCATTTTGTTATTCATTTCTACGCGCAATTCTGTGCCTGCAAAGTGCGTATTTCATCGATTTATCATCGTACGTCATGATTACTTAATCGCGCGTCTCCTACGAAACACGCCTCATTTGTATGTTGATCTAAACAAGTTTACTCGCGCTTACGAAGCGCATAAGGAAGAAAATTGTTAAAAATAGCTTATGATTAATAATTACATATTTTACACAAATAAAGTTAGAGTCAACTTTTTCGCACCAAAGATTTTTCGGTAGATGAAATCTAAATTTAAAATCTTTAAGTTGTGAATATTTGTAACGTAAGAAATGAGACATTAAATAATGAATTCCCGACGAATTGAGGTTTAATTCTCAATGTTTAAGCATGTGTCTTTTCAATTTTATACTTGAATCGCCCCAACAAACACCAAATTAACAGTTACATTTGTATTCTGGGGCTGCTGCGATCTTGAAAAAAATTATAGAGTTGCCACCGTTCTCGATCAGTTTCTATAAAATGATTTCAAATTCAACAGAGGATACACCAGGACCATGATCTGTGTGTGTACATTCGAAATAAACGATTTCTTTGAATCCGATCGCGGGTATAACGAGGGAGACAGGCTATCACTAACTTTCTTCACTTTTTCGCGCCGCGGAATTCCTGAGCAAAATTGCGACGAGTAACGCGATCGTAAGCTCGCTCTGCATATTGCGAATCCAATACGCGGTGTATCGATACCTTCTTCGAACAAAGGCCTTAATAGCGAATTCCCGCCTTAAGAACGGCGGATAATGCGTAACGAAGTGCATGCAGGTTGCGCGACGATGAGGTCGTTTATTGACGATTGGCGATCCGCGAGTCGAGGTGTCATTAATAGTATTACCGGAACTGCAAGCAATGACGTACGCGCTAAACTCTTCCTGATACGTTTCATAAAATATCTACGTCTGTTTCCCATAAATAGGTACTGTACCGTAATTAACGCTAGAGAGCCATTTTATAGGAAAATTGCATTATGTTCTTACACTTCAACCACGTGACATTATTCACGCGGGGGATAAAGAGTAATTTTCTTTTCACGAGTCGATTAAATAAACTATTAACTTAACATTTCAGATTTAACAAAAGATATAAAAATATACGAATTCGGAAACAACTTTTCTTGACACAGCTGTAAATCGATCGTCGCTTGCAGCAATTGCTTACCTTCGAGATTACATTTGTTAGTAAGCCTTTAATTAATTTTCTTGTAAAATAAAGATAAGCAGGAATCGTGCGTGGAAGGCTCTGTCATATTTATGCATCTTCCTGAGTAATTTGGAAGGATATCATTGAAAAATATCTACTTCAAATTAATCAAAGTACGCGCTTACAAATCCCGTTTAATTAATTCAGAAACCATCTCATTATGGTTACTCAGGCACAAGATGTTTACGTATTTATTGCACGTCCTCTTAAATTATTACGCGTCCTTCGGGAACACGTGGAACATAAATTTTGCACATTTGACATTTCGGTTTATCCTTTAAAAATATTTTTCTCTCGGGTAGGCTTACATTTTCTACGGAACCATCCATTCGTTGAACTGCAGAATAATTAACTCATTACTACGCGGTACCGATACGTGTATTAACCACTTGCAGACAAAATTCGGACAAACGCTACATCCCTGGATATGCACACGTGGTTTGCTCGTAATGAAACTGGTCTTATCAAATCCATCGGGCCTTTGGCAGCACCATGATGTCGATCGTGATGGATCGAATCCGATTTGTTCCACGCATTGAGTTCGACGTCTGACGTGTCGAAAAACATGTAATCATCATTAGGTTTCTAATAGCTTGATAATATGCAACTCACGTACGATATCATGGTATAGCAAAGGGAACACATTATTAATCGTAATAAGATCTAAGGAGCTCTGGAAAATTTCCAAAAAGTCCGCGCCTTATATATTATATTACAACATCCAGTTGCCCGTGAAATAGATCAGACTATCCTCGTACTTTACATCAAGGCTTCTTTGAAAAAGTCACACACGCGTTTTCTATTGACGACATGATAAAAAAACTAACATAAAATAGTACAACATATACGTTACATTAATGAGAAGTAAAATAGACCTTTCAAGTTTCCTCGTTTTACATTAACATAGCTTTTTTTATTCCAGCTGCATAAACAGCAAAGCATGACGTGTGAATATGCAATACGTTTGATGTGAAAAGTATTACAAGTATACAAATGGGAAGAGCCCCGCAGATCGCCCCCTTGTTAAAAATTATTGTGAAAGGAGTAAACGTGCTAGAAGTGCAACTCAACAAGTCGTTAAAATAAAGAGCGGCTTTTATAAACGGCAAGAATATTCATCGCTCTTAAAAACACACTCAGAATTGCGCAAGTACATCGTAATATTTATTCAAGGTCCCCGATTCGAAGGATCCGATTTATAATCCCGTTACATTCAAATATCGAAGTGACGTAGGTGGAAAGAAATCTTTGGTATCGTTCTTCGCGGCAGGACAATTCAAGCGTGGAAAATGCGCTCGCACATTAAAGATCCAGATTGCGAGAATTCTCGCGATTTCGATCGAATCGCACGGGAAGTACCGGCAGAAATATCAATTCCTGTTACAGATCGCTCGTGGCACGCGACAACTGATTGCCTTAATCACCCATCGAACGCTTTGCCGAACGCGAGATCTTCCTCGAAGATGCGAATGGAATGGCGCATACGATTTATCGCGAAGTGCATGACGAGAATGACCTCGTGGTTCATCACCACCATCACTGGACGGAGGAGCGACCTGAGTGGGGATTGGAAAAAAACGAGAAATATACGGAACAAGCGAACGTGTTGGACGAGGTATATCTTCCATCGCGGACGAGTCTTCGGGATCAGTCGAGTAAACCGCGTCAACCAAGGCTGATCAAGGATGCCAGCGAGTTTGCCGGTCGCCTCATCGTCGTCACTGTTTGTGTTGGTGTCGATCCTGTCACTGATAGACGGACAGCACATCGGAGGTGAGTATTAGTCCTCCTCGCTAAAAATACTGGTTCTTGTCTGAAATGAGTATGTCGAGCACGTTCTTCCGCGAACGCAAAGACTGCCTCGAAACCCACGAACTATACGCACTAAAAGAAATCTATTATTAGCAAATATACTTACTATTAATTTTGATATAGAAGAATTGCTTAGCAATGACATCTTGAACATTATTTTTGTGTTTACTCCTCCGTAATGTATCCACTGAAAAAGATATATATCATATTACTGAAGAAGAAAGTTCTATTTTTCAATTCGTTGTAGCATCTAAATGTGCATCAATAACTTTGTGGACTGAAGATTAAAAGGCCAAATTATTTTCGTATCTTTTTAAAAGTTGAAATGGAAATTTACACTTATAGTTTACCAGACATTTTTTCTTTTAGAGCATTCGAGGAAATAAAATACAGATATAAAATTTTGATTCATATTTAAAATATATGCAAATATCGCTGATGAATAAATAAAGCTGATTGTAAGGCCTCTCATTCGAATAATTGTTTAGAAATATCTACTATTTATCTCAATTGTTCCAATTGATATCTTACTTTCTTCTTTTTAAAACTTTAAAACTAATAAATAATTGAACTCTCCAAATCGTATTGAAATCTATCCACTCTTAAGTTTCCTTGCCACAAATTCTCGAATCGAGAAAAAACTATCGTCTAGTGCAAATCTTTAATTTTACTTTTAGCAAACACTCGCAACAGGTTGATGCGTTTCTGTAATTTTCAGAGTCATGTGTGATCGACAATTCCCCGGGACAGTGCAGGCTTATAGAAGATTGCCCTAAAGTTTACGAGGAATTGTTAGCCGGCATAGCGCCCACTGCGACCTGTGGATTTGAACACTTCGACCCGGTGGTATGTTGCCCAACGACAAATCGCGGCTCCACTAACAATAAGCCGACGTCGACGCCACCACCACAGACTCCCGTGCACGACAATTCAGTACGACCTTTGAAATTGGATGGTTCAAGGGGATCTCTCGCGCGAGCAAGTGAGTAAAAATTCCTTTTCAATCTATTCTCTTACAACAGATAAGAAACGCTGGAGTAACTCCAACATTTATTGATATTAATATGCAACTTACTCCACACTTGTATATCTTCAAAGTTCTTTAGATAAGAACGTATCTCAAACGAAGTAAAATCTTTTAATTGATATACACAAACATTTTCTAGTAATAATGAGCAACCAGCTTATCAATGGTAAATTTTTCCGCTATGGTGGGGTATGGATTCATTTAAAGTTTTATTTATATTGTGATTTTTTTCATCTTTTCAGAATGCGCGGAAAGCGCAGAGGCTGTCTACGGTTTCGTGCTACCACCGACGCCAACAGTGGACCGACAGCCCGTCAACACGTCGCTATGTGCCCTGACAACTCGCAAACTAATCGTCGGCGGCAAGAAAGCCGAGGGGAAAGAATTCCCGCATATGGCGGCCGTCGGTTTCGATGGTGCCAATGATATCTTGTGGCTATGCGGTGGTAGCTTAATTTCCTCCAAGATCGTTCTAACAGCGGCCCACTGTACGTGGACAAGCGACTGGTAAATTTCGACGATACCGCCTTCCCTCAACATTCTATCTTAAGTTCGGAAAATTGATGAAACTGATTGCTTGAGTTTATACTTTTAAGGTCCGGTTTCACCAAACATCGTTTAACTTTAATCTTAGTTTAATTCACGTTTATCTCTTTCTAAAGTGACACTTAGAAAGAGACAAAGAATGAATTAAGCTAAGCTTAATGTTAAACGACGTAGGTAAAACCAAGCCTAAATGTTCAATTTCAATCGTCATTACTAAAATATTTAACGTGAAAAAGTAAGTAACTACATAGAAATTTTCTTTGAAACTCTTCTCGAGTTACAGTTTATCTTACCAGGGATATAAACGCACTTTAACGTAAATTCATGAATCATAATAATAAATAATAAATTATAATAAATCTTGTTTACCTTAAAAAGGGGAAGTGCTAAGTGGGTACGACTTGGGGATCTGAACCTCGCGCAGACGACTGACAACGCGATGCCGCAGACTATAGCAATCAAGGAGAGAATAAGGCATCCTGACTACAAACGCCCGTCGGAATATCATGACATAGCTATACTCCGCCTGGAGAAGAAAGTTACCTACGACGCGTTTGTCAGGCCAGCGTGTCTCCCGGTTGATTGGCCAGACGTAGGTCAGGATAATAAGGCAGTAGCTACCGGATGGGGTCTAGTCGACTGGTGTAAGATTATGAAGGAAATCTTTAAAATTACTAAAACAGAATTGCCAAAATTAAGTATTAACTAATTATTAATGCTATGAGTTAGAAGAAAAATATATTTTAATATAATTCATTGGAGAAGATACCATTTTTCGCTATTTCTATATGTGTACTATTAATTTTATATGTATACGTATATGTAGGTACGTAAATTTAACAAAGGTATGTCACTTAATTCTCCAGCTGATGACAAGGGCTCGGATAATCTACTAAAGGTGACACTCAATTTGGTCTCGCACGAAGCTTGCAACGAGAGTTTCTACGACGGCGGCAGTTCCACGGAGCTCGCATTAGGAATCGTCAATGAATGGCAAATATGCGCGGGAGAAGTCGGGAAAGATACCTGCCAGGTAATATATTTTGAATCGCAAAAATCGCTCGTCTGCCTCAATAAAAAGTTTATTTTAACGCGTAAGCCTCAATTTTATTACCCAGTTAAACTCGACCGTTCAAGGCTTAAAGTTGATTGCTTCTTTCCACTTCCGTTTGTTTAGCGAGAGATCAAAGGCTCAGTTAGCTTTAATTGGAAAAACGAAGGCTAAAATCATTTTGATAAACCGATAATATTAGTAAGCAGAGACAAATTAATCGAATACATTTGTTGCTGTTCAAGGGTGACAGTGGAGGACCACTCGCCGTCTTCAACACAGACCACGACTGCATGTACACCATAATAGGAGTCACTAGTCTGGGACGATTCTGTGGCAGCATCATACCTGGCGTGTACACCCGTGTCTACCATTACATCCCCTGGATAGAGAGAACTGCGTGGCCTGAATACTTTGAAACACCTTCCTAACCCACTTTAAATGTATCCATTTTCTTAAGTATCAAATACACTCCGTTTTTATACACAACACTTTGTTCATTCATAGTGCGAGCTTTTACTGCAAAACCAAGTAGTATACAATTACAACAACGTATATAAAAGTGCAAAAGAGATGAAGCCAATTTTTATTCCTATTATTGTTCGCCTGCAACAACTGACGGCCGCATAAGCCTGCCCTAGGGGAAATATATACCTTAGAAAAGCCTAAAATTTTATTTTGGAAAAACAAATGAGAAAAGTAAATTTGGACACTTTAAACTTTTATTTAAGTTAAACTTAAAACTTACTTTAAGAATGTAAAAGAAAACTTTAAGCATTGTGATAAGTATGTGTGATATAATTTATAATACTAGAAGATATTTATAATACTAGAGAAGTGCTATGCCACGCGGTTCTCTAGCGGGAACTTCGACGGGCTTGGCTATCCAAAAATTACTTTAAGTGTCCAAAATTACTCTACAATTTCTCAAGTAAAATATTAACTTCTTTAAGTGAACTCTCAGATTTGAAAGATTACTTTTAAAAGTTTTAATTTCATTTAAAGTAAATTTTCCTACGGAAGGTTCCGCCAACAACGCTTAACTGTAAGACTTACAA
>NW_011967197.1:0-41798 GCF_000949405.1 Vollenhovia emeryi
CCCCGTAACGTACGTACCGGCACGGTGGCCCGAACGATATTGCAGCGAATGGAAAGTTCCTCGACCTCGGAGCGCGGTAGCGGTCGCGGCGGCTCGAGACAAACAAGCGACGATCGCTGCGGCGCGCGGCGGCTCGAGTGACGTCACTGCGGCGCGCGGCGGCTCGAGACAAACATGCGACGATCGCTGCGGCGCGCGGCGGCTCGAGTGACGTCACTGCGGCGCGCCGGCGCGCGGCGGCTCGAGCCAGACGAGCGGCGAGCCGCGCCGTAGTTGAACGTGCGTCGCGTTGTCCTTCGAATTGCCGTACGAACGGCACGGAATTACGTGCGTGATCCTGTCGTTGACGTCTTCTTCGTTTCTTGTAGTGTGCACTTGGCGATGCGGAAAGAGAATGGCCGTGGAATGGCCGTCTACCGTAGAGGAGAGCCGCGAATTCGTCGATTGTCTTTTCCAACGGACGTGTGAATTTAAGTGCGCGCTTATTTTAGAGCCCTCGATTGGATACGCGTTTTCAAGATTCGCGGGTACACGTTAATCCGTGTGCGCGAATTTAAGGTACCTTCGTTCACGTGTACCTGTGTATGTGACGTATCCGTGTGTGTGTGTGTGTGTGTGTGTGTGTGTGTGTGTGTGTGTGTGTGTGTGTGTGTGTGTGTGATACGTGCGCAAATATTTATGAAAATTTAATGAAAGTTTCTCCGTTTCTGCATATGTGGTTCGACGTATGTACGCGCATAATTCCAGCGTTCCAAGTTTTATCCAGACTTTGTCACATAATTCTCAAAATATTTCTTTGTTTAGGTATACGCGGGCTACACGTTTACGCGCGTCACATACACGGATACTCGCGTACACGTTCGCGGATTCGCGCAAGTACAGATCATTTTACCGGCTACGAAATATTTCGAGAGATATTTCGGATGATTGTCGAATACATAAGAATTGACTGTGAACGAGCCTTAATGCGTGGCTACAAAGCGAGTCACAGTCGTAAGAATAATCGACTGCGATTGGTCAATTTCGTCAGACACATAAGAATTGACCAATCATCGTAGTATCGCGGGGGCCGACGGTTATCGGCGCTGGTCTGTTCATGAAGCATCGCGGTCATTCGATTGGCTCGCGTAAATCTGTGGCGTAAGTAATCCAGTAATTTCACCTAAAGCCTCCGTTACAATGATTCTCGGTTCTGTCTACAATGGTCGTACAGTTGTATCGATGGTCGCTTGAGCAGTCGCAAAGCAGTCGTAGTCGTAGTCGCTCGAATAGGTTCAATTCCTATTCCAACGACCACGACTGCGATTTATTGCCGCGACGGACCAATCAGAGAATAGTGTTATATGTCGTGTGTCATTATATATCGAATATATCGTGGGAAAATACCTCAAAAACAGAAAATCGGTTTCAGTTATACATCGATACGACCCAATCCATGACTCTACGATTCTAATGGCCGATTTTTTCACTTCCCGATAAAATTATCCGGAGGTTAATCTCAAGTTTTAGCCAATCACGTGCATGGATCTGGTAGTTTATCTCCTGGTTAACTTTAACCGCAACATAACTGGATGTGAAGAAATCGGGCATAAGACTGCGACTATTGTAGACAGAACCGAGAATCATTGTAGCGGAGGCTTGCTCGAAGACGCTCCCTCGTAATCCGAGACACCTTCGTATTTTCGCGGCCAAGTTGCGTCGCAGAGAGCAGCCAGTCCGGGGCCGTCGCTCGCGGCGCTCATCGTCCAATCCGCATCGATCGATGCCGCCGCGTGTAAAATCTGCGCGCACGTACACGTAGACGTGCGCGCGCGTCAATGCGCGTCAACAATCGCCGCGACGACGACCACCGCCAGTCCGCGAGTCCCGTACGTTTTCTTCGCGGCCGAGGCTCGAGACGTGGTTCTCCGGGCGCCGCGTGAATCCGCCGCCCCGCGAACACGGCGGGGAATGACGCGCGCGGACACGGCACCGCGCGACGACGAAGGTGGCGCGATTAGTAGCGGCGTAGCGCGCGCGCGACCCCCGACTCCGTCCCGCCGCGATGCCGTCGCCGAGCCGTCTGGACGCGGTCTACCGGAGCATCCTGCTCACCAAGTTCTTCACCAAGGGCTGGGGCAACCCGCAAAATCTGCGAAGGTGAGCGACTTGCCCCCCCGCTATCCTAACCTTTCGCGTCCTTGCGTCACTTGTTGAACGCCCCCGCGATTGACCGCGAGTTGACTTCCATCGTTATCTTCGCTATCTATAATCGCTCCCCGAACGGCGATAGATATGTGGGTCGAATGACTCAGCGCTATTACCGTCCACCTCTGTCAATGGGGGTTGACTTCGATTAGAGAGAGACAATTGGTGAATCGACTCACTGCCTATCTGTTTCTTAACCAGCCGCAGCTGGAAAGTGAGTTGAATCGTGATTGAAGTTGATTTGCATTGACAAAAACTGGAAGATTGCGGATCAACTTCAGACGGATCGTTCGTCTTTGATGCAAAACGCTTGGAACGATTGTTCACCGCCTCCTACTCTTTTCTAGCACTGTAGACCGACACTCGGCACTCAAGATTTACTCTGTGAGCAACGAAAGAATGTGAATCGCCAGTGGTTGATCAACGACAAAACGAATTAGACGACTCTGGACTGGCAGGCGGTTTCTTTATTTAACAATAAAAGTCTTTCTTCTTGTCGCCAGCAATGTTCTTTATTTAAATCCGACGTTTACGGATTGCGGTTCTTCTCAAGGAATTCAACAACAATATTACGTCGTTGATATTAAACCAAAAAGCACAAGAGTTTGGCATCCGTCTCTGGGCGTTTCGGAGGACTGTGTTGAATTCCTCGCGAAGGTCGAAACGTCGGATTTAAATAAAGAAACTGTTCGCCAGCCTAAAGTCGTCTAACAATTCTTTTCATCGTTGCTCTACGAAGTTACGTTTGGTGGTAATATTTCTCTCTGGCGACCCCAACTGGACGCACGTGACCTCCCATACAGCACCGAAGCTTTCAGAAACATTTCAGAAAACATTGTTGCAATGTTTCTGAAGTGTTTTGGCGCTGTGTGGGCTTTGTAGTATTTAAATATCACTCTGGTTCTAAACGGGTATCTCAGTGTCCAAATAATTTTGTTTCAGAATCTTTGAATTCAGGAAAGTCATCGCGAACCGGGAGGCGTGCTACAACATGATACCGTTCGACTACCCGATAGAGATAACGAAAGTACTCGGCACTTTTCTGACAATGCAGGCTCCACTGTTGTAAAAAAAAAAAGATTATGACACATGTGTTCCTGTCCGTAGGACGAAATTTGGTCGGACTGTCATATAATCGAGGGTCGATTCGAGTCGCCTTTTGAAAAGCACCTCCCAGGGATAATGCCGGACAAGACCAAGCTGGCGTACTTTCAGGTGGTTCTACCGCCCAAATGGAGCTCCCACAAGATGAAGCCGGTTTGTTTACACCTGGCGGGAACGGGCGACCACGTATGTAGCGTTGCTTCTCTGCGCCACCTTTCGAAGCACGTCCATTCCTGCCAAGATATTTACATTACTTTACTTATTAACTAGTTTTTTTGGCGACGTAGAAATCTTATCGCCAAACCGCTACTCAAGGAATCCGGGATAGCGTCGATACTGCTGGAGAATCCGTTTTACGGCCTGAGAAAGCCAGTTGATCAAATGTAAGAACCCGTTAACTGGAAGATTTGTAGAGTACAGAGTTACGTAGTCGGGGCTGGGGGGCTTCTCCTCACCGCACTGCCGTTTTTCAGACGGTCCAGTTTGCACAACGTGTGCGACATTTTTATCATGGGGGGCTGCCTGATAATGGAGTCGATCGTCTTGCTAAATTGGTGCGAGCGGCAAGGATTCGGTCCTTTGGCTCTCACCGGACTGTCAATGGGCGGACACGTTAGTTTAAAAGAAAAAAAACTCTAACAAGATAAAAGTGAGCCTTGTCACGTTACGCGCATCTTAAATATCTTGTCCCTTTCAGATGGCATCCTTAGCGGCTACTAATTGGCCGAAGCCAATCTCATTGGTACCCTGTCTGTCGTGGTCAACCGCTTCGCCCGTATTTACGGAAGGAGTAATGAGCGCATCGATCAACTGGGCACTATTGGAAACGCAATATTTCTCGGACGAAATGTACCAAAATGATCTCGCGAAAATGGTGAAAATTATCGATCACGACGTGAGTGCGCGACATTTGTAATTCTGCGGATAAATGTCCCTCGGAGCTTCATTCTTGTACAATATTTCAGGATGCTTTTTTAGCCGGCCAACATTTCGCGAAGCATTATCCTGCGAGCATGAAGAGGGTAGACAAGCTGAGAGAAGAGAGTAACGGAGACAATAATACTACGGGTGATGCAACCAGTACAAATTCTATCGATAATCCTAGCGGCGTTAACGTTACCGCCGAGTCCAAAAGTGATAGCAGTCAGTTGCAGTGTCTGATTGCGGAGGAGAAGGCGGCGGCCAAAATATTTCCCCTGAACCTGATTTCCAGCAAGTTTAAACCGAAGGAATCGAATGCTCTCAAGGGTAGGTGTCGGTCTCGTCCGATTAACTTGAGTATTTGTGTACGTTCTGTTAATTTTACGTTTGTGAATGAAAGAGTTTACAATACTTGAGATGCACACATCTCTTAATTTTCTTGCGATGAAAGTTAAATGAGTTTAAATACTTATTTACATGTTGTTTGTTATCTGTTAGCTTTACGTTCGATGGTGTCCTAGACAGCATGTAAGCGTGGTTTTTATGCGATTGTTGTCTTTCCTGTGACAGGAGTTTGCTTATTACCAGTGCCGAAGCATCCGCTGTTTTCAGACAACAAGTGGCGCGAGCACGAAGCGTTGCAATTTATGCGCGGCATAATGGACGAGTGCACGCACTTGACAAATTTCGAGAAGCCGGTTGACACGGAATTGATCATCGCCGTGTGCGCCAAGAATGACGCTTACGTACCGCGAGACAGTTGCATGAGTCTGGAAACCATCTGGCCGGGGGCTGAGATTCGTTACATCGACGCTGGACACGTTAGTGCGTACCTTCTTCATCAGAAAGTCTTCAGGTATTGGAAAATCTGTTACAGCCCCTTCCTCATCTCCAATCTAGGAAAATCTCATCAGTACGTGTGTTCTATTTCAGATCTACAATAGCGGAATGTATCCAGCGATCTTTGAAAAAGTATCCTGTGGAGATCAGTTGATAACTTTGCAAATTGCACTACAATGGATGTACATTATCTCGAGACTGTCGTAAATGTGACTAGGTAACGAAATATTTTTTTCCAAATTTATGATCGACTACATTTTTCTACGCTTAGAGATCTCGGTGTGCACAAACATGATCTATTTTTAAATCGTGGTAACTATCTGCTACAAAAGAGTACAACTGTTCCAGTCAATTTAATCGAGTATAATCATTGATGTTAATATTAGTGCATAGAATGAGTTAGCTGCCAATAAAACAAGTGTTCCTATATTAAAACAATAATGCAGTAGACACAAGGTCTTCACACTCATATTCACGTGTGTGAGGTATTCTATTTTAACTCAAGAAATCAAATAACTCAAACTATAGTTGATTAGGAAAACATGTTACAAATTACTTGGTTTCTAGGAAGACGCGAAGCGGTGATTTTAGTTTGAGCTCGACTCGTCCTCGAAATCGACTACTTTGCTCGTTCAAGCTAAACCATATAAAGTTCTTGTGATACGATTCCCCTTGATACTCTGATATTTTTTGTAGAAATATAAAAGCAATGCCATTCACATAAAAGTACATCTTACGAGATATTTGATGTCGCACTACGTTAGAATGAAGTACTAAATATTTCTTAAGCTATATTAATGCCTCACGAATTTTACACGTGGAATATTAGGGAAAGTTGTAAATTGTAAAAATTTATACGGTTTATTTTGAGGAAAGTGAAACTTGTATAACTTCGAGGATGCTAGACGAGATCAAACTAGGGTCACTATTTCATAGTGGATTTGCTCAAAGCCAAGTAACTCTTGTCCGTTCGCATGAAAATTGAACACGGCACATCTATATGTAAATAAATAGATATATATATATATGTATATATATATGTAAACTTACACGGTCGGTCTCGCACGCGTGTACTAGCTACGCTTACACTTGGCGCGAGACACTACCGTGTCTCGTGATACGTAAATTTCTAAAATTTACACCGATTTGCAACGAACCACAATTTTTTGTTGTTTTTTGTAAATCACTGATATTCAAATATACATTGTATAGCTGAGAAGTGTATATTGAAAGATACAATATACTCAGTATATTTTATATGTTATGTAATGTAATAATATATGCAATAATAAATTACATGTATATGTACGTAGCAATAATGTTCCTAAGATGTGCGAAATAGCATTAGAGTAAAACTAAATGCATTTCTCTGTTTTATTTATAGTCGGATCTTCTATTCAAGACCGTCTTGAATTTATCCAAAGATGATCTTGTGACAGTCTTGAATATAAGATCTGACTACGAATACTGGCCTTAGTTTCGTGTTGCAATAAGTGTCTGGTAAATGTCAAACATCGCTCGTCTGCGCAAGAAATTACTGCGCTGAATTCTAAATGAGATAGATTTCAGCTTCTTGCGGTTAATAAAATGATTAGTAACACGAGCTCGGTGGAAGCAGAGAAATTATCTTTCGACATTATTAATCTAATCTACAAATGTATACATATTTAATTACATAAATAATCTATAGAATTTTATTATCTATAGGTAATGTATATCGAAATCTAATCTGATCATCAGTACGAGAATTCTGTAAGGCCGGTTCTACATCGGTCGCATCGTAGTGTCGCAAGAGTCGTTCTAATTCAACGCTGATTGGTCGAATCTATGATTTGCGACGCTTGCGACGATATGATACGATCAATGTAGAACTGGCCTAATGTGGTGTCTACAATGCAAGTCGCAGAGTCGTAGTCGTAAGAATAATCGACTGCGATTGGTCAATTCCGTTAGACACATAAGAATTGATCAATCGTAGTCGACTATTCTTACGACTTCTATGTAGACAAGGCTTTACATGCTATCGAGTCTTCGGGGTCGTTAACTAGCGTAACAGCCAATGGTAAGGACGAAAAAAGCGCGGTTTTTACAGGTTGTCACTTAACGATGCCGAAAACTGTCTCGGCAGCAAGATTTTATTTAAAAAAAAAAGTGATATTTTTCTGCAGTTACAGTGCACAAAGGCATGTGTCCACGATGCTAGAGCTTGGTCCAAGTTCAAGCGTTGTGGACACAGGCCTTAAGATGACAAGCGTTTCGGTGTTAAGCCGCCATGCACGACGCACATGTCGACGCTTTAGGGCCATTGCACACAAAATTGCATAGCTGCGTGTGCATAGCATGAAAACCGTTTAAATCAATAAGCATTGGTTTAAACGGTTTTCGTGCAATGCACATGCAGCTATGCAATTTTGTGCGCGATGCCCTTACTTTTCAGAATTGGTAACTTGTAACTATAACCAGTTACATTTTTAGCGAAAAAAACTGTAACGAATCGTTACTTTGCAGTGACTTTGTTGCGATAAAAATTAAAATATCACATCTGCATTTGAATTGTAAAGCGTCGTTAAAGGCGTTTACGCGCAAATGCAAGGCCTAATGCGATCAGTTGAGGTTTAAGATATATACAAAGTGACTATTAATGTAACTATCAAATTAGTTACTTGTTATCGAAAAAATGTAACTGAGTTAAGTTACGGTCACAGACGGAGAGAAAGTAACGAAGTTAAGTTATAGTTGCCAAAAAATAAGAAAAAAAAACCGTAACTGTAACCGCAACTCCGTTACTTCCCAACCCTGCGCGTCCCTGCAAGGGCGCCTTTAGGGAAGCACGAAACGGAGCTCCTCGCGTCCAACGCTCGAGGGATATCTCGCGGCCGTGGCGGAACGGGGATTTCCGCTTTCCCGTCGAGAAGCGAAGGCCCGCGATTGGCGACCTCGGGCGCTTCTCCGTCCACGCGGCCGACGCGGCACGCACGTTCGAATATTCGAACGCGCGCGGCGGAAGCGGCTTGCGCCACCTGGCGTGCCGTCCGCGTGATCGATGGAACCGGAAGCCGGTCGTACCCGCTCGTGTTCAGAGGGGCCTCGCCAGAGCGTTCTGGCCACATGTGTCTCGCGCAGCGTTTTCCTGTGGCAAGAGCTCCGCCAGAAGATGCGCCGCGTTTACGTAATCCGCGGTAACGCGATGCCACGCCGGTGCTGGTAGGCACGCGGGTACGGTGTGGGTCAGCGGCTCTTCGCGATCGTGTCGGGGTAAGTGTCGTGCTGTCGCCGCGCGGGTTAACGTGGGGAGCGAGTAGAAAAAAAAACCCCCCGAGAGAAGCGCGAGAGCGGAGTCTCCCTCGCCGCGCGAGAACGTGGAACCGGGGAGACCGGGTGCGAGACCGAGCGTGCGCGCGCGGGGGGGGGTTTATATCCGTCGCCGCCGAGTGGCACGCGAGGTGTTGCTCGCCGTCCGCCGGGCGAGTCGGTGCCCGCGTATGGTGCGCGTCCGGCCGCGTGATCCGCGGCGCCGTTCAGGTCGCTCGTAAACGCGCGCGGGTACGTGAGCCGCCGCCGCGCAGGTTACGCGAGAAAGCGCCGAGTCAGCGCGCGTCGACCTAACCCCCGCGCAGGGCCGCGTGTGTTAAAACCGGGTGCGCGCCGGCGACGTCGAGGAACGTGCACGCGGCGGCCGCTACATCTGCTTTGTCCGAGCGACCGCGTGCGCGCACGCCACGCGCGCGTGCGTGCGTCCGTTCGTACGCGCCCGTCTCACGCGGGGGAGGAACGGAAGACCCCCGCCTCTAACGTAACATAACGTAACTTGGCGTAACGTGTCGTGCCGGTCGGCTCGCGGAAACGGACTTTCTTCGCCGGGGAGAGAATAACCTCGCGAGTGAGTGTGTGCGCGCGCGCGCGCGCGCGTGTGCAAGAGCGAGGGGGAGGAGGAGGAGGACAGAGACAGAGAGAGCTTCCTCCCGGCATGGTGAGGGGCATGTGAAGTGGCGGAGGACGCGCGCGCGCTAGAGGTTAGTTCGCCCATCCCCGCGACTCGTCCCCGTCGGCGGACTCCCCTTCCTCGCCTCCCCTCCCTCCCGGCCGAGGTCGAGAGGAGAGCACGGCCGCGCCGAGAGCGGCGTCCTCGACGGCAGCGACGACGGTGAATTGGCGGACCTCGTGCTCGGGTCCGCGAACCTCGTGTTTTTGTCCCGCGACAGCAGGCGTGCGCCGCAAGATGGCGGCCAAGCTGGCAGGCCAGAGTGGCGCTCGGAGCGTCGAGCGGCAGGAGGCGGGGCCCTGTCAGTCCTACGCCAGTGTGCTCAATCCGAAAGGTGCCTCTCAAAACCGAGCGAGCACGTTCGAGAGCAACAACAAGGAGAACATAGGCCAAGTGACAGTGTCGCAGCAGCAACAGCAGCAGCCGCAGCAGCAGCAGCAGCAGCAGCCGGCTGCGACGAACGCGAAGGAGAGAATAGTGCCGGGCGTGAAGGGCGGCAAGTCCTACCAGAGGCTGACGCGGTGCCCGCAAACTGTCCCGTCCGGCGAGGCGCGCGGTCGCCAGGAGAGCCCGTCGGGCATGCCGGTCGCGCGCGTTGACGTCGCGCGCGGACCGTCGGCAGCTGGCGGCTCGCGCGACGAGGACGCCGAGCGTCCGCTGAACAACGGCGCGGTCGGCAACGACGGCGAGTTCCAGACGGTCGCGAACAAGGGCGCGCGGCGCAAGGAGAAGATGCGCGAGCAGAATCGCGACAGCCACCGGGAGCGTCACCGGCTGCGCGAGAACAACAACCGCCATCAGCCACCACGTGGTGCCAGTGGCGTCGGGGGCGGAGGCGCCGGTAGACGCGGCAGCGACGAGAGGTCGCACAGAGAGCGCGCCGACCGCAATGGCGTCGCCGAGCATGGCCCGAAGGAGGCTCACTATTACAAGGACGAGTTGGGCGCCGAGGCGGAGACGCAGTCGGGGTTTTTGCAGCCGCCTCCACCGGTCAAGTACGTCGAGGCGCCGCTGCCCGCGGTCAACCCCTGGACGAGAAACCGTTCGTCGGTGCCGCCACAAGCCACCAAGGCAACCCAGCCCCTGCAACCACAGCAGCAACCGCAGCCGCAGTTGCAGCCGTCCAACGTCCCCGCGGCATCCTCGTGCGCTGACAAACAGACCGAAAGGGAGAGGAGAGTTCCACAGCCACAGCAGCAACAGCCGCCGCCGCCGCAGCAGCAGCAGCAGCAACAGCCGCAGCCACAGCCGGTGCCGCCGCAGCACCAGCAGCTCCAACAGGACGCAACCGGTGAGTTGGAGTTTTAAGTTTTGCGAAAGCACACTTGACGACATTCAAACGTATTCTTGGTGATAAGCTCGTCCGGCTCTAATCTCTAATCAATTTTACATCGTTAGATACGAAGTAATATTTGTGTCTTATTCTGTATAATATTAACACTGGTGTATTAGCCTCTTGTTCGTATGTACAATTGATTTTATTTTTCATTATTTATCGTTTCTCGCAAGGAAGTCTGTTTGTTAAAATATGCGGAAGGAAGGGGATCCGGTGCAAAGGGAGTTTGTCTGTGAATTTCTCTTTTATTCGAATTTGCAGGTAAGAATTTTCTTTGACCCCGAGAGGCTCGAGCGGAAGTCCTCGAATTGTTAAACGGCCACCTGCAGCGAAAGGGATCGTTAGGGGCGTTTTGCACCGTTTAGAGGATGCACTGTGTGCTGACCTCGGCGTTTGCGGCAGACGCAAACTGCGCCGTCGATAAGTGAGAAGCTCCCGGCCACGCGGCCTTGCGCTCGGCTCCGCTTGCAAAATATCGTCTTTATCGCCTTTCTTCAAACTCCCCGATACAGCCGTCGCCGCGATAACGATTACATAATTGTTACTTGCGCGCGCGCGCGCGATCTCGTTTCATTAAATGCGCCGTTTTGCGCTCCCGCCGAGGCAGTCCCGCTGAAATTCGAGAGGTCGTGTCGAAATACGTCCGATTTCACGGAGCATTACTTATAAATAGATTATATTATGCGCGACGCCATAGAATGACTCCCTTCACCTCCTCGGTTTTTTTTCTCTCGTTACTTTTCTACATATATTTTTTTTTGTTTAATTTTGTCGGACGCCACGCTCCGCCTGACGCGCTTTCGCCAACGGGTATCTCGGCGATCGATCTTATTGTTAAGCTCGATAAGGAAGGGAAAGGTCATCTGTCTGGTGCCATTCGTCGGATCAACTCGTCAGTAGCCGTCAATTTTTAATCGCTTAACGAGATAACGTTTGGCATCGCCAGTGTCGCGTTGAAATATTATTCCCAGGCGGAGGTGAAGATTATGTTGGGCGCGTCCCTCGACACGAGCGCCCGGAGAAGCGCTCGAGAACGCGCTCAGGAGCGCGGAACGCTTCCGTGACAAACGTACGGGAGATCTGTTTTGGATGAGATATATATTACGAAACGAGAGAGGCATGGAAATAGAAACGCGCGAGCGCCTGAAAAATCGAGGAGAGACGGCGCGCGTGAGCAAAAGCGTCGGCCGAGGAAAGGATCAACGTTACAATGTAGAGGAAAGTCCCCTCTCTCCCCCCCCCCCTCCCCCCGATTATGGAACGGGCTCCTAATACGAGACAGCGGGGTTTCTGCTAAATTATAATAGTCATCGTCTGTTGCTTCCACCGTGAATTCACTGCTTTTGGAGCGAGGTCTGTTTCGGTGCGAAAATTGGTCGGTAGACCGAAAGAGAGATTTGTGATCGAATTTGGACGTTGAAAACCTACTGTCTCGTATTAGGATCCTATCTCATAATAGGGGACTTTCCTGTATAATCGCCGGCTGCGCTTCCGCGTGTTACCGAATACCCTTTTTACTCCCGACTCGACCGATATCATTGCGCCCTGGAAAGAATTCCGGACTCGCGCGCGCGTTTAGGAATCCGGTCGCGGAAGAAAAACGTCTACCCGCGCTTAATGTTAATTTAATCGCGGAATTCCCGCGCCGGTAACGCGCGGATCTCGTTGCCGTAATCCGCGCGCATATTTAACGCAGTTTTACGAAACGCGCGCGGGCCACCGGGCCCGTCGAGAGGAGAAATCCGAGCGTACGTCATTACATGTCGGGCTGTTCGATAATCGCGATAATAAGAGCGGCAAGCTCGGAGCGCGCGCGACCGACAAGGCCTTATCTTCCACGTCTCTCGGACATACGTGGCAGCGCGAGATATCCGCGCGGCAACGGGGGAGATCGACGTGTCGCTTTCGGCAATTTATTTGCATACCGAAGGATCCGTTCTTTTCGCCGAGCGAGCCTCTCTTCGCCGAGGAGATCCGCCCGCGTCTCGCAAAGAGCCATCGATTTCTGCCGCAGGATGTATGCAGAGAGGTCCTTCGTTTAGGGGCTCCTAATATGAGATAGCGGGGCATTTTTTCAACGTCCGATTTTACAAATCTCCTCTCGCGACGATTTATTACGCGCGCGGCCTAACAATGAATTTTCCGCTAAACGCATTTCACCCCGAGGGCGATGTATTCACGGTGGAACCAACGGACGAGATGCCTATTGATTTAGCAGAAACCCTGCTATCTCGTATTGGGAGCCTGTCTCGAAATAGGGGAATCCCTCGATTTCCTAATTGTTGCATCGAAAATTAAGTAAGAAAACCGGTATTTCTCTGCGAAAAGATGGGATATTTTTTTAAATAGCTTTTTTTGCTGAAAAAAAATTTGCAGGACGCTCAGTCCACGGTTCTCTCCTCGCAGAATTTGATAATTTTCTTGACGTACGTTTGGCTGCGAAAAGTCAGGTGCACGTAACAAAGGAGATAACGGCGAGCTCCTTTTACTTGGCATTTTACATTTTCACACCTTCGCAAAGGCGTTTCGTTTCAGCGAGGCTGCCCTCTCAGCATCGCTACCGAAAATATAATACGGTAGCATTTTCGAATCGACACGCGCGGCACGCCTGTCTGCCGCGCGCACACACTTCCGGCGCGTGGCGTGAAACTCGCCGAATCCGCGGTACCGCAATTAATTTATTTGTTCCGATCATGCGGGACGAGGGCGCGAGAGAGGGCAACGACATTGACACTCGTTTTGCGCCGCCGGTACACGTCGCGGAAACGCGTCTGCAGGGTAATCTCTCTCTCTCTCTCTCGCATGCTTATGTACCTTTCTATTAGCTGCGCTTTTAAGTATCTTTTATCGTCTTGCTAGGTTTGAAAATATTTAATTTTTCATAACGTTTCTTACCGAGGGGGAAACCGCTGTGAACATTGTGGTGTACAGATTTTTTGGGCATTAGTTTGGCCATTAGGTCTTGCCGAGGGGGAAACCGCTGACCAAAATCTTGTACACCAATGCCCACTAATGCTCAGTGGGCATTACTTTATCTTATTATCTTCTTTTATTTCATTTATCTTGTCTTATCTTATTTTATCTTTATAATGCCCCAGCAAGACGTGATGCCCAAAAAATGCCCTAGTAATGCCCAGTAATGCCGCAAATCTGTACACCACAATGCCCTCAGCGGTTTCCCCCTCGGGTCTTGCTGAGGCATTATAAAGATAAAATAAAATGAAATGAAATAAGATAAAATAAGATAATAAGAAGAAAATTCGTGTGGCTCGAATGTGATAAACACAAATTTGAAGGAATAAAGGACTAAGAGCCGTGACAGGGTGTTAGTGTCCAAATATTTCATTCTAAATTTATTGCGATTAATTTTTACGTTTATGTGAAATGCTCTCGGTATTTGATTTCTATTAGCAATTTTGAACAAATCATTGGAAAGATTATGTAGATCGGGGGAAACTGAAAGGAACATAAGATCTTTTAATAAATTACAAAAACGCATGCAATAATTATATATGAATATATCGTCCGTAGAGATAAATACACTGTACGAGATATACATGAAACATTTATTGCCGCGATACCTTGGAATAAAATGTAAGGTAAATTCTATGTAATTACGTTAAGAAATGCAGTCTGAAAACTCTGAATTTTATTTTCAGTCCGGGCGTCCTCGTTCGACGTTATTCGATTAAATTTTCCGTTGATCTTAATTGATTTGATAAAGTAGACAAGTCCCAAAAATTTCGATTAACTGAACAGACATTTCTGTTCCCAGTTGCGTATAATTATTCGTATTTTTCAACTGTGAGTTTATAATTTATAAACATAAAGAGTTGAGAGTGAAGGATTCTTCAAAAATGAAAGCTATGAATTATTTCATTCTTTATCTCGAGACATTACATCTTATCTGATGGTCGTTCACTCTTGCCCGAAGGTTCGCATCGGCACATTGCGTTTGTAGAAACTTTCGGCTGTACTCTACAATCAGATATCTTATTTCCCCCGTGTGTGTAGAGGAGAGAGAGGGAACGCTATATAGATAATTTCTGCCAGCGACACGCTCGATCGACGCGTTCCGCGAAAAAAAATCTGCGATTTAGGCGCATTTTTTAAATCTACGCTCGTTGATTTTCGCGCCCAGCGTTAGACCCGTTTATCGAGGCAGCATCCGAATCTCAGGTGGGCCTAAAACGCGAAAGCCGACGCGCGGGCGCGTTAATGAAAAGAGCCGCTCATTGTCGGCCGATCGGACGCGTTCAGCCTTTAAACGCCGCACAACGAGAACGCCGGGCCTTGGTCTTGCCGCGGTGGACCAATCGCCTCTCCCCCTTCGATCTACATTAAAATATATGTCGCAGAAAGTGAGAGTCGCGAGAACGGAAACCTGTTTCGGGACGGTCGGACCGCCCCGCTCCCGATAAGAGTTAGACCGACAAATGTCTTTCGGTCGCACGCCTCGTGCGTGCACGAGGTGTTTCCGAGCCGCATAGAACAGCGCCTCCCGATTTAACTCTGGTCCCGCGGTCGGGGCGGCCTCCGCGCATCCGTCGAGAGAAATTCCGCGTGCCGCGTCCAGAATCGAGAAAGCTGGACCTGAGATCGGATAACGAAGAGGAAATTTATTTTTCCTTTCTTATCGGACCTCCGTATTGCCTTGGCGTATCCGGGGGCAGAAGGTGCTCCGTTGCGGTCCACGCTGAAGCCACCGGTCGAGGGTACTCGCGTTCCCGGCCGTCGTGAGCGGCTCCGCCGCTGCGACTCGCTTCTTGAGACCCAGTCGACTCTCAGTGGCTCGTCGGCTCTCGAAATCGCGACTTCAGCATCAATCACGTTGCGCTCCGCGAGATACAATTTATATCGAGTCCGGACCGAAGCGTGTCCCAATTCGCATGGACCGCGGCGGGCGGCTTCGTCGAGGGACGAAGGACGAGCAACCTAATTTGTTGTTAATTAAAACCCTTTCGATTTTTTAGTGATAGAGACGGGACTCGCTCAACGGGGTATCAGCCGCGACATGTTGTTCGTAGCATTGAAATGCACGGGGTTTTTCGTCAGCGCGATACCACCTGGTTATTCTCATTGCCGATGTAATTAAGACTGCTTAATTAGACCGACTTGGGCGCGAAAAACGGTGCGGAACGAGTCGGGTTGTTAAACCGAGGAGACGAGAGGTCTTGCGATGAAGATAGACGAGAGTGAAGACGGTGCTCTTAGTGAGTCGACAGTCTCGCTGTTTTCCTCGTGTGCATGTTACAATTTACAATATCTTGGCGAAGCTACAATATGCATACACCTCGCTACTTTGCCGGACGACAAATTACGTTTGTTTCAATTTATTGGTAGGGCAGAATTGCCCCACCTTCCAACAATTTATCAGTTTCGACTAAATAGATACGTTTATATCTTGTCCCTTATGTAACCAATTGTATGTATTTTGTGTACGAGAAAGTATTTGAGTGTGCGTATATGTGTATGTGCACAGTTGAAAAATTTGTGTTAAATTTAACAGATATCACGTGTCCCGAACGGTTCACACAAATTTTTGTGTTAACTTAACATAATATGAATATGTTTAATGATCACACTAATACTCTGTTAATATTTTGACACAAAATAAATTGAGATAAATTTTGTGTAAAATTAACATATTTTTAGTGACAAAATGAATTTTTAAAAAATGTAATTTTTACATTTTACAGATGTAATAAGTGAAACGACGGTTCGAAAACACTCTCACTTATGTTGTATAGAAGAAAATCAACATTTTATTCTGTAAATTTTAACAGATAAATCTTGTTACTAATAATATAGAACACATGTATTGTGTAAGATTAAAATTAACACATGAATGTGTTGAACATTTAACACAAAAATTTAAACCGGCATTAGAATTTAGAATTGGTGCAGGTGCATAAATATCTGTTTGATTCGATAGTTTTGCCCTACAACTTTGCCACGGCTTCCCCTTTAAGTAGCGACAGACTACTTGACATTTACGACAAAACGAGCTAATCGAACTGTTAATCGTTCGATTTATTTTAATTTTTCGCACTTTGTTGCGTATACTGCAAGCTTGTCAGTCGTGCATTCTCGTAGGCCGCTAACGGCATTCTTATCAGCCACGGCTTTGTTATCGACTCGTTTATCTACGTCTCGACTAAATCGTTAAATTTTGTGCCCGCGCTTTACGACTGTATTTCGGCTTTTATCGCCAGGCAAGAATTACGAATGCGAGTATCGCGTATTGTTCTACAACTTCCGGTAGCGTTCAGCAACATCCCGGTGACGTTCAGATCACGCCGAGTCGTGATAGGATTATTATGCGGCGTTATTGCACCTTGTACGACACACGGCTCATCCTGGCTCAACGTTAGAAACGTAATTTCGAGCGAAGGCATTTAAAATCTGCCGATGAATCACGCGTTCGCGTCACACAGACTATAAATGTTTTACAATCTATGTTTACTTTCCAAGCTACCTTAGTTTATTTTTAAATTGTGCCTTTCATTAAAGACAGTCTTTTTCCGAGGCTTGTTGCTCTAATTAATCGATGAGCTCTGGAATAGTTTCATTCCGTCGAGCGAAAGGGTTTCAACTTACGCGTGTCCTAGGAGAGACTACAGCTCCCGAATCTCGCATTCGTTGTTTATTATTTCGTACGCCCACATCGTACGGGGCAATTTGCCATAATTATCCGGCTTCGGCGTTCCTTGGCATGGAGACAAAATTAAGTGTAAATATTGAGCGCAAAAATAAAACCGACTGTAAGCGAAGAGTCAGCGTGAAATAACCGGGGGTAAAAATTGCGCGTAAAAATAGAGCCGATTCGACTCGGGGGAGCAAAGATCGCGGAAGCTGTTGACGTTTCGCTTAGATCTTTGGATCTGTACGCAGAACTCGTTTTCATTTCTCTGATAAAGGGAACTCGGAGTTCCGTTAGCGATACATATAATTATGCAGTCTAATTGTGTGGCAGAACTCGATAAATGGAATGAAGAGCAGAAAAAGAATCCTTTTTAGTCCTGCGGTTCTGAGGTGGAAAACATCACGGTGAACAATGTGCGATAAGAAAGTGCAGGAAAAAAAAAGAATAAAAGGAGGCCTAATTATAATGTTCCACGGATACCGCATTCAATTGCGTTAAAAGCGCGTTGTGTAACATTAACACACAATACAAGCTCTCCTCGTTATTCCCAGTGATACGCTTTACAATGTTATAAAGTATTGCTCTGACTTTTCAATTGCGGTGTAATTTAATTCTTACTCTAATGAACGTGCCTCGATTACGAGTGCCGTTCTGGCTCCCGGGACTTGGGGATCTCGCTGATCAACTCATTATAGGCCGCAATGCACCATGGGCTGTGGACTGCCTGAAACTAAAAAATTCAGGACGTTGGATCAAAGTATGGAATTTTTTTTTTCACAATTTTACATACTTTGACCCAATATCCGGAATTTTCTTATTTCCGGCGGTCCACAGCCCGACGGATTGCCGGCGGCATAGAATGGGTTAATATTTCGTCGATAATGTAATCGTAAGAGCTACGAGGAATTTTGTCGAAGAGGAGGAGGAGATAGTTAATGTCGTTTTCAACAGGTCAAAGTGAAACAGTGCGGATGAATCTTCGTAGCGAATTTTTTCGTTCGGTAGCTTTTGCATTTACTACGCCTCCCACCTCCGACCCGACGTCGGGTGTCGCAGATAAAAATATTCGTGAAACACACACACGCGCGTGTGTGTGTGTGTGCGGCAAAGATAATCGAGGTCACGCGGTTTGGAACACAGGTTACGAAGGAGCCGATAAAGATATAATTATTCGGGGACTGCTTTAGAGAGAGAGAGAGAGAGGAGGAAAAAAAAGATACTTGACACGCTATCCTGAGTTGTCGGACGCAAGTTACAAGTTACTCCTACAACGAATTCTGCTTCTGCTGTGCGAAATTCTCGGCTGCAACCGTAGCGTCCGATTCGCCAAAATTACTTCCGTGTACCCCTTTCACTATTTTTCATATTAGAATACAAGATTCTTTGTTCAGTTCTCAAAAATATAAATTTATGATATTCATATTTGTGTAGAAACGCCATTATATACAGCGCTTGTATGACTGCTGCTTCATTTTATATTTACGTAAAAACGCTTCTTTTTATTTGCAGAAAATGGTGTTGAGAGCAGTGGCCAGCCTACAATTGTCAGAGCACCCAGAGATAGGAGGAAATTCAATCAAAATGTACGTGATGTATTTTTTTATTTTATTTTTTCTCCTTTTATTCATTTAGTGCGCGCGTGTAAGACGTCAATCTGCGAAGATAACAATTTTATAGCGCGCACGATTGTACCGTAAGCTTGAAAGATAATTTTTTATTTCTACGATACTTCGAGAGATATAGGTGTCATTTATAGTGTATCATAAATAACCAATAGCAATTATTTTTTTAAGAAATGCACTAGAGCGATAAGACATCTATATCAGCAGTTTAATAGACACCACAAAAAGTCGAATCTTTATTTAAATTTTTTACCACGTGTCAACGATGTACTTTACACCGTAATTTTTTCATTTAACAAAATATCAATGGCATAGTTTTTAATTACTTGCCAATGCTTTAAGAGACGACTTCGGAGAAAAGAGAAACACATGTTAATAAATGTAATTCAAAATGTTTGATTTGCCGAATTATGATAAGTTAAGCAGAGACAGAAGTGCTCAAAGCACTCATTTTTCTTTTCTAATGCCGACATTTTCTTTAACGTATACATAATTTATATTATTAATACATTTATAGTATTAATACATAAAAACGTATACAACATCTTGTATGTTGCGACAGGCAAGCGATTTTACAAATATTGGAGACTGGCCTACTTTAGGAACGCAAGAGGTGCGTATCATTGAATTTTATTAAGCTGCTTAATTTTCAACTATTTAAGTTATTATTTTAATACGTGTACGCGTTTGAGAGAATATACCGAGGGATAAACTACTGACCAAAATCATGTACACCAATGCCCACTAATGTCCAGTTGGCATTACTTTACCTTATTTTATCTTTATGATGCCCCCAGCAAGGCCTAATGCCCAAAAAATGGCTGGTAATGCCGCAAATCTGTACACCACAATGCCCTCAGCGGTTTACCCCTCGGAATATACCTATTATTAGTAATAATTCAATTAGAATTACACGCTTGGATTCCATTTGTTCTAGCTGCCATAAACAATACCTCTTATTACGTAGCGAACTATGCAAAAGCTAGAACTTGCAGACGACTGTCACATACGTCTGCAAGAGTAGAAATTTTGCTAAAGAGATAACGAATATTATGTTTTCTCGGATGAAAGTTTCTATATCTGAGAAATGCGTGTTATTTGTACATGTGCATTCACCTAAGCGGTCTTTTATTTCTCTTTCATCATACCGCTTTTCATTTTTCGCGTTTATACGATTTAGAGGTTTAGACAATATTTTCTCTTGTAGAGGAAAACAACCGTGTCCCCTCCAAAACAAAACGGCGTGGTCAATGGCGAACCAAGTACTTCCAAAGCGTCCAACACCGTTGAGAGCAAAGGCAAGGAGAACAGGGAGCAGATTCATTACCAAGACGACAGTGACGAGCACATAGATAACGGCGAAAAGAAAAGGAAAGGTGAGGAAGCCGGTCTGTGGACTTGGAATTCATTGTGATAAGATAATTGTGTGTAGCTAACGTAATAACTTAACTTTTTAATTACGTGCGTCTACTTGAAATGTTAATGAGAAGCGTTAGTTTTCAATCTCTAATGATAATCTCCCAATTACCATTTTCGCAGCAAACAAACAAAAATGGGTCCCGCTTGAGATAGACTTGGCGCAGAATCGTGGGACTATGCGATCACCGAGATTTCAAAATCACAGAGAGAGAAATGGCGAAGGTAATATTTGTACGCATAACGATGCACGTGCGTGTGTTGAAATTGTAATATACGCGTATTGCGATAGTCGAAACAAACGAATATAAATTATAATTATAATTATTACGATAAACAGCGAACGACGGTGAGCACTGGCGTGAAAGGGATTACGATAGATCGACGGGATATAATTCGCGAGGACGCGGTGGAAGAAATTATAGAGGTAGAGGTGGACGGGGCGGGCGCGGCCGCGGTGGTTTTAGACACCGATACGACCACGAGTACACGAATTATGCAACGGACGTACAGGTAATTTCCTATTGATATACGTAGCTGAAATTATTATCGCGAGTAGCGATACCATCGATAAAATGATGATAGCAAGGGAGACCACTCTGACCGCATTATGATGGCTAAACGATAGTAGAACTGAAAACCTTTATTTCACTTGTACCTTCCACTTGTTTACGACGGGTATCGTGGCGTAACGCTTTCTTTCCCTTCGTTCTTTTGCAGACCCACAAATATGAACAGACGGATTCTGGATATATGATACCTTATATGGGAACATGCTATTTTAATAATGCAAATTACATAGATACCACCACGCTAAAAGAATATATACGAAAGCAAATGTAAGTTTAACCTTTAAACTTTTTTAAATGCCAATAATTTATATGCAATTTGTGTATCGTTATTTAAATATCAACCTCATTTTTTTTTTGACAGAGAGTATTACTTTTCTGAAGAAAATCTTGTGAAGGACTTCTTCTTACGCCGTAAAATGAACGCTCAAGGATTTTTGCCTCTCACTTTGATTGCATCTTTTCAACGTGTACAAAATTTAACTATGGATATAGATTTGGTGATAGACGCAGTTGTTGACTCTGATAGACTGGAGCTATTAAAATTAGAAGATGGATATAAGGTATTATAAACGTGACATAAACGTATTTTGAATTACTTAAAATAGCGCACGTTGTCTGGCAACATTGATATTGTACGTACAGCACATATTATTTAAAAATCTAGCATATTACGTATGTGTTAGATAAAAGTTGTGCTAGAGCAAATAGAAGAGGATTCGCTGACACCATTAGAACTTATTTTAAGTTCGATGAATGGGGTTTGATAGTAGACCTCTTTACATGTATATAGTTATAATATTATAATTGTTCAAATTTGTTGCATACGTCTTTTATACACATACTTAACTGCAAATGTTTCTAATACTATAAATGTTTATTTTTCAGATTAGGACAAGTTTCGAACCGTTAAAATGGCCTATTTCGGACATAACCAGTAATGTCGCCTTTTCAAGTGTCTCGCAACAGTCTATCCCACTTCAAAACGAAGTAATTCCTACCTCTGAAACTACATTTTGTCCTCTCGCGAAGCCTTTATCCACAATGCCTGTCCCCCCAGTACCTCGTGTGTTTGAATCTTACCATTCCATTTCAACAGTAAGAAGACATAGCGAGTCAGAAATAAATTCTTCGCCGATAAACGAGATTCTAAATCCCAATGTGCCAGAGTTTGTACCGACAACAGAGAAAACTAATGGATTTACTGGTACAAATAAAAGCAATCAAACGAAGAATAAGTTCCACTTTGAAAAGGTAAAAGAAACATTGGCAATTGCGGAAAGGTTTCTTCTCTCTCCTAATAATAACCCTCTTATGAAGATAAAAGAAGACAATAAATTATCGGCCGCTATAGATTCTATCTCAGACAGTTTATCAGAACGGCTGAACGGAGAATCGGATTCGTCAAGCGACAATACATGGAAAGAGGTAACTGCCATTTTATTTTTCATCTTGTCAAACTATACGAATTTGCGAAGAGTGCCGTGGAATTTATGGAAACAAATTATTTACAGGTGAGAAGAAGAGTCAAACAACCACACAAGGACAGATCAGAAGAGAAAGAGAGATTTGAAACCGTCAAAAATGCAGTGCGAGAAGAACTGAATTTTCAATTTGACGAAGAACTTGATTCGCCGCCGCCGACTGGTCGACATAATGCTTTTTCAGAATTGTCAGTTGATATTAAATCACTATTAAGACGTTTTAGTGTATTCAAATAACATGATTCAATTTAGATTTTCATAAAAAATTCTTGCTTGTTGCAATGTACTTAAAGTTTTTTAATTGGTAAAATTTGATTACTTAGAAAGTTATTTAATCTTTCAACATTTTACAGTAGACTGATATCTTATATTTCGATTACATTGTGATTGTTGCAGATCCGAGGACGAAGATGATAACGTATTATCAGATAGGGATGTTAACAAAATATTAATATTTACACAAACCAATCTTACGTCATCTCGAATCCCAAAGCACGAAGGTCATGATAGAACAGGAGATTGGACTACAAGAGTAAAAATGACTCAAGAATTAGTGCAACTTATTAATGACGGATTGTATTATTACGAGGAAGAATTGTGGAAGCAAAATGTTCAAAGAGTAAGATATTTCTCTTTGTTCTCTTAAATTTGTAAACCATAAACTTAGGATATTACTAAGTTAATGTTGATATGCAGCATGGCTCCTCTTCATCCCTTGCGAGCTACAAAAGAATTAACATGATCAGTCAGGAAGATTTCGAGAAAATGGCACCGAAAGCTCCAAGAAAAGCGAATCCGGAAGTTCCTCCGCCGCCTCCTTCTGCTATAGAAGATTTCGAAATTTCGTCATCACAGGTATTTGAAACTTTTGTGAAATAAAACAAAATTGCTCGTGGAACAATGTTAGACATGAGGCTATGCATTTGTTCCAACAGGGTCCCAAGGATCATAGATCGGAGAAAAGTCGATGGAGTGATAGATTGAGTGGGCTAAGGAATACTGCGCCTCGTTTCTTTGCCGTTGTGAAAGACGGACCTGTTGATGAGAGAACGCCACGGAAAAGGAAGACCCGTCACAGCAATAATCCTCCGGTGGAGCATCATGTTGGTTGGATTATGGACGTTCGAGAGCATCATCCCCGGACTTATTCCACAGGGTATGTGATATTAGTTCGCTATAAATTTGCTGCTCATACCAAAATAGACTTTTGATTTCTCGAAATAAAGAAAGATTTTGCTGTTAGCATGTAAAAGTGTTGAAGAGCATGAAGATTAAAGTTATACGTGAGGAAATAATTACTTCTATGGAATTACACTTGCAAATTAAAAGTGTATGGCGTTGTAATCTTATAATTATATTTTCGTTTTTCCATTTGTTTCCATTAATTTCACGTAGATATCACCAATGATATTTCTATTTAATAAGAAATATAACATGATGAATCCATTTATACATGTCTTCTTTTCCCATCTGAAGAAATTGCCTTGTTGAAATTTTTGATCTGAGCAACGATCAATGGAAAAATGAAAATTTATGTTCGCTTCGCGTGTATGCTCTAAATTCGTTCTCTGTTTTACTTTCAGGAGTAGCGCAGGCACAAGTCCCAACGAAGGTTACCTTGCTAGCAGTTACGGAAGTGTTCCTAGTATCTGCGAGCATCCAAGTCACGCTTTGTTGAAGGATAATGGATTTACTCAACAAGCATATCACAAATATCATTCGCGCTGTCTGAAAGGTATTAAGCAGTAACGATTGATTCTCTTAAGCTATTGATTGATTACGAGATGATGAATTTTTCTGTCTTCTTTTCCCGACTGAGAGTCCGTGCGGAAATACTTTTAACTGAATGTTGATGTAAACAACTATTTCGATTTTGTTGAATCAAGATTTTTTTTACTTACATATCCGCATTCGTGTCTTTTCAGAGCGCAAACGATTGGGTATCGGACAGTCGCAAGAGATGAACACTCTTTTCCGTTTCTGGTCATTTTTCTTGCGCGAAAACTTCAATCGTACCATGTACGAGGAATTCAGAACTGTAGCCAAAGAAGACGCCTGCGAAGGATACCGATACGGATTAGAGTGCCTTTTCAGATTTTATAGTTACGGTTTGGAGAAGAAATTTAGACATGCGTTGTATACAGATTTTGAAATGGAAACAATGCAAGATTACGAAAGTGGTGAGTTAAGATTTTATTAGATGCACTTGTATCTGTCACGAAGCAGAGACACCAGCACGAGATAGGTTGTTTAGCTATGCTACCACATGATAGTTAAACGGTAAATTTGTGCAATAGCAAATCGAGTGTTTTACTAACGCCAGAAGGGATTCTTGTCTCAAGACTGAATTCCGTTAGTAATGACACGACAAACTTAGACAATAATTGTATCATTGAAGCTTACGTACATAAATTATATTAACCTAATGTAAATTGTAATATACTAATATTAAATCAAATTGCTTGAACCAACAGGACAGTTGTATGGATTGGAGAAATTTTGGGCGTTTTTGAAATATTACAAGAACTCTGATCAGCTCCATGTAGATCCTAAATTGCAAGAGTACCTATTAAAATTCAAGAGTATCGAAGACTTCAGGGTAGTAGAAGTGAGTATTATTGCCACAACGGATTTCTATTTGCTACTCATAACTGTCTCTTTAATAGCATTTATAATAGAACTCATTTCTATATTGCACAATATTTGTGTTACTTTTGTTACAGCCTCAAATACATGAAATGCTCCAAGCTGCGAGAATACGTAATAGAAGTGTTTCTGAAAGTGCTAGAGAGGATACATTGACAAGCAGCGAATGTCTACTCTCGGACGATTACAATACACTGCCAAACGCGCAAGAGTCGCATTTACCGCAGTTTCGGGTTAGGACCGGTTCTTACGGTTCTAAACTGTACCACTTTCGACGACGGAACGACTCCGCGTCGTCCAGCAGCCAGCGAGATCTCAGCAAGCAGCAGCCTCGAAATCAGAGGCAGAGTTCCGGTTTCGCGAAGCCTTCTGAGGCGAGCAAATCGCAAGTCACTGCCAGAGAACGAACTCAAGCCAGCTCAAAGTCCGAAACGAGCAAATCCGTCATGATTAAGGCAGAGGGCTCGTCTGCCTCCCAAAAGTGAAATCGTGCGGCGACCAGAGAGATTTTAGATAATCCTGTAAAAGTGACCGAAACCATTGAATCGCCCTCAAGACGAAATGGCGATAGTATTTTTGGTAATACATATTATTGGGAAGTAGTTTTATAATCGTAAAATCGCAAGAATGAAGATCACACCAGGTCCTGTTTACGTGATCTTAAAGATTGTGGAGCACGAAAGTCCCCAAAAGAGGTAAATTCTTGATGGTAGACTTACATCCGTGATTTAGTGTTTAAGATTGTATCTACCGGATATTTAAACCCCTCGGTGTGGTGGCGCGCTGCGAAAGATATTTTTACTCGCTTCTTATATTGTTTGCGGTGTTGAAATACGTTACTAGAGCTGAAAACTCAATCAATGAAAATGCGTGCGCGTACGTGTAGTACGTAACAACGGGAATGTATATATCCTAGTTCTTTCAGTCACGCTTTTATTTCATAATTCATGTTTCTTAATGCATATACAGTGGCATCGACTTGATGGGACGAACAGTATCTAGTATATGTGTGCAGAAACATGCTGTAAGATATTGTTCGCTCAAGCGAGTTATTTCATATACAAAAAGGTGGGGTGCTTCATCCGAAAGACAGAATAAAGATTAGGTAATGTATGTAGCGGATAAAACGCCTAAATATTACAGTCACCGGCAATGAATCGTTTCGCGAGAGGGGAAGCGTTGTTTCTCCACTCGGCGGATAAGCTCGCCGATCGAACAGCCGGTCGCCAACAGCTAACGCTGAATTATACGCCAGAATAGGAGAAGAACGGTTCCCCTTTTACGAAACGATTCGTTATCGGTGAGTGTGCATTACATTTGACTACTTTATTATATAAATTCATTATATATTATATAAAAAAAAGACTAATCGTGTAATTCGTAAATACTTAGTTGTGTAGATATATACCTATGTGGCTGCTATTGAATTTGCCGTCTTATCTGATTACCGGGAAATCACTGGAGCTCCAATTTTTCCACGAATATTTGACTTTTTTTACTGGAAGAGGTACTCTTTTTTGCTTTTCTTTTATTTTTATCCAATTCTTTTATAGGAGACGCGATTACACGCATTCTTTATATCATTGAAATATATCAATAATGTTTACTTACTCTCGAGACGGTAGCAGTTAAGTGTTACATTCTGAGCTTCTATTTTAAGATTCAACGTAATCGTGGCGTACTTCCATGTAATAACATATAATATCTATATATTATAAGTATATACATATATTAATACTTTGCCATATTTATTTTTCATAAAATGTAGATCATAAAAGCATCCGTGTGAAGATAACACAGGTCGGAAAAGTTAACGTTGTTACGTTGATCTTTGTAAATTTTTTTTTAGACTCCTCAATTCAAAGCCATCCCTTGGAATCGAGCTTTTAGAAATCACTCAATGAATTCTTATACAATATTCGCACACTAAACTTGAGGTTTGCATTATATTTGTATGTACGCTGTCTATGCAATAACTATATGTAAAGCGCTATATACAGTTCGATGAAATGAAAGCGTTACGAGGATTGATTTGTTGTATTTATTTCTCGCATCATGAGAGAAGTGATATGAGCTCGTCGAGTAACTTGTAAATAGAGAAATCGATACGCACTGGCTGTTTTTATTATCAGTCGATTCAGCAAACGAATTTTATAAATTGTATCGACGGTTTTTCTGTATTCCTTAAGCAAGCTCGAACACGCTAGACGCTACTTGTAAAACGCATATTCAAAGGATGATAAGACATGGCTTTCATGCGAATGCAAGAAACTGTTACCGTTCGTATCCTAATGTCGTTCTGAGCATATACTAGTCAAGCATCGAGCCGACGTACTGTATCACACATCGTTCGCAGAACTTGTGCAGAAAAGAAAAGAAACCTAGGCGATAACCGTTGTATGAGCAATAACACGAAAGTGAGCGATAGTGGCGTTGATCAGGGAGATGTACGGGAAGGGAGATGCGCGAAACGGCAGTAATCTTCGTCGTTGCAGATAGCTTTCATGTTTTTCGTTGACGAATACGTTGGTGCGTGGAATAACATCTGTACGTTTGAGCAACGCGCGTAACACGTGAGCAACGTGTTTACGCGCTACGTCACACTTACGACCGCGATACTGAATATATGTTTTTACTCGCTCGAGCCGCATGCGAAGAAAATTGCCTTTCAAAACATCTCGGTTGCACAATACGCGACATTAGTATTCTGTTCTCGAGACCGGGTAGAAAAGGAGGGAATTAATTCTGCGTAACATTGCAACAGACGAACGGGATAAAGCTCGAACGAATTGAATTCGGACAGTGCGTTCCTCCGTGCAATCCTTTTGAATCTTTCCCGTCTTTCTTCGTCTTCCCACGCCGACAGAATCTTTCAGCCAGGGCGTAATTAAAACAAAAACTCATCGATCGAAATTACAAATTAACGTATCGCTACACTTTATGGCCGACACTTAAACGTTGACGATAATAAGAGTTAAACGCTACAATAGTTAATTTTGTTTTTTGATTTTGCGATTCGTAAATTATGATTTAGGAAAATTCAGCGCGACTGATCGGTAGAGAATAAAGTGCGTCTCGCTCTTGAGAGAATAACGTTTATTCTTAACAGAAAGAAGAAATAAGAGACACGCTCATCGTCACTACTATTTTCGTGAAGACACAGGTGATAGTGAAAGCCGATAATGATTTTTAAATGAGACGACAATCGAAGGTCTCCGCGTCTGTTCGAGAATTGAAAGTTCATCTGCGTAGACGAGGGTGGCATGTGATCGACGTCATATCACCTTTCTCGGTTTCTTTTTATCGGTCTATTTCGGACGTACAACGAAACTACGCGTGTTAATGTTTCTCAAGTTACCACGAACAAGCCGAGATTAAACTAATAACGCGAAGACGAGAGGAAACGCGATGTTTCTGAGCGACGTGGAGGAGGTGAGAAAAGAGAGAACGATCGTCTCGAACAGACGAGGGGCAGTTGTTAGCACAAATAATTTTCCTATCGATTTATCAGTCGAAACATAGTAATAGATATGTACAGACGAGTGCCAGGTAAGAAGAGATAATAAAATTAATTGGGAAATACGTGCTCATTGATTATTGTACATACTTTCATAAATCGATTTTTAGCGATTTAGATGTACCTATAGGTTTTTAAGCCAGTGACATTAATATGTAAACTATACATATAAGCCTTTATCTAGCGTACAATTACCGATAGATATAAGATGTTAGCTATAAGATTTATAAGCTAGACGTACGATCGGCTTACAATGTTATACAGGCTCGTTTCTCGTGGCGTGCTTTGGCATTCGTTAAATACGGAAATACGCTCCGAAGTAAGACGTTGACGCTCGAAGAAAAGAAAAAGAGACAGAGAATTCACAGAGACACTCGGCGCCGATTTTTCTCACCGTAATCGCACTGTTTCGTATCTAACGTACGTTATGCAACGTTGTTTCTCCCCCGTTTTGTTTTTTCCCCCCCGCAGGAGAGATAGAAATATAATGTACATAGTTTTTACCCGAAGTTAATGAGAACCACGCCACGAGATCGATCCGCAAATGTAAAAAAAAGATTATATATACATATACATATATATATTACACACATATATATGTATTATGAATTCTTACATTGTTACTTATATATATATATATATATATTGCTAATAAATCTTAATTTTACATTTAAGGCTTACGCTAAAAAAAAACGTGGGTGAGGTTATTAACTGCTGATTTTAACATTTAAGAAAATGTATAAAAAATATTTCATATAAAGATTATACACTAGATCGCGCAAGGGGTGATTAGGTTTACGTACCAGTCTAGAGACGTGCGTTTTGAGGAGGGACCGTATTAATAATTTCCGAATCGTCGGTTCGTTTATTCGCTGAACCTTATCTTTTTTTATCTATTTTCTCAGGACTCTTTATCGCGGATTCAGATCAGCCGCTTCAATTCTGTTTCGCCAAACGACACAATCGATTGAGATGCCCTTTCTCGAATAACGTAAAGCTCCATAAACAGAATTACATCTATAACGTTACCAATTTCTTAGTAGTGCCATTGTTTTTATATGTCTTGATAGGTAGCTCTCTGTTTCTCTCTCTCTCTTTTTTTTAAAATCAAACAATACGTCGGCGGAAAGAGAAAGCAAAAATTGAAGCGTCAACTTGGAAGAGGCAGAATTTGTTAACGGGATCCCTCCTTAAACGAGCACAGCAGTGTATGATTTTACCGAGATGCATCCTCAGCGGTGAGAAGAGACGAGCGCAAAATTCATTTATACAGACGAATCCGCGCATTTTGCCCTCGATCAGTCGTCAATCGCGATCCGATCTCAAGAGATAGCGTTACCTATGTTACGCAATATGTTACCCATGATATGTTAATGTACCTTCCTAAGAAAGAAAGTCTCCGACTCCGGGAGTGAACGCTTCTTCCGGGCAATCGAGCTTAGCATTTAGAGTTGGCCGTATTGGCATATTAAGTAATTATATATATATCAATAATTATACTGTAAGGGAGCATTTTCCTTATTACACTAATATATTATATTATCTGCATGAATGATTTAATATGCGGTCAACTAAACACTAAATATGACGAAGAGTAAAGATTTGTTGCGGCCATTCATTTCCTACGTCGGTTGAATACGATCGTCTCCTGAATAATTTTCATTTCCGTAGTTCGGAAGACTTTCTTTCTCAGCAGGGCAGATTAGTGATATCGTGCACCATTGCCTACTTTATCTCGTTATTATCCGTCTCGTGCGCGGTACAGCGAAATCAGCTCGTATCGTTCGCTTCATTAACTTTTTCTACTACCTTACGTGTGTGCAGTCATTATTTCCGCAATATACCTGTAATCACGAGATCGCGTTGCGCTTGTGCGAAATTATTCTACACAAAGTCTAGTCGCTTTAGCCGATTGCTAGCCCCGGTATCTCTTGCGAAATTTAACACCGGGACGACCGAAACTCACCCGATTCTCGAGACCTTCGGGCGTCTCGTCCGGCGCCGCCGGCTTCGCCGGACGCGCACAAACTCGGAAATAAGGGCGTAACTTCCTTCGGGCCGCATTTTCGTTCGCAGTACAATAGTGCCTTCGAGAAGAACTTAACTTCCGGACTGTTATGAAAAAGTCGCATTACTCATGCATTTCCAAATGATGCACAATAAAAGAAAAGAAAATAGGGGGAGGGAGAATAGTATAGCCGCGAATTTAGGATACATTTTAGAGGATCGCTAGGGAGAGAACTCTCGTAGCGATGGGGGTCGGTCCTCGGTGGGGAGGGGAATGCGAGGTCGCGGGGCCGACGGATACGGATGAAGCCCAAGTCCAAGCCTTTCGTTGGAGATATAACGCCGCATATTTTTTCAAATTCCGACACGGAGCCACCTGGAGTGGCCAGGGGGTCCTCGGGGATCCTCGGGGGAGACGACGGAACACCCGATTAATCCACGTGGCTTCGGCAGGACGCGTTTAAATGCGCATCGATGCGCGACGACTGTAAATAAAAAGAAAAGAAAAAGAATACTTATATATAGATATACACACACACGAAGTAAATTACAGACGAACGCCGGCTTAGGGACTCGGGAAGAGTGATAATGTATATGACGCGTGTATAGGATGGCTTTTGCGAATGTGGGCGCGTAGTCGACAGTTGTAACGTTTGTGAATACATAAAATAAAACGACCAAAAAAACCGAGATCACATGGGGTTCTTCGTACCGCACCATTGTCTGTCTCCCGTCCTCGAAGGACATCCTGGCGAACTTGACCCGTTTATTTACTATTGTCAATAATGATTATTTAGTTGTGTACCTTTGCGATTATTTCGTGATATTTAAGTTGATTATTTGATGATTATTTAGTTATATATCTTTTAATATACTGTGAGAAACCGAAATTTGAGGACCACGTCCCTCTGCTCTTTCGAAAATAGCTACGTATTGACGTGTCTCTTGTGTTATCGAAGCGTGTACCTTGCGTATATATTTTGTACGCCGCTTTTCTGCCCCGGTTCCACCCGTAAGAAGGTTTCGGGCTTACGGCTTTAACGCGTTACTCTCTCAGGAAATACGTTCCGTATTTAATTTACTTGTGGTGGCGGTTGATACGTTCACTGTTATTGAACTCGACGAATGCAATTGCTACACGGAGAGAATTTTCTTTTTCAAATTTATCCTTGAAGTGTAATCGTGGCACCACACGGCATTTCGAAGAGTTTTATGAGAGTTTCTTGAAATTTTACCATACATTTCACTAGTAATTATACTTGCTGTAAGACCAAAGTTAAGCGACGTTGAAACCGGACCTTATCCCTAGCGGGAAAAAATTCTATAACTACAAAAATTGACTTGAAACAGAAATTTTTATATCTTCGTCGAAACATTTATTTTCTTGTAAAAATATCTACGAAATCGTACCGCGAATTACGATGTTCTCAGATCAAGAAATTATTGCAAGTAGTATTTCATGAAGATGTACAATTGTGTAAAAATTAGTGCAAAACTGTACTAGTTTCAAAAATTTGAGAAACAAGATCTTAAAGAATGAAATCGTCTGCTTAAGCGTTCCAATTCTAGCATTTTCATGTTAATTTTTATAACACCTTTTAAATTTACGTAGACTTTTTTTTAGATGTCCCCAAAAATTCCTGCACTTAAAAATAAGATAAAATATACATACACTGGGCGTTGGACTGATGTGAGAGAAAACCAAGTTCCGAAGTGCAACAAATGCAAGCAGCGCGAACGGATCTCTTGGGTTTGGACACTATTAAAAAAGAAGAAGAAGAAGGACCTCTTGAGTGCTCAACAACGCAAAGTCAAAGAACTTAGCTTCTTCAGTTCGTGTTTAGAAACGAAGAAACTGTGGAAAAACAGACTGACGTTCCTATTTCTTGCTGTGTACGCCGAGGGATATTCAAACGGGGGAAGAGTGGAACGCGAGGCGGACGCGAAGCGATCGGCTTTCAAATTTGTTGAAGCATAAATATTATGACTGTAATATAGATAAGTTATATAAACAACCATGGTTGAGCGAAAGGTACGTACCGTCAAAAAGTACTCTGACAAAGATTACGCGGAGTTTTATCATGTTACATGAGCAGAATTGCAATAATCTGGCCCTAACCTAGACGCTTCATTTCAGGCTGCGGTGAAGCTGTCGCTTCGAAACGTTTGCAGCGGCAGCTTGACCGCAGCGTCAAAGTAACCGAGAGCTCGCTCGTTCGCGGTTGACGGCGCGTAAAATTCTACGAAATTGCTTTTCCTATTCTAGTAACGTTCTCTCACGTCGTGTTCAAGGTATAAAACATTTTTCTCTCGACCGCTCGCTTACATAAACTCTTTCTTCGCAGAAGAGCAACGCTTGGTGCGTTTCGTCATTCGACTGCGAGCCTGCAAACAAGCCGCCGCCGAAGCGCACCGGTAAAGCGGCATCGAGCAAGGCTGTGTTCGGCGAAACGTTTGCGCAAAATGATCCCAAGAGGAAAAAGCGCGAGACCAGCTTGTCGAAGCTGCTCCAGGCTTGCGAGCCACGAAAGCCCGCCGAACTGGCGGTCAGCAAGCGGAAGCAGAACGAGATCTGCGACTGGCTTCAGTCCAAGGCGTTAAGGGGACGACCCTCGATGCTGGTCCTCGCCGGCCCTTCCGGCTGCGGCAAAACTGCAACCGTAAGGTTGCTCGCCGAGGAAAACGGTTTCAATGTCATAGAGTGGATCACGCCGGTCGACCCGGCCGAGGACGAGAACAGTAACAATCTGTTTTTCAAATCCGAGCTACTTCGTAACATATACACGGTGACGTTGCAACATGCTTAGGCCTCTTTTCACCAAACGTTCAAATCTTAGTTTGATTCATGTTTGTGTGTGTGTCTCTCTCTAAAGTAACAGTTGAGACAAGGAATGAATTCCAAGCTTAAAGTTGAACAACGTTGGTGAAACCTGACCACAAGCGATTCCCTCCAAATTTTGGAGCGTACGTTGCATATCGCCTTGTGACGGCACCGCGTATACAGCCTGTAATAACTCGTGACTTTTAATTGCTTCCAGACCGAGTGATGCGGCAAGGAGACAGATTCGAAGACTACCTGATACGCGCGACGCGTTATCGCACGGTGTTGGGCGACTGTTTCAAACAACTGCTCCTCGTTAAGGACATCCCGAATGTCTATCAGGAGAACTGCAGCAGCTTCTTCGTGCTCCTGGAGTGAGTGGACGCTTCGCCGACTTGTTACGAACCGTTTAGACCCTGTCCGCGCCGCTGCAATGTTGTTCTTTACAAATGTCTCTCTCTAGAAAATATTTCCAAATAGGAAGGGAACCCGTGATATTCGTCTGCACGGAGTCCGGGAATTCCAGACTGATGTACACACTATTTCCACCTGACGCAAGGGTGAAACTCGGTATTGATCTTATCAAGTGAGTCGATCGTAATTCCGGAGTTAGATTTCTGTCTGTCAATGACTTCCATATAGTTTGCAGTTTCCTGTCCTATCCGTTTCTTTTTGCATACTGATGCGTTCTCTCGAAACCAAGTTAAACGTGATCTATTTGTACAGTGTAAACGCTGCCACACATATCGCGATGAAGAACGTGCTGACACGAGTGTCCAGCACGTTGAACTCCATCGCCGGCGACATGCTACAAGTGTCTCAGCGACACATTGACGAGATACTGTCCAACAGCATCGGCGACGTACGCAGCGCAGTACTAAATCTAATTTTCGTCTCTCTCAAAGGTACGTGCACCGATAATCGAACCAGCAAGCGCAAGTCTGCATTGTTCCTATGATTATTAGTGCCCCAGCTACAACTGCGGAGCGAGTGCGGCGTGCGGGAGGAGATCTTGGGTCTGCTACACGGCATCGGGAGAGTCACGAATCCGAGAAGTAATTGAATTTCACCTCTGGACCCGTCGAATTCGTTTCGCGAATTAATCGTAATTTCTATGTTGCATTTTAGGAAAGTGGCACGGCAACTCCTACAAGTTCGTACACGATCCCGAGGAAATAGCGGCGTTCTTCCAGTCGCAGTCGGTGGTGTTCGTCCAATTTCTCCAGGAAAATTATCTGAATACTATGAGAACCATGGAGGAAGCCACGGTGGCGGCTGATATATTGAGCCTGGCTGATGTTCTAAATTCCGAATGGCGTGTAAGTCTGACTGAAATTTTTTTCACTTTTGTCAATGTAAAATTATTATAGTAGAGGAAAGTCTCCTATTACGAGATAAGCTTCTGATATTCCATATTACGGCAGGATCGCAATTTAAGTAAAGTTGCGCTATCGTACAGCATCCGCGGCTTGATGCTGACGAACGAGAAGCCTGTAACTGGCTGGAACCCAGTGAGAAAACCGCCGGATGATCGCAGTAACATGCAAGCATCAGAATATATTAATTATTTCAATTATCTTTGTTATATTCTTCGTTGTCGCGCGATTGTTACATTTTATATTTCACTTGCAGACGAAGGTGTTTGGCAACGGCAGAAGCGCGCTGTTACGAAGCTATAATTAAGCCTACTTCGAACAAGACGAATGAAACATTGGCCGAGGATGAGGAGACAATTATCGAAGAGGATTAAGACACAGTTGAATTAATTAATGCGAAATACTCTTTTTCATACTTGTTCCTTCTCATTATAGCTTTCCTCCAATAAATTTCCTGCAAAATAGAAATGAATTGAAGGTACTTTGTTATAAAACTTCATTACATGTTTTCTTCAATTTTCCTGCGAAATAAATTGGAAACAAGAGTAAAATTGCGCGCCTTTACGCCCAGTTTTACTTTTGGAACTATTTTGCTGTGCATTTTCTGACACTGCTAATAAAGTCACCACTTTGTGCGCGTCCATGCTACGCCTATTTTTCAGGATTCAAATAAAGATTTTATGATATATAGAAAATCTATAAATCTATATATATAAATATCTATTTTTTATGACTAACTTATCTAAATTATGAATGTAAACCGTGGTATTTTGTCGCGGTTACATCTCGTTTACGCACCGCGCTTTTAGTTATCTATCGATTTCGTGTAATCTGTTGCATTTTCGGGAAAAGAGAGGAACTTGTGCGACTTCGGCCTCGGCGTTCGCGCTGTAAGTTCGAATCGCTCTGTCGTTCTTCGCAACTCGAACGGGCAGGAAGTGAAGAAAGTCGCTTATCGCACGTCGTTACATTACGTAAATGTAATTGAAAATTGTCTCGATTAACTGTTGCAATTAATAACAACTATTTATCGCTGGAAATTTCGCTCACGTAATTTATTTCGAGGATTAGATTGTGAAAGATCATTTTGTTGCGGACTAATAACTATTTCTTTATCGCAGATTGTGCTTCCGGTGCTCGCGTTGCGTTTTATATTCGCCAATTCAAAAGTGATAAATTACATGCTTCTATGTAAACGAGGTTTAATGCGTGGTCTACAATGCGAGTCGCAGAGTCGTAGTCGTAAGAATAATCGACTGCGATTGGTCAATTTCGTCAGACACATAGGAATTGACCAATCGTAGTCGACTATTCTTACGACTACGACTTTACGACTTCTATGTAGACGAGGCTTAATTTGTCAGCAATGCGAGTCGTAGTCGTAAGAATAATCGACTGCGATTGGTCAATTCCGTTAGACACATAAGAATTGACCAATCATAGTCGATTATTCTTACGACTGCGACTCTGCGACACTCGTTGTAGACCCTGCATATGGCGGCGAACGGCGTTTGCGATTTGCACCACTGGCACGGTCGAGCACAAGGAAGTAACCGCGTGTTGTGTGTCGCTAGGTTATAGAGATTAAATTCGATCTTGTCAGATCTGCCGCACGTGTGCGCACGTACAGTGCGTTACTGAGAGATACATATATATCGTTGCGTCCATCAAATTAGTCCAAATAATAGAAACGACTTGTGTAAAGAGGAATGGCAGTGAGGAAACGCGGGCGGCGTGGTGGCCGGGCATCGTCGCAGAGAGGCGAAACGCCAAATGTTGGCGGCGAGACGCGAGCCGAAGGGACGAAGGGCAAGAGCGAAAGAGCTCTGGTCGTCGCGCAGGAAATCAAGATCGCGCGATTATTGGCCAACAATGACAAGAAAGTCCGCGACAAGGTGCTGAAAAGAGTGAAGAAATGGTTAACGGTACGATCGCAGAGTTCGTTTGGTAAGTCAACTCGCGATACGTCGCTACGGCGAAGCGTTAACACAGATGTATCCGATATTAATTTCTCGTAATTTCACAGAGTTCACGCGGGCGGACTTCATGAACTTGTGGAAGGGCCTCTTCTACTGCATGTGGATGTCGGACAAAATGTTGATCCAGGAAGAATTGGCGGAGTCGCTCAGCAAGCTTGTGCACTGCTTGAATTCGATGGACGCGATTGTACTTTACACCAGCTGCGCCCTATGGACAATCTCCAAAGAGTGGTTCGGCATAGACCAGTACAGGCTGGACAAGTTCTCCATGGTACATTCGTCGGTTGAATATACATTCCTTAATGTACAAGCGGGAAAACGCCTGGGCACAATGTTGATCTTGTCTCTCTTTGGTTTCCTTGAAGTTGGTCAGGAGGATCCTCCGCCAGTCGTTCGTAGTCTGCAAGAACCAGTCCTGGGACATGAAGTGGGTTATGGAAATTTGTCGGGTATTTAGACAGCTCTTTTTAAATGTGGACACTGGCATAGGATTCAATCTGCATATGACGGAGATATATCTGGAGGAGCTTGCCAAAGTATGGAACGACAGAACAGTCCGTTAAATTATTTGCCTCATTTTTATTAAAAAATTTCACTTGTACTATTGTCGCGTAGGTTAGTAATGGTGATATACCAGAGGATGTAGTCCACGAATTCATCAAACCGTTTGCTGACTATCTAATACACACGCATGACGAGAGGCAGATGAAGCATATCATGCGACATGTTTTCAGATATTTGATATTTCAATCGGACGTTGGTTTAAACTACATGGAGAAATTCAATGCTTGGAAAGGCGTAAGTATATGTCTGAGGTACAAAACCATATTTCAATACGCGACACGATGTATTTGTTGATTTATAAACGTGTGTGTTATAAATAGGCTGGCTTTCCCTGCACGCGTATAGACGATATGCAAGAAATAGAGATGTCTGATGCAGAGGAAAATTCTAACAGTGAGGGTAAACAGTTTCCTGAAACTGTTGCGCAAAATGAAACTGAGAAGCCTCTGGATCCAAGAGCAGGTAGAGTGAATGTCGAGCTACCGCAGATACCTTTTAATGCTGCGAAGATTGTAAAGTTGCTCACAGAGTATACGTTGCACCCGTCGTCAACGGCAAGATCGCGCAGACAAGTCATGAGACTTCTCGAAGAGTATGTATTTTATTTAATCTATCAAGCTACATTTGACTTGTACGTTCGTTTTCAATAATAAAATTTGTATCTTCAGATACAAGGAATTGGCGCAAGGAAGGATGCCGCTCGGAATAAAGAGAGTTAGAAAACTAAATTCCTATAAAAAAGAGACTGATTCGAGAAAAGCGGCGTTGCGCCTTATCAAGTTTGAGAAAAACATGCTTTCCGACCAGGTGAAAAAACGAAAAAGAGAAAATGAGAAAACGGTCTGTAATGAAATTTCTATTAATGATCCAAAGAAGGGAGATGCTTCAGCTCTCGAGTCTAATGCTGATTCGGAAAGTGAACTAATCAATACAACTGCAACCGCAAAGGCTGATTTAGAACAAAATACAGATGCAGATACGGTACCATTAAAAAAACTGAAAAGAAGCGATTCGACGTGTGATATATCTAGCACTAAATTTTTGTATGAAAATGGTATTAATGTAGAAAATACTCGAAAGCTTAAGAAGAAGCTAATAGAAAATTCCAAAAAGAGTAAAGTTGAAAAAGTAAAATTGAATCAGAAAAATAACAAATCTACGACAGAGAAAAATGTAAAACGTAAAACAAAAAAAGCGGTAATTCGTGACGTACAAACTTCTGGAGACGCTGATCAATGTGTTTCTATCTCGCCAATTTGCAGCATAGAAATTCCATCGCAAGAAACTAATAACAAGTCTGTAGCTAAGAAAACGAAGTCGAAAATCAAGCACAAGCCGCAAGAGACGCCATTAAAAAATGTAAATGCTAATTTAATGTTAGCCCTATAATTAAGGTGTATATTCTGTAAACTATATAGCACTGTAGAGCAAGAGAGAAAGGACGAAAAAAAAGAATGAGCTACAGAGTTATAGAATTTATAGAACAAAAATTTTCGCATGGAATACACTCCTAATATTGCTCCTGTAATGCATTATAAATTATAAGACGGTATTTCATTGTCTTATTGCAGAAACTGTCACGTCAGACAAAGAAGCAAACCAATTTAAACAATTTCCCTCTGGAAAAGAAAAAGGTAATGTTCGGGCTCTCTCGGAATACTGCGCATCACACATCCGAGTATCTCCAGCAGCTCCGTAAAAGCCCGGGTATTCCGTTCGACGCAAATAAAAAACCGCTAGCCAGTGTGTTGAAAATGAGTCCTATACCAAGTCCGCTTAATCCATTTTACAAAAAATGCACAAAATAATGGCATGTTATACAAATAAGAAAATTAAGTAAATTTCAATTGTAATTTAGTAATTCAGTGATTGATAACAGGTATATGTAAATATCTCTACTTTAAGCTTTATCTACAATGTGCTTTTCTCATCTAAAAACATTCTATTTTGTAGCCAATAAATACGTAAGCAATTTATGCAAGTTGATAAATTATACATTATTTATTGTACTATTATATCGACAAATTTTTAAGCGTATTATACGAAATAGAGTGCTTTTAATCGCACATTGTAGATTTAGAACTTTTAAATGAACTTATTAATTCAGGTTTATTGTCAGCGGTATTTACGAAAATCTTGACTCATCTCCTACCGAGAACTTTTTTGTACAGAAATAAAAAAGGGTATACACATGTTTTTGTAATAAATACAACTGCAGTTAATGTAAGATTATACATTTATTTTAAATTAAAATTAAATTACTGTTTTTTTAACTTAAATGACAGTAGCATAAATGTGTACATTCTCAATACGACCGATGTGCAATAGAACGAAAGTTTTTTATTGCACTATTCGTGACTATTCATTTATTTTCATTTTGAAATTTTTTATTCTGTATTTTGTTATTGATACTGCTCGAATCAAGAGATACGGTAGCATGCGGCGGCGAGCGGGTACATTTACAACTTAATACACCACATATAACATTACAATCTTAGACACTGTACGTAATACGCAGAATATGTTGTTACATGAAATGTTACAGAGATAGAGGAAAGTTCCCTATTATGAAGTAGGCTTTTAATGTGAAATAACGGAGTTGCTGCTAAATTAATGAGCATCATCTGTTGGTTTCACCATGAATTTATCTCCCTTGGAGTGAAATCTGTTTAGTGGAAAATTGTTAGATCGCATATAATCGTTGCGAGAAAAACTTTGTGAGTGAATTTGGACATTGAAAACCTACTATTTCATATTAGAGTCCTATCTCATAATACAGGACTTTCCTCTATGTTACGATATTAATAATATATGTAACAACTTTAGACATTACACACACTTCACATCGTTATTCGACAATCAACATCTATTTGCACAGAAAAATTCTAATACACGTTGCACTAATAACTTGCTTAATCTATGAGCTCAATCTGACTTACGTACAGGTGAGACAGATTATTATGATTAATTTTTATAATTTTCTTTATATTTTCTGTTAGAGTTATATAAAAGACAAATTATTAATTTTGCTTTTATAGAGTTCATACGAGATTTCAAATACATTACATTTACAATTTATATAATTTTAATTATATTTCCTATTAGAACTATAAAAGACAAATAATGAATTTTTCTTTTATATGTAAAGTTTATACGAGATCCCAGGTACATTACGATTACATAAAGAAAGTATTCTTTTAATATTTCTTGTTTTAATTACACATACACGCCGTATATGAATTTTCTACAGCTACATTCATTGCGTGAACGAACTCTTATAAAACTATTTTGACTGCTTATATCACTTTGGCACGTGAATTCACTTTTAGTTGTTTACCATTTTAATGCTCAAAATCGTTAATTTGTAACTATTCTATTTTATCTAGACTATACTGGAGAAAATAAATTATTTTCTACATACTATCGACTATGCGAGTTATATGCGACGTAATGAAAGTAAGTGCTTCACACATTTAATTATAGAATACATGATGTAACGTGAGGTATTCCTTAATAATTAGATCTTTGGTAAAATACTTCTTATCTCCGCAGAAGGTATTTAAAACAATTAACTGTAAAATTACGTATCCATTTGAAAGTCATTAATTTAGAGCTCTGCATTCATTAGAAATCGTTCATTTCTAATGAACATTACGACGCTCTAAAAAAATTAAGCATACAAAAAAGGAGCTCGAAATATAGAAAATAATATACATAAAGATGTCCTACTGATATAATATACATTCTTTTCGAATAATTCCTCAAACTTTTTATTCTATTCTGAAAAGTAACGGAGAAATTTTAAATAGTAAAGATAAATAGATCTCATCTTTTTTGTGTATATGTTTGTGTGTTTTAAACATTCAATTTATTTTTATCAATTTTTATTAGAAATTCATTGCAGTAAAAATTAATATTTCTTTCAAAACGTTATTGTTTCAGTAAGTTTCTGAAAAATTTATATATGTTTTACAAATATAGACATTTTTCCATTAAATATATTTCTGTAAAAAATGCATTTTTATGTAATATCAATGTCAACGGAAAGCAGCAATGTTCGCAGGTGTGTGTGTGTGTGTGTGCTTGTGTGATTAGAAACACGATCATCACGTCTTAAAAAAAAGAGGATGATACGTGATTACATTTGCCGCAAAAATTAAGTGCCGAGACAACTTCGATAGTGTGATTCAATTTTGATTCCTGCAAGTCAAAATTAACAACAGAAATATCGCTTGCATATCTCTAATTTAGCGGAATAATAGACTTCTATTCTCATAAAACTAAGATACCCTCTTATCTCTTATCGCACTATCATTACACGTATTTCACATAATTACACGACAATCTAATTAACATCTATTTGCACAGAAAAATTTTAATACATATTTCACTACTAACTTGCTTAATCTGTAAGATGTACAGGTGGGACTGATTATTATTTATAATTTTAATTACACTGTCTACACAGAGCTATACAGGGTGTTTCAGGGTTAAGTGTCCTAACTTAAAATATGAACTTAGGACCTCAAAACAAGAAAAAACTTTCCTCTGGAGACATGTCCGTAAACGTTTTGTTTCAGAGATATTGACATCTAAACATTTTTCATTATAAAATTTTATGAAATTGTTATCGGGTTATAATAAATAATTTAATAGTGTGCTTCAACTACTTTATTATTAGGGGGTTTCGGAAAGATGACGGAGTGAGAGGTAGTGACAGTGAGAGATCTGAGAGAAAAGGCGAAGGAAAAGTGGAAGGAAATGAGCAGGAGAGGAGGAAT
>NW_011967197.1:42703-106253 GCF_000949405.1 Vollenhovia emeryi
ACCCTGTATAAAAGACAAATGATTAATTTATCTTTCATATAGAGTTTATACGAGATTCCAGGTACATTACAATTACATAAAGAAAGTATTCTTCTAATGTTTTTCAAATGCTACGACAATCAGACATTATAAACGTTAAAGTATTAAAATAGTGCGATTATATTGCAACTGACGGACTCGAGATACATCACATCCCGTTAAATGTGAAACTGACTTCGAATCATTTCGGATGTCATTCGAAGCCAAGACTTCTGAAAGTCTTGAACATTTCGAAAATCTCGAATGTATCAAAAGTCTCGTATATTCTGAAAATATATCTTTTCCCATGTAACGCTATACGTTATTGTTTCAAGCTACTTTCTGATTTACATTCTAAAAGAAACGATTTTAATAAGTATCTATAACAACAATTTTGTTTTTGTAAATTTCATCCATTTCTAAGAACAAATGTTTCAGATGTTTAGTTTTTAAGACTTTGAATTTTTCAAGACTTTCAAGAGTTCCCGAAATAATATAGAATAGTATATAGGAGCAATTTAGATCTCGTAACGGAAAGGCCTATCTATGACGGCCGTGGTGGATCTTGGCAAAATATTAGGCACAAAGATCCAGCATGTCTGTCATAGGCCTTTCTATTATGCGATTAAATATCGACGGTCGAATTCACATATTATTACATTTAGATCTCTTTATATGATCGAACTGTTTGGAAACTTTCAAGAGAAGGATACCCATCATTGGACACGATTACATTAAACTGCCATATTGCACAAGGTTGTTGAAATTACGTCTGCTCTCTTCTTCTAACATTACGACCTTATATACAATATTATCACAGAGACAAAGAGCTACGCGATTCCACAGTGACGTTGAAAACAAAAATATATTCTCGATTAATTAACATTTAGTTCAAAAGGAATAGTTTTTCCAGCGCCAATACCATCCTATCTCAATCTGGCTGAAGCACATGTTGAGAACGGACAGGCCGATGAAAAACAATGCGTGAAACAGGGTCCACAGCTGGAAGACCGGAGAAACGATGAGTAGAAGCACCGTTATCCCTGGAAAGAAAATTGACCTCCCGTTATCGTTTCCCGCGGATGAAACGGGGAGAAAGACCTTATTCACCTGTCAATATGCTCCAGAAGCCGAATGCGGCTCGTAACGGCAGGGTCTTCGCCATCGGCCAGATCTGGGTGGGGAACGCCTTCCGCTCGTAGAATCCCTTCAGTATCGCCTCCTTGTCGGACCACCTGTCCTCCAGCCACCTCCTCAAGGTCGAGTCGTCGTGCGCCGGTATATCCGCGGACGATATCCGCCTTATGTGGAAGTGCACCTCCCTCGGGAACCTACCTCTGATCAGATCGACCTCGGACTGCGGTATGTAGTCCGGATACGCTATCGTCAAATCGTACACAGCGTCGAGGAAACTCGCGCGCTGTAGATGCTGGACCAGGTAGGCGAAGCCGGTAGTTTTCGGATGGAGAGTGTAGGTGTGAAGCGGGAGATGATGCTGCACGGCATACTTGTCCGACTTCTCCTTGCTGCTCTCCGTCAGATCGGTGCCCTCGGGGAATATCAGCAGCTGCGTGCGGCTTTCTAAGGCGACCAGGTAATCGAGCGTACGCGACAATCGGCCCTGATCCTCTTCCCAGTGTCGCGTTATATAAAGGAAACCGTTCATCTGCATTATCCATCCTGTTACAGACGCACGTGTTAAAGACTTGCGCGGGCGAAGTTATACGTGCACACCTTGGTGTACAATCAACGCTTCGTATATCGAGTTTGGAACGTTACCTGGGCCGGGAATGTGCCGTATAGGATCCTTTAAAATCAACTTGAGCTTATGACACCCGACACTGGGCATGCACGCTTGATACATCGCCGCCCATAGGAAGTTCCAGTCCACCCTCGTTCTGTGGTTCATCACGAGCACGGCCGATTCATGAGGAGATATATGATCGCCAGACACGTAGATCTTCACGCCGAAGATCTTCAACAGAGCCTGAAACACATTTACAATCCCAGAGTAAAATTTAAGATTTTGCACATCGAAAGCGATACATTTAACAGGCACGATTACAGCTAGCAACGGTTCGAGTCTTTGTTTTGAAATCTACACTAGGAATCACTGATGCCTTCCCATATGAATTTAGGCACATGTAGAACACATATACATTTTTCTAGTGTGCGTAAAATAAGAAAAACGGAAACAAGTCTTTGAACAATTTTTCCTAAGAAGTACTTATTTGAGCGTCGACGATGTTCAAAATTCTTAAAAGAAATTGTTATCCAAGTCTACGTATAAAAAAAATTAAGAGAAAATATAGAAATAATAATGTTAAAATATAATACAAGAGAATAGACGTAATTTTTAAGTATTCGAGAGACCTTAACGGATAAAAAGTAGATATTCGTGAAATAATTTGGAAGTAATTCGGTGCGTGTCAGGAGCTTTGACTTAAATCGCGAACAATCTGTACAATAATCAAGATCTGCTGTACTCACAGTGGGGTACAGTTCCCAGCATGAGAATAGGAGATCTCCGCATTTTCGAAATCTCGGTGGACTGAGCAACAACAACGGCAAGAGCGGGCAGGCGATAAATAAAAAGCCTGCTACTATACTACCATACCACAGAGCACAGTACAAGGTACCACGTAAAATTCCGCGCATTACAGTCTGCGAGTGGGCGTCCTGAAAACAATGTAGAATAACACTTGGTGTGAGCGCAAAAATATAAATAGTACATATCGTGACTTTAAGTCACAAATTGTGCTCACGAGAGGCGAACACGGTTGGCTAATTATCAATTTTTACATATTTTTTGCTTTGATTTTTACGTATTTATAAATTTATCCGAAATTTTCGCGATAATATTAGAATACAAATAGGTTTCGCCCTCGTGCAGGCTAATAACGCGCGTTTAATGCGTAAAACGCATCAAGAGAAATTACTATTTACACAAGGCGTATTGGAAACTCGGAATATTCAGACGCGGGTCACTTTATTTTCGATGTAGATTAATCACGTGCAACGAGATGAGATTCGGCGATTAATCAACCGTGTCCTTCCTTCGTCCGAATATTCTCCTTCCGAGGACGATTGTGTTAACAACGACCTCGTAGAAACTCGCCGAAAACAATACTCAGCATCCGATGTGGGGAGTAAAGGTGCAAAAAAAAAAGAGAGAGAAATTTACTTTTATATTTTTGCGCTAAAACAAATTGAAATTACAGGCGAAAACGATGTCTCCGTGAAACTCACTTTCACATGTGCACCGTGCAATTGAAGCACCCTCCACGGACATCGGATCTTGACTGTTTCCTCATGAAACACTGTGTTTTCACTGGCTTCCTCCCGGTTCTATTAGAGGGGTTTCTCTCCGCCACCCCTTTCACCCTCGCTCTCTATCCAGCCTTCGCCACCGAGCTGGAGGATGCTGTGTCGGACCATTATTGATCTGCTCGAGCGCAGGGGCTGTACGATCTCAATGAAGAGATTGGAGGCTCCTATAACTGTTAATTAACTTGCGCATCTTTTACGACCGACGTACCTTTATTTCATTCGAACTTTTTAATATATTTATTTTCCACTTTGCTGAATATTGTATTGCGAAAAAATATTTATCACTAACTTAGATACGCAAAACGTATCATTTTTTTTTGTACATATGTGTTTCATTGTACATACATACCTGTAATAAATTATTCTAATATTATATTTATATATGATTGCAGGAGACGGTGAAAAGGGGGAGAAGAGATAGAAAGGACGGAGAGATGTGATCATTAATGAAAATTCGAAGCCACGAAATAACTACGCTCGACGGTGCTCATTGTGCTGTCATTTATTAGGAAACAGACAATAGAAAGGTAAAATCAACATAATAAATTTTGTAAGTCTATATAACTGACAGAATAAACCACGGTAGGCCCAAATATTTATACAGTAAAATGGCGATTCTAAAACGTATCTCGTCACAAAGATATTCCCTAATAAAACATCCCACGCCGCTGCGTATCTTTTTATTCCAAAGACAAGTAGCAGCCATTTCGTACAGTCTCATATAAAAGTTCGTCCGTGGTAAAATCGCGTACCTCCCCCACCTTATAATTAAAATTATTTATACGCTTTTCTTCCCTCGCCTCGCAATTCAGCTGCTCCTTACGCTCATCGCGCGATTAATGTATTTGCAAATACGTTTGTGGAATGGATACACAGATCTGTAAGATTTTAGGTTTGCGCTACTAATATCCCGAGTACTTGGCGAGAAGTTGACGCGCATCGTTCTGTACTCTCGCATCGTCTTCGCTCGTGACTGACATGTTGCAAATTTTCTCCAACCACTGACAGGCCGGTTCGTAGTTGCCCAGTGCTATGTAACACTTGCTTAGGAACAGCCTGTTCTCCAGATTTATTTTGACCGAGAAGTCCTCCGCTTTCTGGAAGCTATCAATCGCATCTTCGTACGAGGCACTTGGTGGCTCCGAAAATAACGTTGCAGCAATCTACACGAGAAACGATCAATTATAATGTAACACTACGAGTCCACCCCATTACGCTTTCTTTGAGTCGCGGATCCTTCGGATGATCTTAAATTCTAATCAGACTTACTTTCCCTCGGGTAAAAATGTTTCCATATTACATATCTCGTGGCCAAGATTAAAATTAAAATTCTATTATTAATATAATTTGCTTGAAATTGACTGGAAAAAGTATTTATTATGTTTCAGTTGAAAGCAGCGCACGGCTTTAATTGCAGCTTGCAGCCGGATTTTCGTCCACTGTTCCCCCCCTTGTTGCTCGCGTCTTGATAACGAACAATCGCGTGTAACTGTATGCTCCGGACTCTTAGGAGTCGTCTGATAAGATACACACCTTTCTCTCTATCCAGCTTAAGTTAGCCACCTCGTATCTGAATCTACCGAGTAGATGATGCAGGTCGGCATCATTCGGACGTATCTCCAAGGCTCTCATTACGTGCTCCTTGAAACGGTAACCGTTTTTTATCCTCTCCGCCGTCGGCAGAAAATCACCGTTTACGCCTACGAGTATAGCGCACCATTTGTGCAGATCTGCATTCGCTACGTCGAGAAGCTTTTCGCAGGCGTCAATTCCTGAAACGGCGGTACGTCGCGACTGAGTTAAGCTCGGGTTAAGCACGAGCGGCCGGCTATCGGGGTTACGCATAATTTCGATTATATACCTGCACAAATAACGGCTTTTCTTACATTTGCGTCGGTGGTGCAATTTGAATATTTGTAACAACTTCTGGCAAATCTCCAGACTACGTCTACACTATCTGGATACGTGTCTATGAGGCTTCGTAGCTGAAGGTAATCATCCTCTTCGCGCCCGCCCTGCTGGTGCTGCGCATCGAGAACGGCGAGGTCTAATCCAGGGCAGGTGGCTTCAGTTGTCCTGCATCACTAAGCGTATAATCTTTCCCGTTTAAGTTTCCGAGTTGTAATTCCGGACAAGTGCGAGGCAAAGACAAAATCAAGCTTTAGGCAATTCAGAAATGCGAACTCCTTTCGGGAGATACATGCGAACTAACTTGCGCGTGCGAGCGGAGGAATCTCTGACTCTAAGTGCAAAGTGGATTTAAATATGTGCAATTACGCTGCGCGCGACGTTAAATCGAATTTACAGCCGCGATAATCGCGAACGGTAGACGCGCAGGTATCAAACTGACCTGTTCTCGATGTCACTTATACCATTTTCGCTGTCGGAACAGTCGAAATATTCGTCGTCGCCCGCCGTCGAGAAATCCAAATCGGTATCATTGTCCGTTGTAACGTACGTGCTGTCGTTATCGCGTTTGGAGTTAACCTTCTTCTTCTTTCTCTGTTGATTTTGTTGTACTCTGAAAACGGAGAGATTGTCTAGCATTACGTCAAATTGGACAAAGACGGGTGTTGACAGAAAACATTCAGATTTTGGTTTCGTGACATAAATTTGCAGTCGCGTCCTCGTCGAACTACCGACTTGTAAAAGCTGAACGGCAGCAAAGTAGCGTAACGTGTGAATAAACCACTTCCGATCCAGGAACTGTGTCCTAGTTCCAAGAAATATGCAGCTTTCACAGAAAGGCTATAGGTCGATTGGCCACGCTCTCCTCAAGACTAGAAACTTGGACACGGTTCTTGGATCGTGGGCGCGGGGCCTAAACGCCCGATCGATCACGGCGACGGGTACAAACTGCAATTTGACCGAGCACTCGAGGAACGTCCCGTCTACCTCAATCTCTCCAGTTCCGCTTGCAGCTCGGTGAGGCGACGATCGACTTCGTCCAGGTGTTCGTTCTTCATGGCGTGCTGCTGCTTCTCCAGGACCTTCTGATAAATAAAGATACTGGCCGCGCTGATGACGCCGATGGTCGCCCCGATAGCGGCGGCGATCAGATTCGTCTGCAGCTGGCTCATCCTGCCCGAGGAGGGAGCGTAAGCTCCGAGCAGCTAGTAATCTAGAAGCACAGACCCGGAGTTACGTCTGGCGAACCTGAGAAAGTGCCGTTCCAAGCTCACCGTTGGCGCACGTACCGCTCGCGAGAGACGCGACCAGGACGGTGCGAATTCAGCGAACGTGACGGTCCGCGTCGCCCAAGCCACGGCGTACCATGTTCCGCTTGCACCTCGCCTGCCCGTGGTCCCGGCGTGTTCAGGTCGAGACCACGTCCGTCGACCGGTCACCCAGCGAGGTCGATCAACCCAACGACACGTATCGAGGGAACCGCCACCTCGGTCAACAGCCACACGTGCCACTTTTCCCCCGCGACAGCGGCAGGCGTGCACGTATACGCGCGTATCGCGCGGGCTGAAGGCCAACCGTGACAAACTGTTTTACAAGCGCGATACGCGATTCGTTACATCATTATCTCTTTCTCTCTCTTTCTCTCTCGTGCTTTTTTCCTCGCCTCCTTCCCGCCAGTGGCGGTACGAACCTCTACGTCCGCGCGATCGACCGCTTGACCCCGATCTCGGTTAAATCCTCGCTCGCTCGTAGCTGCTCGTAGCTCTCCGTCGTTCTCTCTTCTCTCCGCATGTCTCGCCGCCGCACGCGCGAGCCGATCCACCCGCGATCGGCGACTCCGGTTGACTCAGCAGCGAGGATTCAAGGCGCGAACGTCGTAGGCCGGCGCGGACGTCCGTGTCGCCGATATCGACAATTGCTGCAAGTCATTGCCGCCGGGGTATCGAGCGCGAACCGCGTCGATAAGTTACCGCTGATAACCCGCTCTCGCGCCCGCGTGCACATTTACCGCCCCCGGGTGTCAATTCCGAGGGTCAATTCTGTATCAATTGTAGAGCGAATTCGATTGCCTGCGCTAGCGAAATAATCCGCGTGAATGCTTTACGGATCGTTTTACCGGCTACGAAATATTTCAAGAGATACCCCTGATGGAAAAATTTTGCTGAAAACGTAATGAAATTTACTGAAATTTGCTTGAAAATCTCTTGCAATTGACCCAATTTCATTATCATTTCAGCAATTTCTCATTAAAAAATTTATTTTCAGTGAAATTCTGCAAATTTCGTAATATACAACATTTCTAAAATTTTTCACTAATTTTTAGTAATATTAATTAACTTTCATCTAATTTCACAGTATTTTATTGAATTTCATAACGAAACTTATGATTTATTTTGAAATGGTTTCAACAAGTTTCCAATAAACTTTCATTTCACTTTTCATCAATTTCATTACATTTTCAGCAAAATTTTTCCATCAGGGTATTCAAGGCGATCCTTAAATACATATAAGAATTGACTGCGAACAAAAGCCTTAGTGTGCACTCGGTGCGCACTAGTGCAAGCAACCGAATTCGCTGTTACGCTACAGTGAAGATGCTAAAAGCGAAGAGCTTCGTCTCTTTCCAGCCGCCTGTAGCACTTTCACTACATCGCAAGATACAGAATTGACTCCCTGGCGATCGAGCGATCGCTCGGGACGGATGGGGACGCGAAGCTGGACTTAAATTTGACCGAACGTCCGAAGACTCGGAACTGTGGCCGCACTCGTACGGATTTGGCGAGGAACCAAGAGCTCTTGTTACTGTACTCATTATTTAAATTGTATTAATTTAAGACACGCGAGATACACGTGATTTAATGTAAGATACATTGTACGTGAGATTGGAAATTTAACTCGAGATGATTCCCTTGCAGAAGATACCCCAGAGGTTTTGTGAATTTATATTTCTTTCAGGATTTTTTCCTTACACGACAGAATTAATTACAAGATATAATGGCAGTCACAACAACGGAAGAAAAAACAAAAAGTGTGTCTATCAAACACAATCGGAGAGGGAGGTACGTTACTGTATATATAGTCTTGTGTTTTATCGTACAGCATCTTCTTCTCGTGTATATTTGCAAATAAGAACTTAGGCATTTTCAGAGAACGCTCTGTATAGAAGCAGTTATAAAATTCAACGTGCATAGAAAATACGAGGATCCGACCGATCGAAGGGAAACTGCACGCGGACAAGATTCCTTCGAATTCAGTCAAGCGTACAAGCACTCGTGTGGCAGGAACGAACCCTCTCGCAACTGTCTCCTCCGCGCTATAGCAAAGCCGATTCCTTTTTACACTTTTTATACATTGTCTAGCTATTAACATCTTTAAATCCCGATTCATTCGCGTCGCAGATTCTCGAGCCTGGCCTGTAGATCCGCGTCGGCGTCCGCGAGATTACCCCCGTCCTCGTTACCCGCCGCGGCGGCCACCGGCTGCTTGGAGCCGGCCACGCTCAGCGACCCGGACGCCTGCGGCAGCCCGGAGAGTTGATCCGTCAGCTGTAGACCCAGCTCGTCCAACACCTGCGAGACCACGGCGTCACTGCGGGAAAACGAAATGTCAGCATACGCAGAGGATGCACGTGTTACAACCGGAGTTCGGGTAAGTTACCTATTTTTTCAACCAAGCTAAAGTTAGCAGCCTTGAAAATTTAACTTCGTTAAGATACAAATTAACCCACAATGAAATTAATGTAATCAAGAGTTTAGTTAATACGCGAGGAAATTACAAAGTTAAAAGTTAAATTTGTTTTCACACAAGACCTTAGAGACTCGCGATCACGTAAATTACTTTGAATTTCACGTCCAGCTTAGTAAGGTAACTTTTATCTTTTTAAGTAGACACTAGCCATCCTGATTATAACGTCTTATCTACAATTTCAGAGAGTTGGTAATTATACGGCGATTTACACATGCAATGTAATTACTTATTAGTCCTTTTCTAGATATTTTCTTTTTGGGAGCCTTCACGACACTTTGGAATAGTAATTACTCGTGTATATTTGTGTAAAGAGCGTTGGATACCTTTCTTCCTCGTCTCCCTCGTCCTCCATCGCGTCGTCTATCGCGTCGTTCATGATTTCCTCCTTCATGTCCATTATCTCCGACTGCTTTTCGAACTCTTGCAATATCTTCTGTATTTGTGGTAAATTTAATTGTCTGTAAATAGAAATGAAAAATATAATCGATTACAATATACTTAGGCAAACGGCACACGATCCAGCAGGCGCAATAGTATCGTGCGCCGTTGACTTTATGAGATTCAAACAAGCGCAAGCAGATTATGCGAGCTAGTGGGGCAAGTTGACGCGCTGGTGAATCGCGTCGCGCTCACTTGTTCATGTTCTGCATCGCTTTGGTCACCCCCTTCATGGCCTGCGCCATCGTGTTCTGGGAACGTAAGGTTTGTATCTTCAGCGACACCGCTTGAATGTTTGCCTTCATCAGCATGAACTTCTTGACGTAACGCCTCGTCCTGACCAGATCTTTGGCCATAATTTTCACAGCGTCCTACAATCCACGATCATGAAGTAAGGTCGAAATGAAGACGCGATTGGACGAAAGTAGGCGGATTACCATTTGCCCGTCCTTGGCCATTTTCTTTATGTCGGCGATGATTTTCTTCTCCTGCTGCTCCATCCTCACTTTCTCCCGGTCCAAGTCCCGCATCGCCTTGTTCAACGCTCTCTGGTTCTTCCTGAGCATCTCCTCAGGGGTGATGCGCTTGCCGAACAACCACTCCATGGCGCTGAAAGGCCAACGGCAACATCGTTCATCAAACAACGCAAAAATACAAACCGAGGAGTAACTGGCTAGAATCGTGTACATAAATGCCTACTAATGCATTGAAATTCGACAATGGTGCCCAGTAGGCATTGCTTGATCTTTTTAAATTCTTTGTAACACACCAGCAATATCAAATAACACCCACTGACGTCCAAAAAATGCCTAGTAATGTCCAGCAATGCCGCAAATCTGTACACCACAATGCCCTCAGCTGTTTATCCCTCGTTGCAGACTCGCAAACAAAATCAATAACACAAGGTACACATGTATACGTTTTACGTTTGTCAGTTGCTTCCAACATTCTGACTTTTACCGCCTATTCTTTTTCCCTACGTTTCTTAATTTTACACACACACATATGTATACGAATACAAAACGTGAAGCTCGAGGAGTACGCACCTTGTTTTACACTATCGGGTCGCAATCAACGCTCGTCGCGGTTACAAACGTTTCGCCGTGCGGATTAATCGCACTACGCTATTCCCATAACATCGATCAAATCGCGTACGAATCAGCCGCTCTCAGAACCTGGAGAAAAATACCGCACCGAGGAACTTTTCCAGGCTGACGACGGTCGAGTTTTCCGCGTCGAACCCTTCGCCGGGTATATATCTCGCACTCCCTCGGGTCTCGGCGCGAGGAGGACAACCTCGTCGCCTCGGGCCGATATCTCTGATGTTTATCACCTGCTATTTAGACAGTGTGACGCATAAACACCAGAGCCACGGAACCTGCAACTTGACCAGATATCCCGTTGATTTCTCGCTCCGGCTGTCTCGCGAAGCTCCCGTGGACCTCAGGCGGGACCGAGGATGACATCACGAGCGGTGCCCGGCCGCTTTTTTGACAGATCGCGTACACAGCGACCAATGGTGACGGGCTACGAGGTAACTGGATTGGACATTGTCGGAGGTTAAAGCCTCCGCTACAATGATTCTCGGTTCTGTCTACAATGGTCGTAGTCGTAAGAATAATCGACTGCGATTGGTCAATTCTTATCGAGCGACTACGACTACGACCATTGTAGACAGAACCGAGAATCATTGTAGCGGAGGCTTAAGTCTCATCTTTTTCTAATTTTTAAAAATTAGAAAAAGCTGAAATAAAAGTTAAACCGAGATTAAAGTTATTATATTGATAGAAATGAACACGAGTGGTCTTTCAATGCGATCTCAATCTGGGGCGCGCCATATTACGCACGAATTCGAACCGCGAGATTCAATTGCGTGGTGAACGTGTGGTTAAAAAATTTAAATTAAAGAGCAATTACGGGGCTTGTAATAGTGCGATTGCAAGCGTTTTATAAAGTATATTACACAAAATATATTACTGAACCATGAATTTGAATTAATATTTAAAATAAATGTATAATTACGAACATTTTGTTAACTATATGTATTGAAAATTTTAAACTATATTCACAGAACGTACACGCCATGGAAACAGAAAGAGGGGTGAAAAATGGTAGTAAATACGTAACGCGAATTTCAATAATCTGTAGTCGTTCAAATTAACTAAATAATGCCATTATTAATTTGACGATATGCACGAGACGGCGCACAATGTTGAAAATACTCTATTGCGTTTGATAAGAAAGGAGGGACAGATCGATTTCAATAATTTTCCATGTCGGAAGATACGCAAAGCACAAAAAAGGTTTATAATATATACATATGTTTGTATATATATATGTGAAGGGATTGTCCCATTTTAAAAAGCAAACCTAAGCAACTTGGAAAAGTTTTAGCAAAGAAGTTTCATTACACTCCACGTAGAAGCATATGATGTTTCTCACACGATACGACTCCTGCAACGATTTTTCCAGAGTTATCTAGGTGTGACTTGTAAAATAGGACACCCTGTATATATTGACAAACAGTAAATTTATTAGATATATCTCGTAAATATATAAAACTTGCATATATAACTTGCACCTTGTGAAAAAGCACGGTATATATGTAGATGATTTTATTTACGTAAATAAACCGACGTTCCGGAGAAAGAAGAATCAGGTTTCCATGAAAACATTTTCGCTACTACGAGTTAGCTTTAATTGCTCTCTTCCTCTTTATTTTACAAGTTATCTCGCTCAATCCCACGCTTTCACTCGAAGCTCCGGTTCGAGGATCGACCAATTCGGCGAATGTTTCTCACTAGACAGCCAATTGAAGTCGTCGATGCAGTTCCAATTGTTAATCTTTGGATCGAGGCCGGCTAGATTAAAGTGACTCGTCTGATCCTCGTAAGACCAGTTGTAAGGTGCTACGTGTATCTTGGTGCAATCCTCTATGATCGCCCTACTCGTGACGTGTAAATAAATGGTACAGTCCGTTGACGAGTGTAATCGCAGCTGCTGGCACGCGAAAGCGAATACACAGTCACTGCAGTCGTGCACGAAAACGGAGGACGTCACCGGCCCGACTAATACAGTGCACTGCTTTAGGTTCACCATGTGCAGGGTGCTCGGCGTACCGTATATCCGTATGGTACAGCGAACCAAGTCGGAGAGTAGGATGTCGTTCTTATTCACATTCTCCGCGTCCAGCACCAGTCGCTCGTTCACCTTGCCCAGCAGCATGCAGGCGCTGTCCCCGTACTTGCTTGACAACTTATTGTTCTGCTTGCCGGAGCCGTTCACAATGCTCTCGGATATCTTGAGGTCCTTGAAACCGTCCGTGATGTCGTGCCCCTTGTCGGTGGGTTTCTTAACGATTCTACGATTCTTGAAACCGAACTTCTTCTTAGGCAGGAGCTTCAGCTCCAATTCGGAAGCCTGGTTCTCCAACGACTGTAGGTTCTCTTGCGCGCGCCTTATATCGTAAACCTTTAAAAACATTTTCGATTGCGACAAATAGTTCTTAAGCAGCTGGATCTCCTTGTTGGACTTCTCGAAGATCCCCGGCAGCGCCGAGGACGGGCTGCTAGGCGCGTCGTCCAGCATCTCCTTGATCTTCTTGCAGGAGGAGTGAAACGTGTCCTTGAAGTAGCCGCTTTGCTCGGACTCCACGGCGAGCGACTGCCGCTCCTCCCTCCGCCTCTCGATAACATTCTTCCGCTGCCGGTCCCTCTTCGTGAGACGATCCGACAAACTCTCCTCTATAAGCTCCGCGGGGTCCATTTTACCACACAAATGCTATTTCTGAATGCTGCTTATGTCGTCCTTGAAACTAACGCTCGGCTTTTCTGCATTCGTAGATCCTGCCCTGTACGGCCGTCTGAAAATACTCTGTGGCTCTGACGAATACGGCGGGAGATGCTGAAACAATTTCATCGCAAATGAAAGAGAGACTTAAACGTACGCCATGCATGACGGCCGCGAGAGAAGCTCAACAAAAGAAAGTATTACACAAGAAGACCATCGCTAAAGTCACGGTGTCTATCAGCGACTTGGCGATTACATAATTACCTTTCTAAGCTCCGACTCGTCGGCCGCAGCGAATTTGAACAAAGCGTATCCTATTCCACCGCCGAGGACTGTCGACGCCACAAGAAGCCTCAGGAACGCCATGAAGATTTAATGCTCATCGCGCTCCACCATCCAGGTCTTGTAATCAAACGTCCTCTGGTCGGTGTTGCCAGACAGCTGCTCCCCGATGCGGTAGTAGCCCTCCAATATGATCGGGAAACGTCGGTGCACGCGATACCTGAAATCTAACAGGCGCGGGACGTACTGAAACCGATCTGCCGACTTGATCGAGCCGAGAGACGGGCGACTCGGCGCCCTCGGCGGGGAAGGTGAGTCTACCCCTCGCGGCTCTTCTCGAGTGCGAATTCGCAGCCGAGGGATCCCCGGCGACCCGTCGCGTTTCCACGCCAGACGCAAAATTTGATGGTCTTTTTCAGCTGTACCCTCCGCGCCGTCCGTGCCGTCCTCGGTCCCATCCAGTCTCTTCTCGAGTGTGGACTCTCGACGGGGCGGATTGAATTACTCGTGGACGCGGGACGAGGTAACGTGACTCCGGGGCGGAGCGGCACTTCGGAGGGAACGGCTGGTCCTAACTAGGCTAAGCGGGATACGTGAGCGACTCATCACCTTGCGAAGTGTTGAGGCAACGCCAGAATCCGTACGAGCCGAGCAGCAGCGTGACCTCGAACAGTATGATCGCCTTGGCACTGGTCTTGACGATTCGCGCGACGCCCCAGCTCGGTCGCTTCGCGAGCATGCTAAGGTGAGACGGCAGGATTTCCTAAAATGGAAATCATCAATACTGCGGGATACGGAACTCGTAACGAAACATCGCGCAACACCGCCGACGTCGTGCGCGGCGCGAAGGGAGGGACGGCGTGAAGAGGGCGCTGCACGGCGAAGAATCCGGGGTGAGGCTCGAGAGAGAGCGAGAGAGAGAGATCGAGAGACGCTGCTCCGGTTACCCGTCGAGTAGAGGCTGATACGTCAGTTATCGCTTTTGCCGGCCGTAGGCGAATTACCGGGACCGGATGGTAATCTTGAGCTTGGTGAAACATCCGCACGGATTGTTTGCGTACTTACGGTTTATGCGAGTCTTTTTCACGTGGACGATGTGTTGTAAATTAGGCAACTATTATAAATATATCGATTGATTTACAGCACGAACATTCGAAGAATGAATGCTGAAGATAAAAAGAAAAGTTGAAGTTTCCTCGTATGATAAGCCCTGTTTGGTTCTAACGCGAGCTGCCTCCTCCCCACAGAGGAGATAAAGAAGCAGCAAACGTTACAAACAACACATTACTTTGCTTTGACAAATACTCTCACGCCCATCGCGAGGGATCGGCCGAAGCTTCCTCTCCCTGCAGCTCGCGAAGACGACGGAGGACAATAGCTTCAAAGCTACGGCACTCTCTGCCACGGGTCCAGGGACTTTCCTCAGAGCAATAAAGAGTCATTTGGAGACTCCGTTGGTGGCTCCGCGGTGTTTCCCGAGGGAACCTCGCGGACGCTCCGTCAAGAGGTTGCATATATAGAAAAGTGCGGCTCGGCAAGCGCTATCGAGCAAGGCGAAAAACGAAGTAAAGTGCACATTTTATCTATTAATAACAACAAACAATGCTGAAGTTCGTTTGCAGGATACTTCGCTTAAAATAATGCCAGTTGTTTTAACACGCTGCAATGTATATTTAAATATATACGTAAAAAAACGGGGTATTTTTTTAGAAATTTATACTATCATACTTTATACTTTTCTCAAGCTAAAATAACGTACGTAATCCGAGGATATTACTTTTGCAGAATCAGAGGCTCTCGAATAGAACCGGAAAGGCAGCGACCCAGGGTGTAACGCGAGAAGAGAATTCGCATTGATATTTCGCTTCCCCGATATCGTATTTCAATATGGCCGTAGCGACGAATGTTCAATAGAATGGTTGTAGACGTGATTAAAGAAACCGGTTCTGTGTCGCGTCAGCCGTACGGAAAATCAATATCCCGGGAAGGATCAATAGAGATCTCTTTCTGTTCCTCGGGCAGCGCGAGCTGTCGATCTCCGCAAAACGGAGAGATTGAAGGCGAGCAGCCATTTTTGGTAACTCTAACTCAACTTCGTTACTTTCTCTCCATCTGTAACTGTGACTCAACTCAGTTACATCTTTTCGATAACTAGTAACTAATTTAACAGTTACATTAATAGTTACTTTATATATATTTTTTAAACCTCCGCAGATCGCATTAGGTCTTGCACTTGCGCATAAACGCTTTCATCAGACACTTTACAATTAAAACGCAGATTTGATTTTCTCATTTTCATTGCAGGGAAGTAACTGCGAAGTAACGATTCCCGTCTTGAGTTCAGCGTACGTGGGATTTGCAAAGCTGCGGGCTGTATTTTTTACACCCCACGCGAGTGACGACGTTAATTGAAATCTGCCACGAGCCACCCCTCGGCACCAACGACGCCGGCGCGCATGTCGCGCCGTCAGAGCGCAGAATCGCTCGGAGGTCGTGGACGTCGGCTGCTGGACGGACGGGGACGTTGGGTAGGTCGGCCAGCGGGGGAACGATATCGCATCGCTAAATATAATACGAGGCACGCGGTTCTACTAACCGTCCGCCGCGGCACGCGAGGCGGCATGACGACGGTGGCGGCGGTAGTCGCCGTTTGAGACCGTCGACGCTCGCACGACGTCGACCCTCCGTCGCCTTGGTCGACGACGAGGAAGCCTGCCGAGTACCACCGCGTCCACGACGGCCGGCCGTGGTAAACGGAGTGCCGGGCCTCTCCCAGGCGGGTGCCGTCCGCGAATGGTGGGACTCTCCGAGTGCCGCGGGGTGATTTGCGATATTTCGGACGCGAAGCGCCTCTTGGACCGGAAACCCGATCGATCGTCGCCGAAAGCCGTAGGTGAGAGTCTCCGGGTAATCGCGCGCGCGCGCGTGTGAGCGCGAAAAGCAATCAAAAGTTACATCGCGGGACTGTAAACAGATACCTTGCGTCCTCGATAAAACTCATCGTCAGTCTTCGAAGAGTTAAATTTAAGACCTGCGGAAATTGGTTCCCGGGTTAATATTTAATAATTGGTAAACGTTTCTCACGGCTTTATTCAGACACAGCTTGTGAGTATTTAACGAATACAAAATATCAGTATTTATTTAGGCGATTAAAAGTTAAAAGGTGCTGGGAGAATAAGATGCGTTGAATGAATCAATTTAGTCGGAGGATTATTTCTTCTTTATTTACTTTCTTTATTTATTTTTCATATTTTTTTTCCATTTCCTGTAGTGCAAATTTTGTTCTACTATTAGCTGCACCTACAGTATTTCTGCAGAGTTTCTTAAATGACCAAAAAAAAACAACGAAAAGATACTCATCGAGCTTAAAGATAGCCACCGCGATTCCGTTTGTAACTGCGACGTATTTCAAGGCAATGTAAATTTCACGATTGTTCGCCGTTGACTCAAAGTCGTTTGCTCGTGTCGTGTTGTGTCTCGGTTTTCAATGCCAACCTCATGGCTGCGATTGTATATGTCGCTTATTATCGTTTCGTAGAGTGGAGCCGACCCGCAGAGCAGAGGAGATCTTGAATGCTTAGTTAGCGGCAGTTCCCCCGAGAGGCATACGCAATCCTTACAAAAGAAAAGAAAACGGAAGGTATCAAGATTTTTTTAATTTACCAAACGATTCAGAATTATTTTTATGCAATAATTAACGTACGCTATAAGAATCGCCGATGCCTTCCCACGTGAATTTGTGCACATATCAACACACTGATACATTTTTCATGCACGCGGAAAATGTATATGTGTCTACCTGTGCCTAAATTCATACAGGAAGGCATCAGTGATTCCTACACGGAGAGAATTTTCAGAGAAAATTCGGACATAACAATTTTCCGAGAAATTTAAGAGAAAATTTTCTCCGCGTAGTGTACAGTGATTAAAATCGTTACGTAAAATACAGCGAGCAAGAGAACTAAAGGTACAAAATATTTTCGCAATAAATCTAGAATAAAACATTTGGACACTAACACCCTGTCGCGGCCCTTAGTCCTTTGTTCCTTCGAACTTGTGTTTATCACATTGGAGCCATACGAATTTTATTAACTTGCATGTAAATTAATTTGGATATAAAAATAGACTTAAAAGGAGATTAAATGTTTAGAGAGACTGTTGATATTGCGATATTACGATAGAAATTGATTTAGAATTAAAGATAGACGTGAAAAGAGATTAAATGTTTAGAGAGACCGTTGATGTTACGAACACCATGATGCGACAGCCGGCTTCTACGATTATTGATCGGCGAACACCGCAAAGCACTGTGCTCGGGTGGTAATATCCTGCGCGAAGCGATAGATACGCAATAACGAGAAATATATCCCGATATACACCCACCTGCCCTTCCTGTGCATTCTTCTCATACGCCGATATCCAGCCGGACAGTACATAAAGAAAAAGTGAGGCTTTCAAAAAGCACTTTGTAGAGAGAGAAGAAATACAAATGTACTCGTGACGCGCAGAGTAAAATAGGACATTTTTGTCTACCATTGTGAAATTAATTTAAACTTCATTTTGGAGAGACGCTTGTTATATGTATGTTCAGAATAACATAACATTGTTTTTCGTTGAATAAGTTGTTGAGCTCCGAGTGTCCACGAGACTCGCGGAAGTTCCGTTTCAGAAAGAAAATATTTACGCGTGCCATATCTGTGTATGCCTGATAGCGATGAGTATCCAGAAGCCAGAGGATCTCTTGTCGGTTGTTATATCAAGCGAACTTCCACCGTCACCGAACTCCCGACAGCTGTTCATAAATCAAGATCAACAGGTGCGTACTTCGCCGCAATTCAATCTGTTCGTGTCTGCCAGAAATCACAGACCTTTTCAGTTGCGACAAATCTCTTTGGCAAAATTAGCAATCTTTCTTTTAACGAAAGTTCCGTCGAGCCTGCGTTCAATCCCACCCGCCGTTATCCAAAATCCAAGTCTCACAGTTTTTCGGAAGCGACGATACAGCACAATATTCCGCAATCGCAGAAAAGCAAAAGAAATGGCACTTTACACGCGACCCGTTCTGAGAATGTTGTCTCATACAAGACGTTTAATAGGATGAAGAAGCGTCCGATTGTCCCCTATTAACACCAAGCCCACCGCCTATCCAAACCGACGAGACTCTCCAGTCGACGCCGGTATTCAATGCACTGGAAGGAGCTCCACTAGAGATGATATCCACGTCGACGCTCGAGAATATTAATACGGAGGACGGGTTTAACTTCATGAATATAGTGAACAGTTCGAGCAAACCTTTAAACGATGGTACGTATATTCCCACCTGTTCTTATACACAATGCAGCACACAATTAAGCGTGCACTTTCAATACCTTGCCTTCAGTAGCACATTGTCACGATTTGTTCTGCTCGTTTTCTCTTTCTTTTTATTATTGGAGCACGCAGTTTGGTGTTCAATTTATGCTAAAATACAACTTTGTGGCAATATAATTACGTATTGAATATACGGTCGAAGGAGAAAGAGTGGCGAAGAAAATTTAGCGATCTGTTTGGACGGAGTTTGCTTTTCTCTGAATGTTCGTTAAGTGGCGGCAACGTTCTTGAGCTGAAGAGCTTATGTAACCTGCTGCTGCTATAACGTCGACGCTCGTCAAGCGCTTTTGCCTCTTTGATAGGATCCAGTTTCAATTTAAGCGACGCTCCATTCAGACGTTCCTACGCGCAAAAATGATATTTAATCTCTCCGTGTTTATGGTCGAAATCGTCCAAATGAAGAGCACGGACAACATTCCAATTTTGGATAAAATTATTTCAGATCTTTTAACTTTAATGTTTATTTATTGGGTGTCTATTAAAAGTTCAGATGCATGATTATTTAGACGCAAGTTTAATCATACAATTTAGTCCGAATCTAATGGTCTTGATTAAAAAATTTTTATTTTTGCAATGTAACGAATAAACTTACCTCAAACGAATAGCAGTTCTATAATTAATTTCGTGCGTCATGTTTCAGAACCGAGTTCACGCGATCCCATGGTGGAGTCCACCAGCAGCGGTAGCAGCAGTGACACAAACGAACCCGTTTGCGCACAACTGTTGACACAATTGAATACTGCATATCAACATCTCGCGCCAGACGCTCAAGCTCTAGTGAGTATCGCAAATGGGATCCTCCCGTGATCCTTCCGGATTTTTCAGACCATACAAAACATATAAAACAAAACGACACGAAGGCAACTTAAAAATAGCACATTGATTCGAATACGTAATTATTTAAAACGAAATTCTTTTAAGTAATGGAAAAACCTCGAGAGTATAGTGAAATCTCTTCGAAACGCCCGCTCAACATTCTTATTTACGTGTATAAAATCGAGAGTCAAAGCACTGGAGACTTTTGAGATGTACTTACGATCACTTTCTAGGAATCTTTTAGTCCTTAAGTATTAGAAACAACTCGAACATTTTTTTCGTATATTCCAATTAAGTGATTCAATGCATCTTGTGCCCATCACTATTTGTATGTACATGCATATGTGCCTATTGTGCTTAAATGTATCGTGTGTCTATCATTACAAGATTCACAAATTCATCCCCGAAGATACAACCCTTTATATTGTTATGAAGTATGACAAAACAGTCAGGTTTAATATGACATTATGTGTGCATGGATCCAGTCGTAACCAGCCCAGATATGCATGAAATAAATATTACAAATCAAACGCATGCTAATTCATAGTTTTCGGACGGCTCGATATCGGACGGTTAAGATATTCATCTACCAAACTCCACAGATTAGTGATGCATTTAATTTTCACTGTAGCCTGCATATCTGGGCCAGTTAATAATCCATGGGTCTCATGTTGACTAATCCATCGCTTGCCGCTTTCTAACAATCATCATACATATTTATGCCTGTAACTGTTTAGTTTTACAACCAGGAGAACGGTGGCAAGCCACCGCTCGTTGGGATTCAACTGGTGGTGCCGAAGCCGCCGAAAGATTATCGCTTTATGAAGTGGAACTGGCCCCTGATACGGAAGACATGCTACTGGTCATTGATGTCGATCTTGACCGGATGCGCCGCTCTCGTTATCGGCATTATCGCCACAATGCCTACGAAGTATGTGCACACACATTATGCATATGTACACATACGAGTAAGCTTGAGAACGATAAAGATCGAAGATACCGATTGCGATTCTCGGATCAAGGGAGATCCCGATAATCTCTATATGAAAACGTGGTCCCGTTAAATTGAGAGATAACGAAGATAGTATTTTTTCTGACAATCGCGAGTGTTTTGCGCTAGTCATAATTTGTTTATCGTACAATAAAAATCGTAACTTCAATTTTTCTTTCCTAGAAGCCACGAGTAAAATAATATTTTACATAATTCAAATTTATCACATGTAATATGTGCAATAATGAATGCATAATATATATCACGTAATGTGTATAAAAATAGGAAAATGAGCATTTTATCAAAAGATTATACAGTGAATAGTGTTCTGCTAATTGCAAGTAGTTAATTTGTTAAACAAATTATGTGTGATTTCACGTAAATTATTCGCACGTTAGATGCGACCCGCCGGTGGAGTGGTGGCAAGGCAGCACCTTCTACGAAATATTCCCGGCATCCTTCCAGGACTCGACGAAGGGTGCCGACGGGATCGGCGATCTACGAGGAATAATTATGCGGCTGGACTATTTGAAAAATCTCGGAGTACGGGCCGTCCGATTGAATTCGATATTCCCGGCTCCGCATTACCCGGAGTATTACTCGGACATTAGCAACATGACGGGGGTGAACAAGGAGTTGGGCACGTTGGACGACTTCGCCGTTCTCGTGCGCGAGATCCACAGGCGAAACATGAGCCTAGTCCTCGATTTGCCGCTGTACCCGTTCGTGAAGCGCTCGATTGAAGCGAAGACAAATGAGACCGAACGTGCGCTGCGGGAGAGACGTGATCTCGCGAGCAACGCGATAATTCAGGACGCACTGCCGTCCGCGCCGGCCGCGTCGGTCGAAGTTATCCGCGAGGTCCTGTCGTCACCGCTGCAAAAGAGGGAAACGCTTCCATCGAGTGAACAGGACCACCCGGTCAGCGAGGCCGTCAGGATCTGGCAGGAGCGAGGAGTGGACGGCTTCTATCTGAAGGGACTAGAGCATTACGTCGAGGAGGACACATTCGTGAGCAATCTCAGATATTGGAGGTCTCTTCTACGTCCGGGCAGCATCTTCATCTGTCACGTGGCCGCCCTGGACGCCGCTACCTCCGCTGCCGCGAGGAACTCCATCCTGTCCAGGATAGATTTGATCGACGTGACCCTTCGTCTGGCGAACGGCACGAGGAACATTAAGGCACAGATCGAGAGCATCACGAAGGGTGTGCTCTTCGACAAGTCCGCCTACCCGTGGATCCATTGGTCCGTAGGCGGCGTGGACACCAACAGAGTGGCCTCCACGGTGACCGTCAAGAACGCCAGCATGGCGGCTTCTCTTCTCGGCATGATGCTACCCGGGACACCGAGTATATTCTACGGAGATGAGGTATGAACTACGTCGTGGCCGGGACCCACGAAGATAGCTTGCGTCCTCGTGATTCGCTTGTTTAAAAAGTATGCAATTATCATTTCTTATTTGTGCGTTTTAGCCATCGTAATTTGAAGTCTTGACGCCGATTTGTTTTAATAAATAGATAACTCTTTTTCTCGAGATAATTGAGAAAGCAATTCGGCGCGAGAAAGAGTTGTTTGTTTATTGGATTTTCATTTGCTCAGATAGGTATCGAGGATTGTGAATGTCGGGATCACATGGATTTGGTACACGTGCACAATTTGGTTCCTATGTACTGGGAGAAGGAAGATGGCTCCGGTAGCAGTTTTTCGCCTTCAGGAGTTACCGCTTGGTTACCAGAGGCTGGAAAACCTTTGGAAACCAGTTTAAAAAGCACCGTTACAAAAATGGCGAGGCTACGGATGGAAGCGACACCGGTTTACGTCAAAGCCGTGTTAAGGGAGAGCCAAATTACTGCGAATTGTGACGTTAGGTAACATCTTTTCGATTCGTACGAGTTTTCTTGCAACTTTCCTTGAGATAATAAAACTAAACGTTTACAGTGACCTAATTCAGCCTTTCAAAAACTCGAGAAATTATTATTTCTTTATTTTGTAACTATGATATATTTTTGTCTTATTGAATGAATTAAGTTATAAATGTTGGATAAATCGCCTTGTTGCGGCAACGTTGCAACAACTTTGTGAAATGTAACGAAAGGCAATAATTTGATTTAATATTATTCTGTTTAGGTATGTGGAAGATGAAATGATTGTGATTGAGCGATGGTATCCACGAAGAAATTCCTATGTGTTCGTGGCCAATTTTGGCAATGAGACGCGTGTAAAGGATTTGTCATTCCTTTATTACGGTGGTCACGTTGTTGTTGGACCAAGAAACAGAATGAATCGAAATGTGTACTTCAAAGAACTTACCGTCCCCCCCGGAGAAGCATTTGTTATAAAATTAGATAAGTGAGAGACAGTTTCTTTTGCTTAAGCCTCATATAGATTTTTATCACTGGATTATATTTTTTAACTTTCACTTTTGTCGTATAAAACAATCGCTACTGTCATTTAAGACAATTAAAAGTAAGTATGAATATCTTACAACGAAATACAATTTTATACAATTTTACTTTTCAAAATTTCAGAGATAAAAAGTTTTTAAATTATAAATTATCGAAGGTATAAAATTTTTCATGTATTTATATTTTAGCAATGAAATTAATTAGAGATTAGTTTATCATTTTTATTTTTTGATTAATTGAGAGTGACTGAGTGAGTGAGTGAGTGAGTGACATAGAGAGAGAGAGAGAGAGAGAGAGAGAAGGGATACAGAAGAAGAAGAACGTAAAAAATTAAAGAATCAAAACGATGGCGTCCAATAAATTTTTCGATTAATACAAATAACATATGTATGTATCTCACAGCATTAAAAAGTATTAGTATTTATAACTTATATCATACAAAAGATCGGATCCTCACAACGAATTTCAATGCATATCGATCACATTATATCGATAAAGCCTATCTAACGCGGTTGTATTTGGATTGCGATTTTACAGCAGGCAACAACTATTGCCATATTTTGGCCCCCACTGCAGAGGCAAAAGACTTCATACTTTTATTTTATACTTGATAACAGAATCAAAATTGTTTGTGTACCGTAATGCATTGTAATAACAGAATTCATCTTTATTGCGCCAGTCAGATTATGATGTGTAAAATCTCTTCATAATGTGTAAAAATATTAACCCCACAAATATTTTCTACAATACAATAATTATAATAATCGTTTTGGCTACTTATATTATACAATGTTGTTTAATTACATTTGTCGTTGGCATCGAATCGTACAATTATATACGATTTTTTGGACAATTATTAATTATATATATATATTAGGAATAAAAATGTATTGTATGTATTATTGACTGTGTGAATGCAAGGAATTTATGTTAATGAAATTACCTCTATGTATTTACACAGACCAATAAAAAAGTTCTAACTACATTTGCTAATATATCTATTGTATAATAAGATTTTTGTGTAATAAATAACGAATAACAAGCGCCAAATTAATAATGTAATAACATTTATTTACTTGAAGAGAATCAATTTAAAATGTTTTCGATTCAATTTTGTTTTATTTCTTTGTATGTGTGAAATTTTATTGTGATTTATTCTAGGACCAATAGGAGTACTTGAATATTTATAAGATATCAAATTATCTTTTGGTACATAATTGTATTAGAAATTGTGATTATCTGGACGGCGATCTATCCTTTTTATAGAAACTCTGCAAAAAAATTACAATAACTTTTTAATAATAAAATTTGTAAGAATAATTAAAGAATAGCTATAAAAAATAGTCACTCCAAAATAAAATAAAAATTTCTATCTCGATACTCAATTATTTCATTACGATTATGAATTACGATTATTATATAATTCTTTATTGTAATTCTGTCGTTTAGTTGGGTACATTGCTTACTTTTGCGGCTATGTCAGTAAGATGCTCGGCCATCGAAGTACCAGTTTGCTGTACCATATTATAAAAACGTCCTTTCCTTTGCAGGAGGAGATACGGACGGTCGGATTCCTAAAATCAGTGTCTCATTTTGTAAATTACTTTTACAGGGAAAGGATTAATCGCCGACTTGTACTTACCACAAGGTGCCCAGCGTCCATCACGAATATCCTATCGCTGTCCATAATAGTATCCAATCTATGGGCTATTGTGAACACAGTACAGTTTATAAATTTCGTCCTAACTGTCTTTTGTATAAGGGAATCCGTATAGGGGTCGATGTTGGCGGTCGCCTCGTCCAGTACCATGATCCGATTGTTCTTGATAATAGCGCGCGCGAGGCACAGCAGTTGTTTCTGGCCGACGCTGAAGTTGGATCCCTCATCGGACACTTTTGTGTTCAATCCGGCGGCCATGTCGGAGATGGCCTCCTTCAACTCGACATCCTGGAGCGCCTGCCACAGCACGGCGTCGGAATACTGATCGAAGGGATCGAGATTCCGTCGCAGACTTCCGGTGAACAGGAACGGCTCCTGAGGGATAATACTGATCTTCGAGCGGAAGTCGTGCAGAGCTATCGCGCCGGTGGATACGCCGTCTATAAAGATCTCACCCTCCATGCAGGCCAGGCGGAAGAGAGCGTTGATCAGCGACGACTTGCCCGCGCCGGTTCTACCGACGATGCCGATCTTCTCCTCCGGCACGATGGTGAAGCTGATGTTCCGGAGGATGTAACCGCCTCGGCGATTGTACTTTAAGCTTACATCCTTAAATTCCACGAGACCCTTCGTCGGCCAATCGTCCGGCGGCTTGGTCTCTGGCTTGCTGTCGATCATCGGTTCCTCTTCCAAACGGCTGTACTCGAGTATTCGCTCTATAGAGGTCAAGTGGCTCTCCAGCTCGGCCGTCTGTCTGATACCCCACTGAAGCAAGTTTATCAGCGCCATGGATTGCGTGATTATCAGTCCGATGTTACCAGCGACTGCCAGACTGTCGAAGACCGTGAAGACAATAAGTATCGTTCCGATGTAAAGCTGGCAGATGATGTCGATGTAGAAACCGAAGGCTCGAGAGGTAGACCGGAAGAGGAAGCAGGCGGACGCATAGATATCCTGATGAGCGCACAGGTCCGCCATCAATATCTCCTCGGCGTTAAAAGCCCTGATTGTCGTCAGACCCTGCAGAGACGCCCCGAGGTGGTCGAAGATCGGCGAACATGCTGGGCACAAATCGCATATTATTTGTCTTAATTCCTGTGCTTTGAGAAACGAAATCTAATCTCCACGAAAGCAAGTAAGTTCGTCTGGAAATGAAAGGATAAGGTGGAATACTTCGGTCTGTGCTTTCCTTTCGTTAAACATCCGTGATTAGTTCCGTGAACGTCTAAACGGATCTCCCAGAGTTCAGTGTTAACTCCCTATCTTTTTCTATCTCATTATTTAAGAGGGGACAGAGAGTTAACAGTTAACCTTCGATTAACAATTGACCGACGTTCGTGAAACTGGCCCTAAGATCGCCAAAGGCCCGAGTAAAGTCGAGACCACGTCCCAGTGAGAAATGATTCGTCGAAACGACGTCGAATCGACATCGACACCGTCGAATTGACGTCAATTTCAATTCGTCAAACGTCAATTCGACATCATTTCGACGTCGATCGACGAATCATTTCTCACTGGGGTAGTGGTCTCGTCTTCACCCGGGGCCTTTGGCGATCCGTCTACCCTGAGAAGACTCGGAGATCGAAGGTAATGTACGACTTCTCGTCGGCTACAGGTACCGTCTTTTGTTAGTGTCGCGTGGATTACTTACTTGTCCCTTCGAGGCGTTTGATACTGCGACCGGTGCTGACGTATATCATACGCAAATAGGTGCAAATGCAGGCGCAGAGCAGAGTGGGTATCGCCAACCACGGGGTGACCGCTATGATCATCACTGCTACCGTGATCGAGATGAGTCCGATCGTTATGATGTCGAATAGGGACATCGACATCATCAAGTCGATGATATTGATATCTCTGGCAAACCTGATCGCGAGAAATGTATTATTTTTCCTCTTTAGATAGAACTTCATCAAAGAGTTGTCCAAAGTGGACTGCGATAAATGGGAAGAGCACCGTAACGATTGAAGAGTGAGAAAGTTGCACCAAGCCAAATTCAAAATAATTACCTAGGCTTCTGCACTCACCGGTTTAATATACGGCCAGCTGGATTAGTACTGTAGAAGTACATGGTTGCGCGCAATATGCTACGAAACATGGCGGAGTGTAGATTTATCGAGGACCACATGCACACGTTGAAGTACACGATCGTCTGGAATTGCCACAGCAATATGATGGCCACCATCATAGCGCTGTACATGTAAAGCATGGAATCGCGAGATAGCGGGCCCTCCCATTGGAACTCCAGGGTGCTGTTGCCGGTCTCGTGCCACGAACTCGACTCGACGTTCACCCAGAACGCGACGAAGTAGTCGCTGCCGCCGGATATCGCCTGGGTCACTAAGAAGATTATCATCATCAGCGTGATTATGACGGGCCTCTTGCTCGCCTTGAAGTAAGCGAGCAACATTCCGTGAGATACGCGACCCTTGGTCATCGTTTCCTGCGTCTCGATCGGCGAGACGTCCCCGTTGTCTCTCGCCTCGTCCTTCAACGAGATGTGACGCTGAATCTCGGACTGCTTGCTCTCGGCCTCTTTGCACTTCGTGTCCGCCGCCTTCACCAGCTTCATAAAGTCGAGGCCCAACTCTTGTAACTGATCGAACGTACCCTTCTGCTCGACGCCGCCGTCATTCATCACAATAATCTGGTCGGCGAGTTGCAGGTACTGCAGCTGATGCGTCACCAGAATCCTCGTTTTCCCCTGATCGGCAAACGTGAAACGAAATCATTAAAATCCAGCACGGAGAAGCCTGAATCATCTTAATTCGTATTTTCAAATCATTCAGAATGTTCTTCATCGCGGACAGTTCAAATATAGGAAAGTTCCCCGCAAAATCTTTAGTTTTAGCAGATTAGTAGAGAAGACACACCATCAAGTTCTGTTCTATCATTATTACTGTCGCGCTGCTAATTCTTAGTTAATTGTCACCGAGGTGTGTTTCTAAAATCGAGAAACGAAATTAATACGTTGGTCTTGATTATCAAATCATCAAAAGTGAAGCAGCTAGGAAAACTGAATAATTTGACGACACGAAACTCAATGAAACTCGACCATTCCTATAAAAATTCTTTCCTGTTCGTCGCGATGTGAACTTTTGCTGTTTTTACCTTTAGGTAGCCGCAGATGCACTTGTCCACGAGCCGCCTGCTGACGTGCGTGTCTACGGCGGAGAGAGGATCGTCCAGCAGATAAATATCGGCGTCTTTGTAGATCGCTCGCGCCAGGTTGATCCTGGCACGCTGGCCGCCGCTCAGATTGATGCCCCTCTCGCCCACGATGGTGCGGTCGCCGTGAGGAAACGAGTCTATGTCCGATTCCATCTGGCAGACTCTGATCACCTCGTCGTAACGCTTCTTGTCCATCGCCTGACCGAACAGAACGTTCTGCCTCACGGAAGACGCGAAGATCCACGGTTGCTGGCTGACGTAGTTTATTCTGCCGCGACTCTCGATGTTTCCGCTCGTCAACGGCAGTTCCTGGAGTATCGCTTGCAAGAGACTGCTCTTACCCGAACCGACCTGGCCCACGATGGCGACGAAGCTTCCGGGTGGCACGGTCAGGCTTACGTTACGCAACGTGTCGTCCTTACTGTCGCCGTGCCACTTGGCGTTTACATTGGTCATACGAAGTGCAAGCGAATCAGTAACGTGACATGGGATCTGCTTCGTCTTGGTGATTTCAGCGTGCAGCATGAATCTTCGCAAACGACGAAGGCAAACCAATGCCTGTACCATTTGATGGAGACCTGCGGAACATCTTTTATTAGAAATTAAATTCTCACAAGTAAGTTTCAAAATGTTCATAAGTAAGTCTTTTGCGAGGAATTAAAAAATTTAAATTCCTGTCTTGGCTCTTATATTCTTTCGAATTATGATTTTACGTCAGAGCCTTAGGAATTTTATTGTTTAATATTCATAGTTATCTCATAAAAATTCCCATAAAATGGACATTAAAATGAAGTATAACATTAATCTTCAACAAATGGTAAATTTTTTGTATCTTATCTTTAAAAAATCGTTACACTCAAGATACGTGTAAGGTAAATAACTAAATTATACCGCGCGTTGTAAGACTTAATCTTTTTATCTTTAATCACAGTAAAATAGAAATGGTACTATGAGTCACGGGTCTCCTAAGGATTAATTCTCAGCATGTCATTTATGACAAAAGAATATCAATTGTTGAATTTTGATAGTCTTACCCATCGCAAATCCAAAGATCAACGAGTTCCGTATAGCATTGTAATATGCTGTTACCAAGTACACTTTCTCAGCATTGATGTAGTTTCCGAACAAGACGTATGCCGATATCGCGAAGAAGACACTGAGTCGCGGCACACAGCAGTCGAAAGTAAAGGCTAATTGTTTTAGAATAGAGTATTTTTTTATTACGATCATCTCACGCCTGCAAATAATTAGATTCTAACAACAATTTGGTAAAATGTCTAAGGGCTTCCATTGAGTAACATAATCTGTATTAATTTAGTATAAATAGGAATGCAAATGTAATCTTTTACTCAACTACAAAGGACAGTATTGCGTACAGATACGAATGGCATATAAAATAATAATAAAAAAAACAGAAAGACAAAATTAACACACTTACTTTCTCGACTTTTCCACCAGATTGTAAAAAGGAATTTCCCAAACATACATTTTAATCACTTGCAATCCGGTGATCACTTGATTCATCAGCCTGAGCCTGTCGTCTGTTCTTTCTGCTACTTTAAGCGTCAAGGGTGCGATTATCTTCGCCAAGCACGCTGAAACAGTGCGTGCCATTTGGATACGTGACACACAGTAATGGTATGATTTTTATCACCATTTATTTACGAAAGTGTGCCAGTACCTTGAAGAGGTATGAACAATAAAAAGGCCGTTATTGCTATCACCGCTGCCCATCCAATTTCGACAAATGTAACGTACGTGATCCATATGATTTGAATAGGAGCGATCCAAATGTAATGCAGATCTATGAGGGACATTTCCAATCTGGTAATATCGCTACTCAGAAAATTTACCATCTGAAAATGGGATATACACTCATAAAATGCGGATTAATCCTTCAAGCATTCATTAAAATTTCTTTTTTTCATCACTTCAATAGCCTTGGCTTTACGAATAATTTGGTAGCCTCGCTAACAAATAATTATCTAAATAGAAAATGGTGTTGCTTATTTTGCAGACAATCCCTCTATGTTCCCCAACACCCTTAGGTTCGTCACTCGTTTCCGTCTTCTTTCTTGCTTTGTACTGCTCGGTCTTCACGTTTGCTATACAATGAAACTTAGGAAACGAATACCTAGCTTGTATCTGGCTCACCTGTCCAACGGATGTCTCATTGTCCAGTACAGAATTGGAGAGCTTCAATACCTTTCGGTAAATCAACGCGGTACAGGCCACCTTCATTTTCAATCCCAAGTGAAACGAGCACTGCAGTGAGTAATGCATGATAAAAGTGTCCAGGATGGACAACAGGACTAAACCGGCTGCGTTGTAATACACCTCGTTACTCCATTCTTTCTTTTCGCTCGCGAAAAAGCGTAACAAATTGGCAAGTAATAACGGCTGGTACATTCTGCAATGTAATTAAATATAGTAAGAAGCAACACGTATGAACATTATTTTCTGAACTAGACGTTAAGGGTATTACATATTGCGCAATTTAAATCGCGAGATTTGCTTGACGTACCTAGAAAACAATTCCATAATTGCTTCCGCAACTCCAATTAGCAGAAGCGGTTTTCCAAAACAGCGCAACAGTACCCTAAGCAACTGCGGTTTACGGCCATTTTTCTTCTTACCGCACAATTCGACCTCTCTTTCCCAAGCTTTGCCTATACGTTCCCCCAAACGGCTGGTTCTGTCTTGCGAAAGAGTAGCGTAAAGATCGGTTTCCTCCAAATCTCTTTTGTAGCCAGTCCGAAAAATGTCTCGGGTCCACCTGTATGCATGAATTGCTAAAGTCTATGAATTTACACATATAGCTTATTATCTTAATTGTTATTATCTTTTTGCAGCAAGCAATCGATATTCGGGGCACATGCAAGTGGCGACAGTGGCGAGCATTGCTTTGAACAGGCATTAAAGTCTTTCTCGTACGTGAAGCTTCAAGATAAACGGCTATCTCCAATAAAAATATTTTCAACATTTCCTCATTATTAAGCCGCGAATTGATATATTACAATATGATATTTTATAACAAATGTGCGAATTTACAAGTGACTCAATCGTAGTATCCAACTGTTCTTACATAATTACATAATTTTTAATCATATGTACATATGCATATACATTTACTTTTGATTTAGATAGTAGATTACGGGCTACTTTTAATACCTACCAAAAGGTGAGAAGGGAAATGACATTCGCACGTTGCCGTGGATTTTTTGGAAATTTCTTTTGATCGTTGCTTATCATCGTGACGCGTGGAACTATTACTCATCTTCAAATATTTTTCACTTTAAATGTAGCTTGTGCTGTCTGTACATTTTCATTAATTATTGCGAAGAATGATTAACTAGAACGATAACAAGAGAAAACAGATAAGATAACAGACAAATAGAGTTTTTATGTGTAGAATGCATAAAAATGTCCTAGATCACACGCGCTTTAGTTTAATTGCACTTCTTTGATCAATTACCGTAGAGAGAGGAGGTTTATCTCAAACGTCCAACTTTCAACGTTATATATTTCAATAATAAATAAAAAAAATCTAGTTAAAACCATGGAAAGGCTAGAGCATAAAATGTTGGTACAATAATTTTACGGAGCAAAATTGCGTATTGTACTCACCAAATCGACGGTGTTCAGGACCATTTCGGGACTCTCGTCAACCGCCTGGAAACAACACGGTCGAGTCTGTCAATGACACTTTATCACATCCCGTGCACTTTATCATATTTCCTTACATATTCTTATCGTGAGTGAAATGCACACAACTACGCAATCAAATCTCCGAGAAGAAAAAGGATATTTAAAAGATGTAATCAATTATATCTCATCTGGATATACTGTAGCGTTTTCTTCACGAGATTGCTATATTGTTATGTACACGGCGTAAGACGCTACTGTGTCTACTGAAACTCGTTATCCTGACGCTTAAAACGATTGTAAATTTACTGATAGCACGAGCTTCTTCTTTATCACTGTTTCGAAAGACAGGAGTTTACGTTTTCGTTTAACGTAAGACCTGGTTGGCTTAACTTGACGCTATTTTCAAATTCATTTACGAATGTCTTCCATCCTTCTGAGGTATTATGTATTAGTTTTAGGAATATTTATCATTAATGATCAGCGATTTAGTAATTTTCGATTTTAAAGCGATATAATTTATTTTACGCGTGTGTGTAAATGTATATGTCATCAGGTGAAATCAATTTATACATTTTGATTTAAGACAAATTTTTTATTGCTCACATGCACACGTAAATTTATCACTTGTAATATTAGCTAACTAGTACTGAATTTATGCGCAATGCGTTTGCCAGGTACTTGGATCGTATAATTCTCAATACGAATGAGTATGACATTATACGAACGGGAACGATACTTTCTTCATATTTTCTCGTATGCAGAAAGTAACATCTGGCGAATAGCTGCAGCGAAAGGAAACGATATTATTGCATGTCATCGAAGCACGCCGAAGAACTTCTGTAACACGGAAAATAAGAGAATATTCGGGGAGAGCTGTAATTACGGCGTGTCTGCGATATTTTTGGCGAAATTCTTCTGCGATTCTGCTTCCGATATCGCGTGCATGAAGACAGCGTAAAAGGTACGCGCGTCTGGCTTATTAATCTTGCAAGAAAATTGCCGTTGCAAAATTGATGATATGACATTCATTTTGCATGATCGGCATTTCTCCGCATCTCCCAGCATTCGGCTGGGAAAGTTTACCTCGAAGCTAACGCGATACATTTATTGTCAGTCCACTGTACGCCTTCGACCAGTGTCGAAGTCGAGAAAGTCATGCAGGTACTGGACAACAATGCAAAGAATGTCTCGCCACGAAGGAAAGAATATATTCCTGAATAACTTGGTATTTTATTTTCAGTCGGCGGATCTCACTCGAGCGTCAGCCATAGTTAATTTAAACAGAAGGTTCTTGGGCTTTCTGGGCTTATGGCCGTGCAAGCTGAATCATTTTCTATTCGCATTCTTTACCATGTACATGATAATTTATCTTACCATGGCAGTGGGCCATCTGATCAAGATTTTCGGCCATCTGCAACTCGTTGTGGGAAATTTAACGGACAACGTTCTGTTCGCGATGATACTCGGAAAAATGTTTATATGCAGACGGAGCAGCGCGATTATGGCCAAGTTTCTGAAAAGCATCGAGGCCGATTTCACGACGGAAATGTACGATAATGTCCAGGAGAAAATGGCGTATCTGTATTATAACGAGATCGCGGTCATCTTTATCAAGTTCTCGCTGGGCATAGCCGGGTTCACGGCTACACTGTATTACCTCAGAAAATTTCTGGAAAATTGGAGCACAAGTAAGTACAATCATGCGTTTCCATGCGCAAGACTTAAAGCTGTATTTCATGATAATGACTTAAAAAGCATTATTTATCGTTCATTATCTATCATGCCGTCGCGTCATTATTTACACTTCCAAAGTGGAATGTACCGCGTTTAACTCGATACTTTGAAATACCAAGGTTCAGCGGCGGGAATAACAATTGAATTATTTCTAGTATTTTTAAACAATGCACGCCGTTACTTATTTCAACGAGATCGTATATTGCGACGCTACAACTTTCGTTTTAAATACTCGAATATTTTAATTCTACTTGTACGTCGATAGAAAGCGGCAGATATCTGTACAAAAAGATTAAGTAATGCTTGCACATTGGTTCTCGTTTGGATCAGTTTGATCGATGATACGCATATTCCAATTAGGCTACAGTTGGATAAATACAATAAGGGCGGTGGAAAATTAAATGTGACCTGATGTGTATAGTAGTGGCCGGTAATTTTTCTTATGAATTACCGTATCCGGTTCATCCCTTCTTTGAGATCGAGGACACGACCACGTACATATGCATGTGTCTCTACCTGGCGATGGCGATACCGATTATAGTATGCGGTTACTCTGGACCGGATGCTTACGTACTCAGCATGGCTCTTCATGTTTGCGGCCAGTTTGCCGCTTTATCATGCAAAGTCGACAATTTGCTAAGGGACCACGAGAACTACCATCGCCACATCACTAACATCGTATTGAGACATCACCAGTTAATAACGTAAATCTCTATTCGATTTGCGCGTGCACGTAAATACGTAACTTTAGTGTTCTTTCAAATTGCGTTCGTATAACACGTTGCACCTTGTAGATTATAACAAGCCATTAACTGTTAGCTGTTAATGTCGATCCGCGTTTTAACAATGCACCGCGATTCCAGATTAGCGGAGATCTTGGAGAACAACTTCAACCTGATATGCCTACAGCAAACTCTGGGCACTGTGTTCTTGCTCTGTTTCACTTTGTATCATATGATGTTGGTGAGCTTCATGAATTACCTAAGGATCGGAAGATTATTCCCTTATAATATGTTACTGTGATAGTATATAAAATTATGAAGAAACTGAAAATTTATTGTTCTTTCAAGTTTATCAAATAACGGTTGATTAAATTATATTTCAGACCTCGGAAGTCGGCGAAGATACTAATGTTGTAGTTTTCGTATTATACGCAATCTGTGTATTTAGTACAATTCTTGCTTATTGCTATATAGGCGAGTGCCTCATTACTGAGGTAATTATGAAAAGTTAATTCACCTTGACATTAAAATATCAATTTATTTATGATATCTTAGGATGGACGTTAAGTGTAAAATTTGCTTGTATCTCAATGTTCATTCTAAATTTTTATCTATTTCGATTAAACTTAAAAATATTTCTTTAGAAAAGCTCGAACGTATTAAACACAAGTTATTTATCATTCGCGAAATTAGACAAATGTAATAACATTGCTTATTTCATTCAGAGTACCGCATTACGCGAGGCGTTTTATAATTCCGATTGGTACAATAATGCACCTTCGCGTACGAAGTTAGTCGGCATGTGTATGATTCGATCTGAGAAACCATTAATGCTGACTGCCGGCAAATTCGTCATGTTATCCTTGAACACGTTCACGAGTGTGAGTTAACGAATCATGTGTCTATATTGTATACTTTTTTATCGTTTTATTACTATTTTTAGAGAACATTCCATTTACAGATTGTGAAAACATCGATGGCGTATCTGTCCATGTTACGTCAGTTTGGGTAAAAGACATTTAAGACACTTCGCCGAAAAATGTACAAAATATGGAAACGTGTAAAGATAACCGGATTATTATAATTTACAACCTTAATGCCAAATATATACATACATAATATATATGTAACAATTAAATGTAACAATTTATAAAAGGTTATAATTAATATATAAAATACATAATATGTTATACATTGCAAATGATATTTGAAATGTGGGCTCAAAGATCTATTTAGATTATAACAAGATTTTAGCGAGAATAAGAAAAGTGATTGATGATAAAAGAATCCAAACTATACATAATATATACAAAATATATAACTATAATAATATGTAATCAGTAGTCTTTTATGTATTATATTTCTGAGAGACTTACTAACGGCTGGTACGTTTCGCCATTTAGCAAGTAGCATGGTTTCGCCATGTAGCATCGCTCTTGCAATACTGTACGGTTCCGTTTCGTCGGAGTTAATGCAACAAATGCATTTAATTATGCGCACCACGCGAAGATGATTACGCTAATGATATTAAGTGCTTATAAGAAGTTTAATGATGATCGCTGCGGTTTTTCTACGCCGCGGCGCGCCGTACCAAATGTAAAAGAAATAGAAGACGCACAGATGTACGGTGACGAAGCAAAGGAGCGACTTTTCATGGTACGAGACGGTAAGATAATTAGTGCGCAAGGAAAGATGATGGCTCTAATAACAACTTAATGGCAGATCGGCTATTAAGCTGTTATGTTACCTATCAGGTATAGAATGTAAAAGGGCAAAATGACAAGATAAGTACCAGACCAACGCAAGTTTAATCGTGATATTATGCATTACGCATGCATGGGAGACTATGACACAAGCCTGATTCGCGGCGGAACGAATCACGATCGGACGATCGGTTGATGAAAGGCTGTACAACTCGGTTTGCTATGAAAGTAAGAAGTGGATACTCTGCTCGCGAAAGACATCCCGTAACGTTTCGGCCAGAGAAGGCAACTTCTCTGCGCTCGATACCAATTGAATCGTGCCTATTCAATTGATATATTGAACTGAACCCTAGCGGCACAGTGCATTGGCTAAACGTTGGTCCAATGTTGGTTAAATTAGAGATGCATTGGCCGATATTGTCCAACGTGAAGCATAAAATAAAAAAATAATAAATATTGGGAATACTAGATTTATATTATTTCAACGAAAGAATGTGAATCGCCAGTAGTTAATTAACAGTAAAAATAATTGTTAGACATTAGGCTGGCAGATGGTTTATTTGATTGATTCCGACTGATCTCATGTTGTAATCGATACATTTTTAAGCTTCAATGTCCTATAAAGAACTTGTAGATTATCAAATTCCTTGAAAAGGACCACAACCCATGTATGGTCGAAACATCGGAATGAAACAAATAAACCATCTGCCAGCCTAACGTCGTCTAACAATTCTTTTTACTGTTATATTATTTCCCAATATTGCGCCAACAGATTGTGCTACTAGGGAAATATTGATATATTTCCTTGAGCGATTTAAACAATATATGTTACTGTCACTTTCAACGGACTTTCATTCGAAACGATGTAATATTACAGAACGAAGTCGACCATATCGAAGATTTATTTGTTCATTTAGAACGGATCTTTTCCATCGGAGGCATATGGCCGTCCAAGAGGACGTACTTCCGTTTCGCGATTTACATCACGCACTTCGCGCTTTATCTCGTTATGGCGTATAGAGACTTTTACGACGTCTTCGGTAATCTCGAGCTGATGGTGATGAACCTCGTGGAAACGGTAGCTTACTCCATGACGTTCCCGATGGTGTGGCTGATACGCTGCAGCAACGTGCTGAGGCTCGTAATCGACGTGATAAAGAAGGACATGGTGGAACGGAAATTTGAGAATTCCGAGGAGGAGAGGATTTACTACAATTACAATTTTATATCCAAGATATTCACGTACGGCTCGATCGTCGGTATGTTCATCACGGTCGTATCGCTGTACCTCAGACCGCTCGTGTATGTCTTGACTGCTAATCAAGGTACGTGAAATTCATTAAACTCTCTTACTAGTCATCATAAATATGTTCTATCCGTAATAGGGAGATATTTAAGTCAGACTGCCTCGTTCAACACTCACCAAACAATCTGTCAATTTCCTAGCGGAAAAATGTCTATAAATAACTACAAAAAATTGATTTGAAATAGAAATTTGTAGAAATTTTGTGTCTTCGTTGAAACTAATTTTTTCATTACGTTCTTCAAATACTCCCCGTTACCAATGTACTTTATCCAAAGCAGAATTCGTTTTTTATCACTAACGTTTTTTCCATTTTCTTTCAGTGTTACGCAACGGTACGGAGTCGTTCATGTTACCCTACAGAGTTCATCCGTTTTTCGACACCGGCAATACTCATACATACATATTGATGTATCTCTATCTATTTCCGATGATTTACATCTCCGTTTGCCACATGGCGGCGATTTGCCTGATGGTTATCTTAGTATTCCACATTTGCGGCGAATTGTCCATCCTGTCATATCGTATTAGACACATTGGAGAACATTCGGAAGCTGTAGTAGCAGACAGAATTCGAAGCTTCGTTCGAATGCACCTTAAGATAATATGGTAAAAAATATTGCCAGTTGCGTAATAGGGCATTGATCTCTGTGTTTAATTTATCCGTTTATTTCGGTATGTTGATTAAAGGCTGGCGAAATCCGTGGACGATACTTTCAATTTGGTTCTTTTGGACGAACTCCTTGGTAACAGTGTCGTACTTGCTATCTCGCTGTATTACGTCATAATGGTATGTTACATTATCGAACATATTACTGTATCTAGTTTCTAATTTGTGTGTTAACTGTTAGTCGGTAAAAAAATGCTACTAATATTTTCATGATATATTTATGGCCACCAAATTCATTTGACATTACACCGCTTAATTTTCGTTCTATGAGGCTTTGTTAAAATTTGTACGAGCCAAGAAGGCGATCGTTTTTCTCCTGTTTTTCCGTCCGTCAATCGCACAATCAGGCCCAGTTTTTCATCTTCTGGTTGACTGTTAACCGGAGGTTAGTCGACTCTCCATCTTTTTTGCATTATTATCCAAGAAGAGATAGAAAATCGACTAACCTCTGGTTAACAATTAACCATAAAATGAAAAACCGGGCCATCCATCATGTATCTCTTTCCGTCATGTGTATAAAAATTTTTATTAAATTAATCTCTGTTTGGAGAATATAATCAAAATTATGATTGAAAGTCATAGAAGATACTGCATATTTCTTCTTATAAGTGACACTTTGTATCTTTTAGAACTTGGAGGTGTCAGAAATAGCGACCTGCTGCACTTTTACTTTCTTCGCCATTATCGCGCTTGTTATGCTCTTTGGATATTGCTTAATCGGTGACCAACTAACTCAACAGGTATCTGAGATAGAGAAAAGTTCTCTATTATGAGATAGGCTTCTAATATGAGACAGCAGGTTTTCAGCATCAAACTTTTATCACAAATCTTTATTTACAACGATTACACGATCTATGAATTTTCTACTAAACAGATTTCACGCCAATTAATTAACGATGACACCAAAAGGTGATGCCTATTAATTTAGTAAAAACCCTGCTATCTTATAGGAGCTTATCCCATAATATAGGACTTTCCCCTAATAATTAAAACTCCAAATTTCATTCGACCACAGCTAGCCACATTTGTTAATTAACCAGTTAATTGCAGAAAATTTCTTGCGAAAACTATCACGTCAGCCAGAGTTTGAACCTGGACTTCTCTTACTCTCTAGGCGGGCGACTCATTTCTCGCAATTCTCTCTATTTTTCGCAATACATTTTCCACATTAACCGATTAATTAACAAACGTGGCCAGCTGTGATCGAATGAAATTTGGAGTTTTATTATTATACTGGCAATTTTGAAGAAACTAATCTTAAAACTAGTAACATACATTTTTTAATCGTAGTTTTTATACTTGTTTTGTGTTTAGTGTATAAACGTGCAGAATGCGTACTACGAATGTAATTGGTACAAAATGCCGGTCGGTTGCAAAAGGTGCTTGCTAATCTGTATGATTCGGGGACAAGTTATGCTCTATTTAACAGCCGGAAAATTTTATATATTTTCCTTAAACAGTTTTACGGACGTAAGTGTGTCGAAATAATATTCTCACGCGTGAGAACAATTGGCCACACTGATATTACATTCGCAATCGTGGGTGACGATCGAAGAGCTCACATTCAAATTGTTTCAAGCCATTTAAAAAGAAACATATACGTTCTTTGTAGCCTTTGCAACACTGTTCTTATTTTTGAATATTCTAATTGTATATAATGTTATATATATTGCAGGTTATCAAAACTTCCTTGGCGTATCTGTCGATGCTGCGTACCCTCTTATGAAAAATTATGAACAGATTTACGTATGACTCACAATATTAAACAAATCTGTGCGCTACAGATAGAAAAGTGCACTTAGTGCCATTTTGAATTGCAACAAAATATCAACATCGTAAAATATATTAATCAAAGTAATTTACAGTACATAATTTGTCCCAAAGCTCGTAGTAGAAAAAGTAAAACGGATCAAACATTATTGCAGAAAATTCTCGTAAAATCCCGCGTCCCAATATTTTTGGAAATTCGTAAAGCTTATTGCACGCGCGATCATTCCTAGAGCCAATTGACAGCAATTTGCGTTTGAAATCATATGTCCGTCGACGTCGAGGACCAATTACGAAGGATAACTTTTAGTTTGAATCAAAAGCACATGTGTCTCGGGTAACACGTTTATATGCAATTTATACGTAAATTTTGCCCAGGCTATCCCCAGATTCTATAGACAGTTCTGAGCATTGAGACCGAGATTACTTGCACTCCCGATTTCTTATATTCGGTGCAGTTTCGTGTGAGCTCTCGAGGAAAGAACAGCTTAAAACGCGATGCAGGTGAATTGTAAATTGTCATTAATGTTACGATAAATCATGAAAAATTCTAAGACGTTATGTCATTCGGCGATTAATTAGAGGCTTTTTACAGTGTAAGATTAAAAAGACTTGAACCGACTAAGAACTTGTTTCAGAAAAAAAAATTTGCTAATGTCAATCTTATTTTCTCAGTTAATTTCGGCTACTTCAGTTTTTTCATAGCTCTGAAATGTCTGGATCCCTTTCCTCTCGTCGACGACATCTTAAACACGCGATCGTGAATTTGAGAAAGAATACAACGTTCTCAGATACTTGTGCAAATAAGTATGCGACGTTTATATAACGATCCAATTGGTGAGATCATATAACGGCAACTATGAAGGACTTTGATAAGACGAGTTATAGAACCGGCGAGGAGACGAAAGCATTTACGACCTATAACGCCAAGTCAGAGATCTTCAACGAGCCGTTGATGGTTTGTTCCGTTGACATCTTTATTATATTATTTAACTCCTATTGTAATTATCCTCGGAAACGGTGAGTCACATTTACGTAACGTAATCAGTACCCAGGAGAACTGTGTGAAATATGTAAAGAAATAAAGTATCTAGCGTACCGCAACACGGTAGCCTTTCTGGCTAATGTCATTGAACGTTTTTCTTCTAGGATGAAAATAGTGATCAACAATATACGTGACCTATCTATTTTTAATCTATCTATTTAGGACATGTTCTACTGATTGTCTTATCACTTATGACCGTTTTATGAGACCGAGAATTAGGTACGAGAGTGCGCGGACGTATACACTCACACTTTGCAAATGCCATCTATCTTGGTCAGCGATTTCGGACAAAGCGTCGCTGAATATACTTGGTCTTTCACATTCGCCAGATGTCAGTGTTCCCGCTTCGTATATTAATAATACATTGGCACCGAACTCTGTAATTGCGGCACGTGATGCGCATGCATATACGATTATTGCGGCGAGCTCTCGCACATGCACGCGACAACAATTTTTATTAAGATCTAAAAATGATCAGAAGAACTGTTTGTTCGTCCAAAACTTTTCTTCAGTTTCATGCTCCAATTGGAAATGTACATTTTTATTCTTTTTCATTTTTCTTAACATCAAGACTCTCTTTGAATAGGTCTTCTATTTTAGATTTTGGCTCCCCCTTCAAATTTATCAATACATAAAAATTGAGTATCTCAATTAAATTAATAATTAATTTCGAGAAAATTTGGTTTTTAGTTGTAACAAATTATGAATATATTTATTGACTTTAAGATATCCTAAGTTGATATATAAATTTGTTTCAGGCTGGGAAAAATAATGGAGAGGACAATAGTTCGATGCGGCAGTTTTACTTTTTTTTAAGGAACTACGTCTCTTGTGTGCATAATCAGTTATCTAACGGTGAGTCAATGTTATGTACCTAATGATAATCACATGATTTTATTAATTGCAATGATTCATCGATTACTTCGAATTGCTTTTTATTCAAATTTGCATTCAGTTTTGAAAGAGCTTATGGTACTTGATTTAATATTATCTTACGTAAGAAAGTACATCGTATACACTTACCAAGAAATTCGTAAGCCTGCAGAGCGTAGTACTCAGAAAGAATGTGTTATTTCAAACAAATTACGAATTTCATTTGAAGTGGAAACCGATTGGTACTCGATCGAGCACACTCGAGAATGAAACACTGTGTATCGTTTCGCGGCGTCGCGTAAGCTTTCACGAAGGGAAAAGGCGGTCGACTGTCCCACACTCCACTCCGCAAGTTGTAATTAAAGCCGCGTGAAGGTTGCACGTATACTACAATTTAGACAAACCACTCAGTCAATATGTAAACGGGCGAACGACGTGTTACACCACGCTACGTCACAAAAAGACAGTCGTTTATTGGTTGGTCTTCTCAGCAATTTTTTTTGTTTGTAAAGCAATTTCGACAGCAGCAAGATTGTGAGTTATTCCGAGAAAGATGACAACATCAGCTTTTCGGATCTAGAAAAAATATGAAACTGCTTATTTAGAAAGAATAAAAAGATGCCAGGTGCATCATTAAAAAATAAATTGCAGTAATATACATTTGGACAAAGCGAAAAGTTTTTCGAGTAGGAGATGCTAAAGAAAATTAAAGTACGAAAGATATTTAAAGAGAGAAAGAGAGTGTAAAACAATTTAATTTACGCTTTATTTATATTTCCACAAATTGTCTTTTATTACAAAAGATTTTATTTATTTATAACTGAGATGGCGCGTGGGATACATACACACGAGATTTTTGTCTACGTATAAAATCACGCAGTATTACGTAGTGTTACGCAATATTATGTACAGATGCGGAATTTGTAATACAATATTAAACTCTAATGACAATTAGTGTAAGCTATTTTTAGGACTAAATTGCTGTTCTTTTATTGTAACAATTTTATTAAGTTGTTGCACTTTCGTTTATTTGATTCTCTTATAATTCTAGAGGTGTGCGATCCCTTGCAGGATCCGAAATAAAATTAATTCCGCATTAAAAATTTATCAAATTATAAGTAATGCGAGAAACGAATGAGGTCGCTATTTCGGGACCCCCGAAATATTTCGGAAATATTTTTAATAAAAAAAAGCGAGATATTAAAAATGTTATCCTGCATTGCACTTACAAGTATTGCATATAAATTTAACGATTAATTTTTCCAATCAGGTCAGTAAATTTGGGTGGTAGCTTTGTAATGTTGAACCGTATCAATTACAAAAGTACAAAAAGGATCAGCTACACTAGCGGCACTATATGTGCATTAAGATGCTTTGATAATATTGTGCTACGGAATAAGCACTGAAAGAAATTAAAGGATGGACGGGACATTGCTCGATAATAAATATTACTCCTGAAAATTCTAGAATAGCTACTATTCGTCTAATTACAATAATCACACAAGTGTTTTTATCCGAAATATATATGTATTCTGTGATTATATTACGTGAGGAAGTCATTTCTCTTTTTTTATGATATATAGGGTAAACTAAAGTAGGGTAAACTATATCATTATTGGCCACCCACGCAATATTTACTTTCGTCAGAATTGTCAGTAAGCATCGCATCGAAAACAATATACAAGTACGTAATTGTACTCTAATCTTATCATAATTTAATTCTATAATCGAAATAAATAGAGGATTACTGCTTGAGTAGCTTTGTAAATCAAACTTCAGCGATTAAAATAATTAATTATATTTCAGCATGCATTGGTTGCTGATATTCTCGAGATGTTATTCAATTTAAAGTTTCTATAACGTCAAACGTATCGCAATTGGACGATATTAACGCCCGGAAGGACGAATTTCCTATAAATTCGGGTTCCTAATAATCCATTAAGACAAGCAAGCAGCGTAATATATAAATAAAATTATCTAATTCTCTGAATATTATCACATGATTACCATATATGCAATGGCCAATAACTCTATGATTTATCCTAACAACGAGCGGGACTAGTGCCGCCTTTATCGGGGCTTATGAATGGAATTTTCATCGCAATATATAATTGAGCAAGAGACAATAACGCTTTAGTGTCTAACACGAAAAAATTCAAGTATCCATCTAATAATATTGGAACAAACGTTCATCTAGTTGGAGCTTCTACATATTTGTGCGGTAAAAGAAGAGAGAGAAGAAATAGCGAACGAACGAGATGGCACCCTGAATCAAAGAAGCACGGTCCGCGGGAACGACATTCAACTTGTCGTACGGTTCCTTATTACGTCGCATTAATTAAACATCAAATCGACGTAACGCGCGATAGTGATTATGGAATGGGATTATAGAATGTACTTTCATCCTGAGCTATAAGAGTCTATGAATGAGAAAGAAGTTGTCTACACAAGCGTTAGGAGTGAGATGCCCTTGTGAAGTCCTTCTTGATGGTCGAAACTCCTGCGGAGGAGGCGTTGACCTTGTAGGCACTACTCTTTGCCTCTGAGGGATGCTTGTGAGTGCTCGTCGAGGATTTCCTAAGTGGTTTCTGAATTTGCGTTGTTGACAGTCCGCTCACCGGATACTTGTTCCTGCTGGACGTCGCGCCGTTGCTGCTCCGCGTACCGCTCTTCGTGGACGCGGCGGTGGAAGTTATCTCGCTGGGATGCTTCGGCAGGACGAAGGCCTTCGTCTGCTTCAGCAGGTATTGGTCGTTGCATAGCGCGGAAATTAACGGTAAATCTAAATTACGACTTTTCTCGCGAAGCGTTCGGATGTCCAACATATCGTCGCCCTTTCCTTCGTCATTCTCCTCCACGCCATTGCTGAGTTTCTTAAGTTTGCTCGTAGCCGTGGCGGCCAACGAGGAGGTTGTCGTTGAGGAAGACGACGGTAGCGGCTGATTCTTTTCAAGATTCTAAAACAAATAGCATACCTTCTCATTAAAATATATATAATTTTGTAAAAAAATGTATCATTCCAAGATACAGAGATTGTCTTTTGTTTTTAAACATGTACATTTTTCTCCATAATGCTTTAATTTGAATTTAAGATTAATTATATAATATATGTAAAAAATAGTCACGAAACTAAAGAATAATGCACAAGTGCGCACAACAAGACAACAAGAAAACCCAAGTATCCTCTCGTTTCGATTTCGATAAACTGTTGTAATACCGATCAAACAAAAGATATGGCATTTTTTTTATATCACCTGTATTTCGTAGGGCGGCGGCGGCGGCGGCGGTGGTAGCCTGCGATGCTTGGACTGCGGCAGAGATTGCATCTTGCTGGCAATTAAATTATCCAAGCATTTGAGGATGTTCTCGTCGCTTCTAGTCCGCGAGAACGCATCCAACGTGTGAGGGTGAGTTGGCACGGGCGGTTCCCTTCTGAGACTGTGGCTGCCCGTGGACGAACAGGTTGCACCGCTATAAAGCGAGCTAGTGCTAGCGGCGTAGTGGCTGTTCAGATTGCCTTGAAGATAATTCCCGCTTGAGCTACCGACGTCGCTGGAGCTCAGATTCTGGTTGGACGCGTACTTGGATTGCGAGGAAAGTGAGGAACCAGGAAGATAGGGTGTGCTACGATACATCACCGAGGACTTGCTGAAGGACGGATACGGTGGCGGCGGATAAGCCGCCATAGCCGCCATGAGAGAACCCTGCTTGGCGTCAATGTACTCTTGCTTCGACACCGCCGGATCTTTGAGTGGAAATATTACGAAATCGACGTCGGAGTAAAGTTGTTGTTTGTACTGTTCTATCTGCGATCGAGAAACTTGACTTGTGTAAACGGTCGCCAGACTGGACGCCGACTGTTGCGTCGTCGATGATGATGATGATGGCGGCGGCGGCGGTGGCGGTGGCGGCGGCGGTTGTCGCGGATGTATTATCGGCGGTGGTGGCAGAGGAGGCGGGGGCGGTGGCGTTGTCAGATACGGTAAAAGCACCGGACCGCTACGGGAAGCGTGCACGTCCAGGTAATTGTTCGGGCCGACCACGAGAGCGGCAACCGGTGCATGCACGGGGGTGGGTTTCATCTTATCGCCCGGATAGGTAGGCGGTTGGATTCTAGGAGGTGGTTTCGGCGCGACTTTCCCGTCGCTGGTGGTTTTCGCGACTCTCGGAGCAGGGCCGATCGCCGTCGGCATGTCGGGATAGGGCGGCGGGGGTGGTGGAGGTTCCCGCGGCGTCACAGCGTCGTTTCGCGGCGGGGTGGGTGGCGGTATTTGAATTCTCTCTCGCGACGACGAGTACGGAGGCGGCGGCGGCGGTGGATCGGCTCGTCGTGGCGGCAACGGGACGAAGTCACCGCGGGTGGTGTTGTACGGCGGTGGCGGTGGTGGCTCACGTTCCCGGGCCAACTCTGGTATGCTGGACCTCTTCGAGACATTGATCGTCGCGTAGTCAATGGTCTCTCTCGGATACGGTGGCGGCGGCAATTGCCGATCACTGTCCGTCCTGGGTGGCGGCGGCGGTGGTGGCATCACGTACTCACAGTCCGAGTCTATCGAGTTACTGATAGTTTGGTGCGGGGGATACCTGCGGACTATCAGGTCCGATAACTCGTCAGCTGACAGTAACGGCCTCGCGCTGGACGGATCGCTGCCGTCCCCACGGAAGCTGCTCACACTGAGTATGCTATTGCTACGCGAGCGCGAGTCCTCGAGCTGTCGGTTCAGGGAGACCCCGTCATCGTCGCCCTTGCACAGGCTATATATTGGCTCCTGATCCTCCGCGCCAACATCTTCCGTGTAAACATCGCTGCTTTCGGATCGTAATCCACTGTGAATGGTGTAGAAGCCGGACGTGATAGACGCTTCGTCAGTGGTCGATTGAACGGAGCTCAGGGCGCAAACATCACTCGCCGCCGAGGACTCGTTGGTGTCGCCCGTAGGTGAATACAGGTCATCACTAATTCTTTCGTCTTGGATCTCACTGCTTCTCAGCGTGTACACGCCGCTAGTTTCACTGGCAATATCGGTACCTGAAAAAAAAAATCACTTGGAGATTTACGACTATACGTGACCACGCCTTAATTCGGAACGCGAGTGAAAAACAGAATGGCATTTGTATTCTGTGCACGTTTTTCCCGCGCACCATTACAACAGTGGGAATCGAGGGACTGTAGTAAAATACAGAGGGACGCGGGCTAGGTGATTCTAAAAAGGTACTATGTCGACAGAGACGTTTTCCAAACTGCTGACCCTGTTCTCCTGTATTCGCTCACCTGTGTATTTACCTGTCTTCTTACATCTGTCGTAAATAGCACCCGGAAAGCTGGCAGTCTCCGAGGAGATCGCCGAATTTTGCGCCGTGTGCGAGTAGCCTAGCTCCAAACTGGACGTCGCCGAGGCGCGGCGTATCCGCGACGTTCCGCCCGCAGACGCGTTAACGACGACCACCGTGCTGCAACTGCTGCTGCATTGCGAGCCCTCGGCGGCGGTCGCGGCACTTGACGCGAGGCGTAGTACCACCGATGTAGAAGTCGCGTCGGAGTTGTCAATCTCTGAAAATTGTCCCGCTATCATGTTTAGATTCCACCGTATTCCACCGCGATTGCGGGGAAGCGATCAAGCCAATAAGACATACTGGCGTGATCCATAATCCTTCTCTCTCACTCTATGAAGAACAGATTGCATTTCAGTGTAAGTGAATGTTTCTCCTTCTTGCAAACTAATGACAGATCGCAATAAATAAAAGCTCAAATTTAACGATTTAAGTAAAAAGATGCTATACGGCAAAATTATCCACACTGGTGAATCCATATATGGAGAAGCAACTTTACTTTTCGTCAGGAAACGGAGTGTGTTACGTTGTGTGGTGAAATTTTTGGACTCGACTCAGCGTTAATAAATTCAAGTTTCTATTATTGACTAAGCTTACCGTCAATAATAGAAACGGAAGAGGATGGCATAGAGTGATTGTCCGTATCCCCACTCGTGCCATTTAAAACTCTACTCTGGCCATCCGAATAAGGTACCGTCTCGGTAAGACGTGGCAAACACTCGGTCGACGCTGGTGCGGTATCAGGCTCATCTTCGCTATGCACCCGATCGCTGACGATACCGGACGTCGTGTTCGAGGATGTACTCGAGATGACGGAAATTCGTTGGTCGCCGCGCGCACCGCGCGCCGTTAAACTCAACTTACATCGGGTAGGGTACATGTAACAATCCCTCAAGACTTTCCGTTCTACAAACCGGATTTAATCTATTATATTATGACAATTCACCATTTTCAAAGATCTATTTAATTTCTTCACAGCGGCTTCAAAGGGGCTCAAAGGGGAGATAAGGAAGAAAAAGAAAAGGAATTAAATAAGAGAAGAATGAGAAAAAGATGCATGCGTACACGGCGGAAAATGGAGAATAAGAAAGGATTATCTTACTTTACATGGTATAAGAGCCAGCGAAGAATGTAAAACTGGTAATGTTGAGCGATTAATTAATTAATTGCTCAATACTTGATAAGGAATAAAAATACAAAGTAAGTTCACCTTCTTCCTCCCGCCTAATAGCTTCGTTTACTCTAGGTGCTATAGCCATAGAGAACTGATGGGTGTCGCGGCAAAGCCCCAAGAGAAGCTTGCTCTTGTCATCGCAGCCGCTGTAGAGGGTGAATTTTTCCGGCTGGTCAACCGCTCGGATTTCGAACTTTTTGCGCTGTGTAAGACACAAAAAAATTGTTTTATACGATTTTTCGCCCCTCTGGAATGACAATTCGACATTGTTGCAGCGAACGAGCAGGAGCTTCGACGATGACATATTATTTCTTTTGGTTTTAACGCTTACATCGAAAGAGAGCTTGCCGATATTGTTCCAAGCGAAAACGCGCGGTGTCTCCTCCTCGGAGTAGATTCGCACTCCGCGAGCGCAAATTGCCAGGAGTATGCGCCCCGGCCCCGCCTCGTTCTTACTTCGGCGCAACCGATACAGGTGAGCGTTGAGCGGCGCCTCCAACAGCATCGCCTCCCGGATGTATTGCAGCTCTGCCTCCTCTCTGGAGAGCCCACTGTTCTCCCTGTGCTGGGCTGCAAGCACGGCGAGCACGTTCGACTCAAGGCACATCTGAGAGCATTCGAGACACATTTAACCGATTAAAAGGATATAATCGTGATCCGAAGTGATCATGTAAGAATCACACATTTAACATGGCTGCATTTAAGGGAAAAGTGTAATCGCACTGTAAAAACAACATAGTCATCAATCAATTCCTTTCGTCATTATAAAAATTAATGTTGTCGAAGCCGAATTATCTGTTGATTCCACCATGAGTGTATTGGAGCCAAATCTGTTTAGTGGAAAATTCATTGTTAGATCGTGTAATGGTTGCGAAAAAAGATCTGTGATTGAATTTGGGCGTTGAAAACCCGCTAGTACTAGAGACCTATCGCACAATCGAGGACTTTCCTCTATATATAATAATTCCATCACTCTGCGTCGAGGAAATTAGAAATCTCTGAGAACTGAGAGTTTAGCTTACATGGGGAGGAAGGTAATCCGTGGGTTTGCAGTAGCCGACAGATCCCGCATGCGGTCTGTGACGTTCTTCGGAGTAATCGCCAAGGTCGGCTTGAAGGGCAAGCCCAGCGAGCACAAGCAGCGGCGTGATGATGGATAGTTCGTGAAGGGGATGGTGAGAATGGAGGCTCTCCACCCCGCCGCCATGCCTGACGACATTGTCGCGCAGTTGCAGGTAATAGTGGTGCCGCGACGTGTCATCGCTGAAACCACAAGTATTACAATAATAATAATCGAAAATTATCGTGTAATATTTACGTTTATTCCAATATTGGCCAATGCACTTTTAATATAATACCAACATTGCACCAATGTTTAGCCAATGCACTGTGCTACTAGGGTACAATGTAGAAGGTTTCCAGTTCGTAAAGAGCGGCCCAGGCAGACTGGGTATACGTTTTGACCGAATACTTTTGGACTGAACTTTTACTTTATACTTTTTAACTGAAATCGGAAGCGATGGCGAGAGCACGGTCGAGGCCGGTCGAGGCTCGTAGGCAGAAAAATTAAACCCCGAGGGCAAACGGTGAATCGTCAAATTCAATGTAAATCACAGGGTTTCGTGTGTCGAAATAAAAAGAACCACTGCGAATCGGTATAATTACCGCTCTGCGAGCGCTCTCGTTTTAGGCGTATCCGTCTATCGTTTTCTGTATAATTATTTTATAATTACAAGAATAGGTAGCACTACTCAGCTACTGGACGAGAATCCGGATTTCGTTTCGCGAAAATAAAATCTCTCTCTCTCGTATGAATTTATCCCCGCAATTTCGTATCTCGCTGTTTCCGCGTACGCGACGCCCCTCGTCTCGTCTTCGCGTCTCTTACTCTTTTCCATGACGGAGCCTTTTAATCGCACGACACCGGCGGCGTCTTTTAGACACTGTTCAAGAGAGAACAAACAGCCGAACTTACTTTGCATTTTGCAACGCTGGCAATACACGGATGTACGGCATATTCGTTATCACGATTCCGCGAACGAATTAAAGATCGAAACGTTCCTGTTCCTTCTTCGAAAATATCTGCGACCAACCGATTGGTCGAGACGCGGAAATTTATGTATCTTAAAGATTTGTTTAAAAATAGTTTATTTTGAACAGAAGATATTTATGTGTTACCTTAACAGTAATGGCGTATCGATGTAGAAACGAACTCGAAAGTATAGAACAAAGACTGGTCTTCCACTGCTATCCAAACCCTGCAAATAATATAAACGTATAATATTCGTATATTATGTGTCACAATAACAACTAGAAGAGTTGCATATTATTTTAATAGTTATTGCGTTACAGCTGCCCCACGCCGTCCGGGATACTGTTTAACCGCACACTCGTTTTTCCAGAGAGAAATTTGATAGAGATCCTGGTGCTTGAAGAAATTTGTGAATTGTCTAAAGCAACTCACAGTCTCGAGAGCGCAAACATTGTGTCACTTACGTCATCTGAGATGATCAGTGAAGAGGAAGTTCTTAACGAACACTATAAAAGAGTGAGTCCGCAGTTTTGTTCAGTTCGACCATTGGTTGAGGACAACCTGAGTCGGAATTGGTACCCACGCGGCTCAATTGGAAGATATTAGAAGTAAGTGAGGAGAATCATTTTTGTATCGCACAAATGTATCTGCGAATACAAGCTTATTGGCCTTAACGCGAATTATCGTTTTCTATGAACAGTAGAAAACAATGTAAATCTGTTAATTGCAGTCTCTTCGAATCATGTCAATTAATATCAGCGAATAATCGTAGTTACAAAACCGTACTTCAGGTTTCTAACAGTTTCCGGTAAAGTATACTTTCCTCTCTTTCTCGTTCATTCGCCTCTTTCCGTTCGGTTCCCGTGCTTTTTTTTCGTTCCTTCTAATTAAAATAAAATGATAAACAGCAAGTAAGCAACTACTTACATATGTATGAGAGTTCCGCCAATTCTTTGGGGCGTATTTGCTCAGCTTATTCTCGGGATCCACAAATAGGTACTCGCCGTCTGAAACATATAAGAACGACGCGTTTGTTTCAAGTCTATTGCTATACAAGCGTTAAAAGTATCCCAGCGAGAAATGATTCATCGATCGATGTCGAGTCGACATCGGTACCGTCAAATTGACGTCGATCTACGAATCATTTCTCACTGGAATTCTACACAATTTTTCTAAATCTTTTATTTTAGACAAATAGCCAAGTATGAATTTGCAATTTCTTTTATCGCATATTGGATTCCGCAGCATAATTAGGTACGTATCTAACGACAAGACGAATACGTCTCCTTTCTGGCATGGGCTGTTGAGCCCATTCGGAACTCGGAGGTTCACTTCCTTCGCACGTTCTTTCGCACGATTGACAACGCCGAGGTGCCGATACTCCATAAACGAGTGAAACAATGAAAGAGGCCTGGCAAGAAGATGTTGGTGAATGAGGGCCCCCTCAAACCTGTCCGGCCTGCACGCGGCCAGACGCCCGAGCTCTTATGGCACGATAACGTGACATGTTTTTCACACTGGAATTCGATTTGAAACCTCGAATGCTGACCGGGGACCGTAACCAGGGTTCGGGACCCTCAAGGTTCCCGCGCGCAATCCGTGCAATCTACAATTCTCCCGTGCAAGCAAACGCCGTGCTGGCAAACTAGCTGTTGTTGCATGCAAATGCAAAATCCCTCTCACGATGAAACAACAGTCGCCCATGAATATTGGATAGGTTCATCTTCGTCAGCACAAAACCTATCGGCGTCCGCGTTCATAACTAAAATCCATATCCGAGTTTTCTTTCCGTTTCTCGCGCTCAATTTTTTTTGCCGACGGTAAATTATTTTGCGCGCTGTTCGCTCTTAGAAATGAAGATTATTGCAAACTTCGAAATTAAGATTTCGCATCGCGAATTTATGGTTAATCTAAGTTTAAGCGACGCGCATACATAGTGCTCACATTTTCTTCGCAAAAGTATATATCTTCTAATTTTGTATATAACTTCTGCCCCCCCCCTCCCCTCTCGCTCTTTATAATATATCAAATTACACGTAGAATTTTATCCTGTACTCTGTTGCAAATTATAGGTCGTCTAAAATGGACTTAAGCCGCTCCGGTATTCCTCTTTCGATACGCTCCCTCTTTCCGTGGGGAAGAGAGCACCTGTGTTACCCGAGGTATAACCCGGCCATTACTCGGGAATGTTGCCCGAAGGCTAACCCTGGCCCTCGCGTAATAATCCATCGGGACTATAGGGCCCATCGTATTCCACCGGAGATATTCTTCGCAGTCACGGAGGGAGCGCACGGCCTCCCTTTTTTCTTCATCTCATTTGGATTCGATCGAGCCCGCGTCGTGGATCTTAAGTTTTATTCCCTTTTGCTTCAGACTTTCGTCTATCCCCCGGTGTCTAGCCTAGCACGGACGTCCTAGCGTCTTGCTCGCGAAAGACAGAGCCGAAAGTTTCAGAAGTTTCCAAGTCGACTTGACTTTCTTCATTTTTAAACAGAAGATATATATATTTTTTAATATCACATCTGTTTTCTCGATTCCTCTCATTATTCTGTACGAAAGGGCTGGTTACCTTTCGAATATTTCACTCTGACAATTTCGATAAAGTACGCTACGTTATGTTTCACGATTAGCCCTCCGCTCAATTTCTTCCATGCCGGTGTGTCGAAAGCGATTTAGTTTACAGAACTACGCGTCAAGCATCGTTATTCGTTTCCGTTCGGTGTATAAAACTTTCAGGAGCCGGCCTGCTCTTGGCCACACGTAGGCTCTTGGCACGAGATACGATCGTGTTTCTTAATAAATGCAGGCCGCACTTTGTAAAGAGCATCGGAAAAGTCGGAAAGGCGCATCTCCTGTGTGTCGCAACGAGAAAAGTTCAACAAGCGAGAACTTCTCTCTCATGAGCCCATCTGTTTCCCAGAAAGAAACAATGCTCTTTTTTTTCCTCCTTCCACCTCAGTACGGTGCAGCAATGCGCTATAACCATAATTACACTCGTAATCATCCCTGATTGCCTTGATCACCACCCGGTGGAAGAGGGAGGGATCCGAGCTGCTCTCTTCTACCTTCGCAACTTGGCACAGACGTCTCCATTCAAACGCACACTTCTCAGCTTGCCAAATCTATCAAAGATTTCTTACGAGAAACGCAAGCGCGGCTCAGCCCTGACGTCGGTTTTACATCCACGACTCTTCTCCTTCGTTGCAAAGAATCGTAATTTTAATAAAATTCACGAGAACTGGACGGTAGAAAGGAAGGGAAAGGGAAGAAGTAACGAAAGAGAAGAGCAGGGAAAGAAACAGTTGGCGAAGGAAGAAAAGATGGCGAGGAGATTTCTTGAATCGACCAAAAAATTTCTTCCTCTCTCAAACTAGACGTGTGACCGCAGAGCTAAGACCGACTCAACTCTGATGGCACAGAGTAGCGAGGGGGGGAAAAAAGAAGGAAATGTCGCGGAAAGAATGAAAAACAATTTTTGCTATGTGGAAAACGGGTTTCTTCTCCAAACAAAATCAAAGGGCTCCACTGAAGGCTCTGCGCAGAAGGTGTTGCTCGCGGTGGCGAGGCTCGTCGTTGAGCAGGATGTGACATACAGCGTGGGGCGCTGGAAGGATACGAGGGGAAGAGACACAGGGGGGGGGGGAAGAGAGGGAGAGAGAGGAGGGACGTCAAGAGGCCCTGTTGTGAGGCGCAGCTTTAACCTCGCCGCGATATATATCCCTTGAACCTGCGCCGGAGCGTATTTTCTGCCGTCTCTCCCCTCCGCCCAGCTAGAGAACGGACCTTTTCGCCCCTCTTCCACCACGTCGTGTGCCAACGATCCCTGTCCTCGGCCGTCCTCCTTCCACATTCCTGTACGCGGGGCCGTACGTTGCGCCGGCCGGAGATGCTCGACCGGGAGATGGAATACGAGAGGCCTTATACAAATCATCGGGCTACCGTCTTACCCGGGGCCCCGTTCTCTTTTTTTTCCTGCTTCCCCTTTCTGCCCGTTTTTCTCTTTCTCCTCTATCTGGCCGCTTCCTCTCCTCGGCGCTCTCGTCTCTCTCTCTCTCCCCTTCTCTCTCCTCCGTCTTACGGCAACTTATTATCTCTCTCATTTATCGCATGCTCGTCTCTCTATCTATCCATCTCTATCTCTTTTATTTTTATACGTACAAGTTGAACATACGTGTTCCCTTTCTCAATTATTTGCGTCTGCAAAACTCAAATCGGGCGTAGAATGCAACGCGCGTTGATGTCCAAAGTGGAGAGTCTAATGTCTCCTGGCCTGTTTCGTTATTACCGTTAAATATTCGCGACATTGCGTTTAGTCAAATTATAAAAAGCGTGAATTGGTGAAAAAGATGAATATTCTTAGAACATGAGTACGTGATAAAATGTAGTTCCTCAACACGAAGAAGCGACCGGAGTCTATTCCTTCAACGGAAATTCTCCAGCGAGACAAATTTCGTTGCACAGAGTTCCAAGGTACAGCGAATACGACTTTTGTAATCGCCCAATTACGAATAGAACGGCCCACCTTCCTTCTACCGAGAATAAACCCGGATTGTTTGCTCAATCGGGAAAGATTATAGGAAGTTACAAAGAGAAAGAAAGTTGCGAGAAGAAGAACTAGGAATCGCATAATGGAGAGGAAAGGTGAACACACAGGAACAGACGGGCGGTAAAAAGAAAGGAGAGGTCAAATAGTCTCGCTCGAAGAAGAGTTGCGAGGCAAAAGCTGGGTCCCGGTTTAGATTCGCAAGACCCACCGCGAATCGCACAAGCCATAACGCGCATGCAGGGAGTGTGAGCTGCCTTTCTTCTTATACTTGTTTTTCAGGTGCATTTTTTCTTGTCATGCTATGGCTCGCGCGTCTCAAGACCTGCCAACTCAACCGAGTCCGATGATGGTGCCCCGCTGGAATGTAGAAGGGATGGGTGAGGTGGGATCTCGTAGGGCTCTTTGAGGACCCGGGAAGGCTTTATCCCGTGGTGGGGGCCACCAGTCGGACCGGCTTGTCACGATTGGTGAGGGTAGCGATGAACGTGAGCCGTATGGTATGCAGAAAAACTTGACGATTAGTCAAGAGGGACCTGGACATCTCGCTAATGTTTCATGCTTTCGCGAATTTCTCCGCTCCTATCGCTTTTCTTCGTCATAGATCCGTAACGGAAAGGACTATTTTTTTTCAACAGCCACTTCGATGCGCGCTTTAATTGCTTCAGTTTTTATCCCTTGCGCTTCAAATTATAACATAATCAAGAGGGATTGATTTGTCGATTGAAGCTTTGAGCAAATTTTCTTCTTGAGCAAGCAACTCCGATAAACTCAATTTTGATGCTGCGCAGATCATGAAACATGTTAAAAGTTCTAGAATGTTCGTTTTTATTAGAAAATGTTGAAGTAAAATAATACGATTTATTTGCGAATACGTAAATTTTATCAGTTTTGTATACACAAAATTTTACTCACCGGACAATATTGCCAGACCGAAAAGTTCGCAATCTCGCATGCCCTGTTTGGAACAGAGAATTGTGCATGTCTGCGTATAAACCTCCTTCACTCTCGCCTTAGCCTGAAAAAGTAAAATGGATTATTCGGCATATAAGAACATTCAGAAATCATTCCTGGATTACATTTTCCAGCCAGTTTTTTTGGCCGCTAAGTGACATCGAACAATTCACCGTGCACTATTTTGTTTATGAAAATTAGAAAAAAACATAGTAAAAATTTCACGTTTGATAAAAATGATGAAAAAATAATACGGACGCGTGTGCACGTAAATTATTTCGAAATTCCTCATGTTAAAAATCTCCAGGTTCGATACAATTGCTTTCCAAAGTGAAAGAATCTAACTTCTTTACTCGCGCTTCTGTAACAAAATGATTTCATATCTTTCCAGATTCAATAGGTGCATTTGGTAAAATCCCGACGGCTCTCGGCCATTGACGGCGCAATTGATATTTGGCCTCACCTCGACGATGAAGTGGACAGGATCACCGGGAAGGGCGTGAATGGCGAGATAGCGGCTGGCGGACAACAGGGGTTGAAGGCAAGACCGCGCAGCCGTGACACCGCTACCACGCATGCTGCATGCTTCATTTCGTCGCCGCTACGCCCAGCGTCCTCACTGCCAACAATAGTAGTATTGTATGAAAAATTCACGTAGATCTAGCCTTCTTGACGGAAAACTCAGAAACTCAAAATATGTCCTCAATATGCCCCAAAATATGTTTTTAAATAAGCGATTTTATTTCACGAACGATAATAAATCTCAGGCCAATTATTTGTGAAATATAATCGCTTATTATTTAAAAACTATTATAGTCTCGGCGTTTTTGTATTAGAAGTTTCATCTTTAAATTTTCTAAAGAATCTATATGGTAAAAAGGACCGGTGGTTTCAGTACATCCTGTATAGTATTGTGTGCGGAGGAGTTTTCCTCCAAAAGCAGAAAGAAAGAAATGTTACAAACCTCGGTCGGCTCGATAAATACTTGATTAAGAAGTTATAAAAGTAATCATACGTGCAGATAGTAGCAAAAAATGTGACACAGTCGGCAGCGTTTTATCTAATCTGTTTCCCATTATTACTTGAAGTCACTGAAGATGATTAGACGAAATAGCTCGGCCTTGAAATATCAGTTTTATATTAAAACGCGCTGAATTCTCGAGCGAAGAGTGCGCTACCTCTCTCTCGCAGCTTATACCTTTCCGCCGCAGAAGCAATAAAGGAAAATCATATCCGCTCGCCTCTCTTTCGAGAACATTCGTGTATAAGAGCATTGCTCTCCTGAGAGTGTCCGAGTACACTGCTACAACGAATTTTCGTTATAATCTATTATAGATTTCATTGTGTGATTAACTCGAACAAGTATTCCAGAAGCAACTTTCCAAGGGAAATGAAAAGTCAAGATGATGTCAATTTGATTGACCAAATTTATGTCATATTTCGGTCAATATGACATCAAATTGACGTCACCTTGACTTTTCATTTTTCCATGGGACGTGCATTCGAGTATTATATTACATAAAGGTAGGAAGTCACAAAACGACTGTGTGTTCGCATGTGATAGTGATCACACCTGAGATTAGATAACGTCAGAGATTATAAACGCATTATTATACGTAATAAACGGCATTACGTTGATAAGCAATATCTCCAGACGACACTGGTTGAGCTCTCTTAAAAATGGGACGAAGCGCAGATCTATTTCGAGAATAAAATAAATCGGAGCTATTTACACGAACGAAACGGCGTGGCGCGCCACGGGCAATACGTTTTTCCATTGGTGACGCGGTGATAGATTTGCAACAAACGTCATGGCAACGTTAACTACGCCGGATTACGCGGTGATTACCGCATTTCTGCTGATCAGTTTCTTCATCGGTGTATATTATTGGCGCCGTCAGCGACAGAAGTCGACCGAGGTAATTAAATCGTACATTTCTTGTTTTGCGTGTTACAATTTCGTATCTTCATCTAGACACAACATACTATACGGGATGTACTGAAACCACCGGTCCTTTTAATCATGGATCCTTTAGAAAATTTCAAGACGAAAATTCTAATGCAAAAACGTCGAAGCTGTAATAGTTTTTAAATAATAAGCGATTATATTTCACAAATGACAGGCCTGCGATTTATTGTCATCTGTGAAATATGATCGCTTATTTAACAACTATCTCAGCCTCGACATTTTTGTATTAGAATTTTCGTCTTGAAATTTTCTAAAGGATATCCGGTGGTTTTAGTGCACCCTGGTATAACACTTGAATAACTCTTAATTTTGATCTTTCGACTGATTTATCGATTAATATTTTCAGAGTATAAAAATAACTGAAAACGACCAACTAAAATTTTTCTTGTGAACGTGTAACATTTCTGTAGGCGTACTTCATGGCGGACAAGTCAATGGGAGTGATCCCGGTAGCGATAGGCTTGATGGTTTCATATTTATCAGCGGTCAGTCTACTTGGAGTGAGCTCCGAAAATTACATGTACGGTACGCAATACGCTGTGATCAACATCTCTTATGGCCTCGCCACGCCGTTCGCAGCCTATTTTTATTTACCGGTATTTTTTAAGATAGGCACTGCGAGTGCTTTCGAGGTAAAATGCGTTAACACCATTATGCAAAATTTAAAATTAGGTTTGCCGAAGATAATCTTGGTCAATTACAAACGTTTAATCATTTTCAAAGAAATTTTGTCTACATTAGTTGTCATCAATCTAATAAAATGCTTAATGTCTTTAATTGTTATCCGCTTAAAAGCAGTCGAAACTATTAAGTGCAATCCTAAACTGCATGAAAAAAAGTGTCTTGCGACAAGAAAATGATGTGCTAAAGTAAAGGAAAATTATTTTATATTGTTTCACTCTTTTTTTTAATTTACAAAACTGTAATCGATAATTCCGAAGATAAGATAGCGTTAAGTATCGCTTCAAAATTTAATTGATCAAAATTAATTTGACTTATGGCAACTGTATGGGCATTTATTGCAGTATCTACAGAAGCGTTTCGGCACGGCCACCCGATTAATAGCCAGTTTTGCCTTTTTGCTCCAATTGCTTCTGTACACCGGCGTGGTGTTGTATGCACCTGCGCTGGCCTTAGAAGCCACCACGGGTATTTCGAAGACCGCAAGTGTGATTGGTTTGGGACTCATCTGCACTTTCTACTCGACGATCGGCGGTATCAAGGCGGTACTTATCACCGACGTTTTCCAGGGTCTATTAATGCTGGCTGCCGTTGTCACAATTATCGCCACCGCGGCTGTTGACAACGGTGGTCTAGACCGAATATGGCAGATCGCCGGAAATGGATCCCGGTTGGAATTCGACAAGTAATAGTTTGACAAAAACGTCCTCGTGTCTGTCCCCAAACCGCTTGTGTTATATTTCTATATGTATAGATTTTCGTTACTAGACATTTATACTTATGGGAACGTAAATTATATTTTAAATCATTTCACTTACAGTGAGTGAAATTTTAATTCCTCAATTTCATTTGTTTCTTTATCACGATGAATTATTTTCATATGATCATGTGAAAGATATTAAAAAATATCGCATCAACTATCATAGAATCTTTTTTTATTTTTTATTGTGTGTTTATAGAATTATGATGGTAGACGGACAGAAGGAGAAAAAGTTTAACAAAAGTGCACTGCAACCTTGTAATTTTCTTAACATTGTAAATTAATTAATTTACAAATCGGTAAGATTATCGATAGATAATTGAAAGTAACATCTTGATCGATCAAGTGAAATGAATTAAAATAAAGTTGTCAACGAGCGCAGGAAGTATTTATTTATTTTAACTTTTTACGTATGCCCGCAGCATCTCCGTGGATCCAACTGTACGACATACTTGGTGGAGTTTGACACTTGGTGGTTTCTTTACTTACCTTTCCTTGTACAGCGTTAATCAAGTTCAGGTTCAAAGAATGCTGACCGTCAGGTAAAGCGAGATTGACTTTAATTTCCAATTAAACGTGAATTAATAAAGTCTAAAAATACTAGTTGCATCGTCCTTTTGTGTTATCTTCCTCTCGTGATATTTTTCGAAATTGAACTCATTCAGAGTTCGATGTTTAAACATGCAAAACGTCTTGTTATATATTTTGTGGGCAGTGTATTTTTTTAAAACTATTACTAGAATTTGAGAAAACAATTATTGCTCCGATATTATTCTTCTTACAACTTCGGGCGCCGTGATGCATTGTCCCGCAAATAAGCTTTATAAAATTTCGTCGGTGCGTAGAATTTGAGGGCCGATGCTGTAAAGTCCAAGTTTTCAAATTGTCGTCAAGTTTCCTGTATTAATACGGCTTTACTTTACGCTATGTCAATTGTATTAGCAATCTAGCAGCCGCACAGCGCGCACTATGGTGGAGCTGGCCGATGGCATCGATCATGTCGCTTACTCTGTGTTTTTCTGGACTAGCGATATATGCGAAATATCATGACTGTGATCCACTCACAGAAGGCAGGATCGCCTCAAACGATCAACTGATGCCGTTGTACGTGATGGATACGCTGTCGGATTATCCCGGTGTGCCTGGGCTTTTCATAGCCGGGATTTTTAGCGCCGGACTCAGTACCATCTCGGCAACAGTTAATTCCCTCTCCGCTGTTATTCTTGAAGATTACATCAAGCTTCTCTGCCGCGTAAGGTAAGAGTCGTGATAACGTGACAAAAATTTGGACATCGTAAACAGAGTTGTGCCAGGAAACAATTTAGTTTCCTATTTCATTCGGTAAAATAAAGTAGGTAAGCGAGAAAGATTTCGAGCGTGGGCCTGGATAGCTCAGTTGGAAGAGCGTTCGCCCGGCAAGCGGAAGGTCCCAGGGGTTCTATTCCGTACACGGTTACCGACAACTGTCGATATCGTTAACGACGTTTGCGCAGTTTTTCTAACATGTAAAAAAAGACTGCGCAAACGTCGTTAACGATATCGACAGTTGTCGGTAACCGTGTACGGAATAGAACACCAGGTTCGAATCCTGGTCTAGTCCTAATTCTTGTATTATTGTAATACGTTCCTACTTGGAGTCTATGACGTTTAGGCGATGCAGCTTGTTTTAAAGGGATTCAGGTAGAACAACCTGAACGTCTCTTGAACATCGTAGATATTGTGTTTCCTTCTTCCTTCCCGTTTCCTCTTTCCCCTTTTCTTTCTCTTCTTTGCCCTTTTGCACACCCTCTCTGCTCCCTTTTTTTAAGAATTATTAATCAAGAAATAATAACATCTTCGATATTGATTTCAGAAACAAGGAATTATCTGCTGCGGCGTCAGTAATCATTAGCAAAATTTTAGCTCTTGTAGTTGGACTGGCGTGTGTGGCAGTCGCTTTTCTGACACAATATCTTGGCGGATTGTTGCAGGTGTGTAAAATTTGCTTTCAATATTAACGAATAAAATAAACACATGCCATGCAAGAAATATAGATAATCCCACTCTCTAGAAGTCAATCAGTAGATTATAGTCACTAATTTCCAGTTATAAGTACATTACTGTAAATCATTGACTATTCACAGTTTTCAGTGAAACTCCACTGGTTGACTTTCAGAGAGCAGAAACATTAATTTTAATCGTGCAAAAGTCGATTCTACATACGTTAAAGAATTTGCCATGTACTTTTCGACAGTCTTTGTAGGTTTCAGTTAAATACCTTTTACAACATTAGATTCTCATCGTAGAACAACTCTCTCCCTCTGTAAAATTTCTTTTTCCGCAGGCCGCCCTGACGATTTTTGGTGTCGTGGGTGGACCTATGCTGGGCTTATACACCCTCGGCATGTTTCTCCCGTCGTGCAACCAACGGGGCGCGATCACGGGCTTCGTTCTTAGTCTCATGTTCTCTTTGTGGATAGGATTCGGACAGCCGAAACCGCCGATTCCGCGGTTAGACGTCTCAACAGACGGATGTAGATCCAACAATACTTTTATGTACAGAAACGATGAGGAGCCGCTAATTTACACAAACTTACACTATGAACAGTGAGTAAAAAGAGTGGATGTAGCTTTGCTAATTGTATATCTCGACAACTGTTTGTCGGAGGGAAAAGTGATACAGGACTTTTTTTTACTTGATTTAGTCTCAGGAATATGCTGTTGCAAAGAGATTTAACGAACTGTACTGTAACAAAGAGATTTAACGAACACTTCTCGATTGCAGGGTGGAGGAGGATAAATCCTATTTCTATCTTTATCGCATATCCTACATGTGGTACTGTCCACTGGGGTTCCTCCTTGCCGTAATCACAGGCTCCCTCGTCAGCTGGACCACGGGATGGATTTTTCGGGAAAGCCCGGCCGAAATCGATTCTGCCCTGCTAAGTCCGATCGTGGGAAATCGTATTGAAAAGAGAAGAGAAGCGGACAAATATCGCAGTACAATCAAATTCAATTAAGGCTGAGAACCCACAGCCTCTTTCTTGTAGGTGATGCAGGAAAATGGCATTTAAACGTTCGCATTTCTATTTATAAAATCGTTGAATATTTATATCTCGCGTATAAGTAAATTTAAAAGTATAAATATTTATGTCACGAAATGTAAATAATTAATACATGTTATGTAAATACGTCCGTGTAGTCTACAGCACGTATCCACAAATTTTGAACAAACTTTCTTCTCGCGCGGTCTCCGACTATAATAATGTCACAATGAATGGAAATGTAAAAAATTCTGACCGGAGAATATAAGCGTTTAAACTTGTCATACGTTTAATTTAATCTCCGATGATCATATGTAAAGAATATTTTTTATTTCGTACTCCCGGCTTCATTTTCTCATGTAAAATTACAATCTCTCGTTTGACCAACTTTGGGAAACGGTCCGCGTGTTATTTCAAACTTTCGCGCCTTTTCGCAAACTTCCCAAACTAGATAACAATTATCAATTGATCGTACATTATGCCAACATCTTCCCGTGAATCGGGAGGAAGCATTTTTATCAGGAATGATCGGATTGGGCCATTTCACGCTGTGTGAAAATACCAGCTGGGAGCCTCGCGACGTACAGACATAAACACTACGGACTACAAACTGCGCGCTGTACGCTTTACCGAAACGTTCGCAAATCACGATGGAATGCCGCCAGACTGGTGTGTACGCGCGCGCGCCATACGGTGACACACAGAGAGCAAACGCAAGCAATGACCTGCGTCATGCAGTTCTTACGTAAGGAAATACCACCAAAGTAACGTGTCCGCCAAAATAGCGAATTTAGAACATCCATGCCAGGCAGGGAGGAAATTGTCAAAATTTCCCAGATTTATTACGGAGACGTTGCCCGTCAAGCGAATCTCAAATTCTTAGCGATTAATTATACACAATAACGATATCGTTAGATCATAGTATCGGGACACCGTGGGAAGAGCTTTTGAGGTAAATGTATTAGACGTAAAGTCAAAATTTTATTACTTATCAACGTCAGTATTTTCTCGACTATACCTGGCAGTTTAATAATACAGAAAGTTTATTGTATTGTTAAAATGCCAGTGTAGCCAATGTAGCCAAGAAAATACTGACGTTTGTTAATTATCGCTAGCGACACTGAAGAATTCTTATTAGTTTGTTACTTGTGTTAATAAGAATACAAATGTAAATATCAAACGTTATCCCCTGCGTGTGTCGCATGTGTCACATTCTACGATGGATTGTCGTCTCGTTCTCAATAATTGAGCCACGTTAGCAAATCACCTGCAGTTGTTTCGCGTTTATTATCATAGGTGCGTCATCAAATCGCGACAGTTCGCACACGTCTAAACTTACACCTAGAATTTTTAAGAATTCAGAAACGTGCGTTATTTGTACAGAGGAAAGTCCCCTGTTATATGAGACAGGCTCCTTATAGACAACGGGGTTACTACTAAATTATTAGGCATCGTCTGTTGGTTCCACCAGGAATTTATTGCCCTAGGAGTGAGATCTATTTAGTGGAAAATTCATTGTTAGATTGTGTAATCGCCGCGAAAGAAGATTGTGATTGAATTTGGATGTTAAAAACCTGCTATCTCATAATAGAGGACTTTCCTTTATCTTTGTATTATTTTCCCATTAGTTTTAATCATTCTTGCATATATTTTTCTCTCCCCCCCCCCTCTCTCTCTCTCTCTCTCTCTCT
>NW_011967197.1:106476-115404 GCF_000949405.1 Vollenhovia emeryi
TTCATATAGATTGCTTGGCAGTGCTCGGCCTCTGGCTAATCCAATGCCAAACTATAATATTTAGTTAAAAGAAATCACGTTCTCCTAACAACAACCATAAAGCTTATCCTAGTACTCTGGGAAAAAAAGACAGGAACCCATTTTGGGACCCACAATTTCTAAAATTCCCTGACAATTCCCGGTTCTCCAGATTTCCCTGACCACTGGACACCCTGATGTTTCTTCCCAGAGTAGGGTACTACTAGGCTTTATGGTTGTTGTTAGGAGAACGTGATTTCTTTTAACTAAATATTATAGTTTGGCATTGGATTAGCCAGAGGCCGAGCACTGCCAAGCAATCTATATGAAGACTACGATTTGATCCAAATAGGATAACAAAACCATAGGATGGAATATTATTGTAACCAACATTATCCAACGGCAAATGCACTGTATTGGCATAGTAAATAATGAGACATCTCGAAGAACCAATGCATTTTCGGAAATTTTGTCAAAGACTCGTTTCTTTTTACAAGAAACGGCAGTAACCTACCTGTGGAACAGCCTCGTCTAATTTATGACAATGCGAAGCTGTAACATATGCGGATGTGTGACTCTTCTAACGTTGTCGACAATTAAATTACCGCGTTGCGGCGTCGTCGCGACCTGCATTCTCATTATAATCTGCATTCTTTGCATGAGACAAATCTTTCTGCCGGCGCACGTGAGAATTGCTCAAATGAAAGTAACGATACACGAGAGATAATGATTAAGAATTCCGTTACGTAACAATATAAATAGCTCGGTGGTTTATCTAATCTATTTAGCCCAGCTATGTTGGAAACGATTGAAAATGATGGGGGGTATTGCCCCTATGTTTTAATTTCGAAGTTTTAGTCCACAATGTAATTTCGTATCAAAGCGCAAAGAATACTTTCGAACGAAGAGCACGCAGCTCTCTCTCTTTCATAGCAGCGGAAACGGCACGCAACTACAAGTCAAAATCACACCCGCGCGTGATTCTTTGTTCAAATAATAAATGTAATAAAATTTCTTCATACAAAACTCTCAAAGGTTTAAGGCAATATTGAAGAAGATAAGATCCATTGCACTCGTAATATCGACTCTGCCACACTGTCATTTTGATAAGTTAAGCAGTGAGCGACGAATTCGGCGGGAATGATTTTAAGAGAAATAAATTCAGGAAATACTTTAATTAAATTATATTACAGGAAGACTAATTGTTGTTGCGCCAAAAAAAACATTGAAGGGAAAGAGAGGTGACTTACCTAGATTCCTTCGTCCGAAACCTCCGCCTGCGATTTCACGAATCCACCTGCAACATACACGCGAAAATTAGCCGTAAATCATCTCGATTGTAATAATGGCTCGGTGGCAAATAGTCGTAATTATCTTAATTGTTCCCAAGAGAGAAAGAGCGGGGAGGGGGAGAGGGAGAGAGAGACGCGAGAAAAAGAAACGTAATCGCGGCAGTAGCCCCTGCTCTCGAGAAGAACGATGGTTTATAAGCAATGTAATCGTTGGAGAGTTCGTCATTGTTTTATTCCTTCGTTTATATTGGCTCCTTCGCGGAGATTGATTCGAGCCTTGAGAGGAGCGGACTGTACGTTATGGATTAAGCGCATAGTCATCGCGCGCTCGGTCGAGACGAAATCGAAAGAGCGGATCCGTATGGGGGACGCGTAGCTCGGGAGCTCGGGAGCTTGTCATTATATTCACATTATAATCTCATCAGGATATTCCTCTGCTTAGTCGGACAGCCACGAAAATACGTGGCCATATACCTGCGCGCCGTGCCCTGCCTGCTCTGCCCTATCCAGCCACGTCCCGTCCCATTTCGCATGCTTCACCGCTTAAAAGTCCCGATGACTTTATGCACAAAGAATGTCTGCGAATTAATAATGAAATTGTATCTCTCCGATTCATAAGCCTCATGTTCTGACCCGCGTTCAAGTTCCCCCGTGTGTTTTCTCAATCAATTTTAATTGCGTTAAATCAAAATGACGAGGAATACACGAGTTGCTTGTTAATAAAAAAAAAGGGACGGTTTATTCCTCGAGCGATATTTTGTATCGCGCTTTGAAATGACAAAATATGTCCTCCCTGTTCAGTTTGATTTCTCTCTTTCGTAATAAACTCGTTGCAATTATTCAAAGTTGCAATGAATCTCGCACGGATAACTTTTCCGATAGTTAGCTTGGATTATTTTCCGTAATTTTTTATCTTAATTGTAACACTGCAGCTTCGTGATATTCGGACTATCGCTTCGACGGAATTGCGGGGTGTCGCAAGGAGCCAGTTGGCGAAGTTACACTTTATATTTCCACCTTATCTCTTCACGTAACTCCACTTTCCCACTCTGATAACGTTTGTATAATCGTTAGCGGAGCCGCGGAGAATCAGGCCGATCAAAACGCTCTTCTATTTTATCCATTTTCCTTGTCATTGCTTATGCGTCGGTGAAAGCCAGCGGCGATAACCTACTCCGACGGCAGAGCAACAGTTGCAGCTAGCGGCAGCCAACTTTGCGAAAGGAGGAATCCCAATTACGCCCGAGCATGCACTCTGTTACATACAGTACTCCGCGAGATACTTGCAAAATAACGTGCACGCTGGTTTACTTTGTCGGAAGCACGCGGCACGACACGAGGTGGGGATGGCAATAGCCGTGGGCTCGAGATAAGTTGGATACACGACAATCGTTCCAACGACGAAGCTTTTCGAAGTCTAGAATGCCATTCGAAATCGAAAGATTGCTCTAATCGTGAAACTGCTTCATATATTTTATTTGTTGCTTTTTTAACGCCTCACATTCGCGTTTCAATTTCTATTTTGTACGTGACATAAGCACCGGCAACAACTTCAAAAAGAAACTAAAAGATTGCAAACGTTTAAACGAATCTTCTGTAGAAAATATTTCCTGGATACCAAAACCTTTTCGAAACTTGCAAATTTTCGTGAGTTAAAAAAATTTCTAATTTCAAATAATGTTGAAATAATCGGGATCTTTATATATACGAATGAATTATTGGAAAACTTTCAAGAGATCCGACTTCCCATTATTGAATGGAGGACATGCAGAAAAATTCGGATCAACGAAAAGAAACGAAGAGGAGGAAGAGTGAGAGGGAGAAGGAAAGAAGAGAGAGAGAGAGAGAGAGAGAGAGAGAGAGAGAGAGAGAGAGAGAGAGAGAGAGAGAGAGAGAGAAAAGACGAAGAAGGAAAGAGAAAGAGGGTATGTGTAAAAGAGGAATACAGAATGAATAGAGCGAAGGTAAAGTAGCTGAAGGAGAGGAGGAAGAGGATAGATACAGATAACTCTTCGCACAGCTGTTTCCAGTTTCGCCTTTCTCCTTCTTCCACTCGAATCTTCGTTTCGCCTGTGTTTCTCTTTTTCGCCCTCTTTCTTTCACTCTGACTTCCATCTTCCTTAACTTCTCGTTCTCTTTTTTTTTTAATCTCACTTAGTCTCTCTCCCCCTCCCTTCTCCCCCCCCCTCTCTCTCCCTCCGTCCCCTCCCTCCCTGTCTCCCCCCTCCTCTCTCTCACTCTCCTTCTCTCTTATCTTTCTCTTTTATCCTTCTCTCTTCTCTGCTATTCACATCTCATTTCATCTCTCGCTTCCTCCTTCTGTACGGCCAATTCTTCGTATTATACCAGGTTGTGGCGTGGAATGCGGGCGTCCTTCGTCCGCTTCAAGCCAACGTCCAACCGATGAGCCCCGCTAGCATTATCCTTCGTCGATCCTTCGCACGCGCTCCTTAGGGCTCGGTAAAATTAACCGGGAATACTCGCTTGAAAGAAATACCCGTTGAGAGAAATATCTCGCACTCTCCTCTCTCCGTCTCGCTTTAGTAAAACCCGTCGACGCGCTCTCTCGGGTATATTGTTGATAAAATTGTCGCGCGTTATGTATTTCGGTGACAGCATTAGGAATATCCGATTTAAAAATGAAAGTGTGGATGTTTCAACGCCTCGATTGCATTGAAAATGAACGATCGTTATATTCAATTGTCAGTTTCTTTTTATTGCAAAAATCACAGATCGGGAAAAATCATCTCCTCGACGATATTTTATCTAATCTATCGACTTGAATGCTGCTGCCCCTCGTTTATTAATTGCGTCCACGTTGCAATCTTTTAATTGTCCAGTGCCAATGTATTTTTTTAACAGTTTCAAAGATAAGACGGGAAAAATGAAGACTGACCATGGAGTGCTAGCAAATATTTATTATCTGAAAATGTTGTAACAGTAATTGATATACGTCACAATTTCTCACTACAGGTCAAGACTTCGCGAAGGTCATTGTTCGTGAAGGTCAAGGTCATCAAGATTGATGTCAAATTCAAGGACATTCAAAAAATTCTTTCAATCTTTGAAACAGAAACATTTTACTCTTTCGCTCCAAACGGCTAAGTTTGCATATTTTCCTAGCCCTTTCTTTTAACATATCTCACATAGTTTTTAATCATTCATTGCATCATCATTGCAACAATCATTGGGATTGCAGTAAGATCAATTTTTAAGATTAGCTTCTTCAAATTGCCAGTATAATACTAAAATTTTCTTCGACCACAGCTAAGCCACATTTGTTAATTTCTCTGTCAATGCGGAGAATTTATTGCGAAAAATATTACCTCAGCCCAGGGCTTGAACCTGGATCAATTTTTAACTGTAATAAAAGCGGGGAGCGCTCGTCTGCATGTATTTCCTACGGCGCGTTTAATTTACCTTCGCCCTTCTCGTCACCATTTGTTGTTTGCACAATGCGATTGCGTCGAATGCGTTCGCGTATTGCGTGGACAGCATTTTCCGTTCTTACTGACCGCGAACGCGCATCTCCCAAGGCCTGTCATTTGTACGCGCCTAACTCTTCGGGTCTTCTAACCGTGCGAAAGACAAATCGGCAGTAATTTCATTTTCAATTCGTTGAAAACATTACGAGAAATTTTGCACTTCGAACAATCGCAGCAGTGCCGGTTTTTAACGTTTCGTCGAAGACGTCTACATCGCATTAGAGCAGATTGTATTGAATCTGCATTGCCGAACCACGGGTGAACGACGGGCAGCTGTACGACACATTATCTCACAGTTAGTGGCGGATGACACAATAGAGTGCATTGACACTCCATTCGCGTTATTCCGATAGCGTCCCACCTCATGCTTAGCACAGATACACATGCTCGCTTGGATGCGCATAGAGATCCCGCGAAGGTAGTGGTACTTTCACCAGGTAGCCGGATTCCACGATGCACGCGGATAGCCAAGAGCAGCCCACTTTTGAGACTGCATACCACTCGGGCACATACTGCACGCCATGGCCGTGTCAGGATTAAAATGTTCAACTCTGACATACGCGTAGACCATAATCGATGTTTTCGGTCGCGGTGACGGTATTCTTGTTTGAAATTGCGTGCCAATTGTGCATCGAGGAATTTGCACTCAGCTTTATCATCTGGGTACTTCAGGTGTTTCTCGCAACGAGCAACAATTAAAACCGAGAGCACGTGGTGCACGAATTTCCGGAATTACCAGACATTACTACACAGAGAGAAAAAAATAGTCATTTTTGGACCCAACCATATTTTTATAATTCCTCCAACGTAATTTATGGTTGACCTAACAATATTATAGTTCTCATAAACACAATATTGGTCCATGCAATTATAAAAATATGGTTGGGTCCAAAAATGACTATTTTTTTCTCTCAGTGTAGGCATCGGTGCACGCGATTCTGGTCAGCGGTTTACCCCTCGATTAAAACTTGTAACGTGATAATTAGCAAAACTTTAACTAGTGTCAAGTCCGAAGTCGCTTGAAGTTGAATATATTAAAGTATCTTTTCTTGGACGTGCGTCGCCTTTTCGCGCAATGCGCGACGTCAGAAAAGGGAGCAGAATTTATCGCGGCGGAGTTAAACACTCTGCCTTGACCTAATCCCGATCGAGGTCAAAATCAAGAACCTTTCGTGAAGAAAACTTTTCTGTCGCAATAAACTGACGTGACTTCACCGTTCGTAGGAATAAAGGAGACTTCATTGCGACCAATCGTTCGATACCAAATCTATTATATTAACAAAGTGGAAAGCTACTGAGCGAATTTACTTATAGAAATACGAATTCGTTATATCAAAGCGAATTGGTCCTGCAACAAAGCTGGCAAAAAAAACTTTTTTGCAGTTAAAGAAACCGTCGCTGCCTCAATCGCGGAACGAGAATCAATTTGCCATTATGTAAAATGGCCTGCGAATTCGGCAAAATTAGTTTTCAGCAAATGAAATTAGTATTCTTAACAAGTCTTTTTTGTTGTCCACATAATAACTGACGAAATTCACAATGACAGCGCGAAACTTGCTGTGCCAGCAAATTTTTTTTCTTCGTGTCTTCGGATATCAAAGAACATTCAGCCAGTACAATTTTTAACAATGCCAGTACAGAATGAGACCGAAAGGTTTTTTTCTCAATCGGCTCTGTATCACTCCGTAAGAAATGTTTGCCAATCACTTTTTACAGTAATAATTACTAATCGATGTAATAAAAAGAATCGGGTTTTGCGGCTGCCTCAGCCGGGTAATATTTTTCGCAATAAATTTAGAATATGAAATATTTGGACACTAACACCCTGTCACGGCTCTTCTAGTCCTTCAAAAACAATAAGTATTTTAATAAATAATAATCTATTAATACTGGACAATAACTGGGCAAATGTCTAAGTAAACTGCGTGTATTTTTACCATGGGAAACTGGCTTCAGCACCGACAAATAAACCTCTGTCAAGTCCTTGTCCAGTTTCTATGCGGTATTGTTAGAACTAATGAGAATGCAGTAATACTAGACGATAACTGGAAGGGTGTCTAGAGAAGCTACATACATTTCTACCAGGGATGTATCGCGAGTTTTTATTTCATCTTCTACACAAGATCTGACTGCACAAAGATTACATATCTTTGCTAGTTAATTTAATTGAAATGATTGAGTAGGATTTTATTAAGAAAATGTAGAAAAGCGCAGGATTCACGAAATAGTTGAATTAGCTTACAAATTGATGAAATTTACTGATTGACAGGAATGCAAGTATTCTGGAGTATAGACGGCTCTTCCACTCCCCTCTCTCTCTCTCTCTCCCCCGGCAATAACGCTTTACCTTTCATGTCGATTGAAGCAAAGGAATTATTCCGGTTAAATCGCAGACAGATTTAACGTATTCGTGCTCCTCGAACAAATATTTTCGTTGCGGTGCATACGCGCGGTCGGTCGTCTGCGTGCCACGTCGGTTTTGCAAAGCGAAAAAATCTCGGGTATTATTTGCCGGGTCATAACGGCCTCCAGCTCAGCCTCGAAAGATATTTTGCACCGGTTATTTACGCAGAGCAAACACACGCAGAAGAACCGCCGTGAGCCGGGCCTAAAAGGTGTGCGGGGCACACAAAGGCGATCCGCGAGCGCGATGCATAACACAGGGGGTTAATAACTTGTAATATCGGTAGAACGTTAGGTCACGTAGCTCAAAACACTCCGTCGCCCTACAATGCAAGGCCGAAGGGGCTCTTCTCGCTTCCTTGCCACGCCGTACCGGAAACGCGGGCCGAGTCGGAATACGCTGCTCGCTATTTCCCGCGAGTTTAACTCCTTCGCGGTGCCACGCCCGTGCACGCGAGTAATCGAACATTCTCTTTTTTACAACTTGTTTTTTCGTTATGTCGCTCTCGTGTTATGTTACGTTACGCGTCGTATCGCGCGCGATGTCGATTACAAGGAATAAAAAGCCCAGTCTACAATGTACTCTTTGCGTCTAGAAACATTCTGCTTTATGTCAGCAAATCAAGAAACGCTTCAAAACTTTGTCGACACCGTGTACGATTGTACGACGTGTAATGTACAATTTATCAACTTGCACAAATTTTTTAAACGTACTTATCGATTACAAAGTAGAGTGTTTCTGGACGCAAGGAGCGCCCTTTTGCAAAGGTAAGGCAGAGAAACCGCGATTTGTTCACTTTTGCGAGGAAGAGGTTGATTCGCGCCAAGAAACGCACGTGTTCTCCCCTCCTTTCGCCACCAGAAATGTAGAGGTATGTGCTCTTACAAAGTAGAATTGTAAGTAACTTGCAAAATATGTAACTCTAATTGTCCGCAGCACATCTCAGCCTTTTCGGATACGAATGACGCTGTACAGAATTTTCAAGAGAAAGAGAAAAGATTTGCAATGCCAATAGTATCTTTAATTTAATCCATACACTGAAAAAAATTTCTGGTTGAATATGGACGAATCAGATAATTCCTTTAGGATTTACCAGAATTTCTGTAGGATTACAGGAATTACCAGAATTCCTTTAGGATTTACCAAAATTTCTGTAGGATTACAGGAATTCTGGTAAATCCTAAAGGAATTCTGGTAAATCCTAAAAGAATTATCTGATTCGTCCATATTCAACCAGAAATTTTTTTCAGTGTACACATTGAATAAATCCGTGCGACGATTAGAATTCTTTATAACGATTAACCGTGTGATTACAACCGCGTTAATTATATAAGTAAAGGAAAGTCCGTCCTGCGAATGAAAGACAGTTGATCTCCTTACACGTGTACTGTACACACATACCTGTTATTTGCTCCTAAAGGTTTTTTACGTCGACTAAAAATGACGTTCTCGAGATACCGGAGATATGTCGGTGAATATCACCCGAGTCCGAATAGCTGAATTAAATAGCTGATTAAACGTTTGCCGGGTAGAGAGATCCAGATTCGATTTCTCGATCGAGATAATATTTTTCGCGACGTCAATTTCTCGTCAGTAAGCTAGAATGCTTGATTGCAAGCAATTAACGCGTTGATTCTTAACGTCAATTCGAACGTGCAAGATGACAATTTTATTATAAAATGAGAGTGGCGTAAAATTTAATCTCTCGTTGAGATTAAATTTTTCGCGG
>NW_011967197.1:120853-177248 GCF_000949405.1 Vollenhovia emeryi
CTCCAGCATCCCCTTAAGTACATACAAGATCATTGCATGGGATCTAACCATAGCGCGGGACGGGGCTAAAATTGTGCAAATCTGCGTTACCCACTTAGCAAAATGTGCAAATTGGCTACGTAGTTCAATGTCCACGTTTTCAATGTCCACAGAGGGCGTATCGCATTCGCGTATCACGAAAAACGGGGCCGTGACATCTCTCAGGCTTCTCTCTGGTTTTACGTCCTTACAGAATTTTATGTGTGAAGGCCTTTATGTGTCTGACGAAATTGACCAATCGCAGTCGATTATTCTTACGACTACGACCATTGTAGACAGAACCGAGAATCATTGTAGCGGAGGCTTTATTCTTACCGAGCGACTACGACTACGACCATTGTAGACAGAACCGAGAATCATTGTAGCGGAGGCTTTATTCTTTTCAAGGCGTGAAAATAGACATTCCGTGACACTATCGAGTGTCGCCATCTTGGTACCACCTGTCCGTTGCAATAGACATTTAATTCCCCTCGCCCTTGCGGACCACCACCGCGGCGCTGTGCTCCATCCAGGTATCCCTACGTCTATGGTCGCTCGCTCCAATATGATATATAGAGCTCGCTGGCTTTGATCGCTCGCGGAGAACGCGATACGGCGCGACGGAACGGAACGGAATCGGTGGTACGTTCCGGCTGACTTGATCGCGAGTATCGGGCGCGCGCAGGTTCGACGAGCCTCGGGCCGGGCGTTCGACCTGTCCACCCTTCCATCCCGATCTGCGAAAACCCGTCCGGGCGTAACGTGCGGGATCGCCGTGCGCGCGGACGCGAACGACACGTGGAAGACGGCGCCAGGAAGCGGCGCCGTTGTTGCAGCGCGCAACGACAGCGGTTCCACCTCCCTCTCCCCCCCTCCCCCTGCCCGCTGCCCTCCCGCCCCGACGGAGATGCTCTAGCCGACAGATCCCGCCGGTCAACGTCCGTCGCAGTACGATGGAGCTTACGCCGTCGCTGAAGTCCGCGCCAAGTGCTTGCCAGTGTCACGCTCGCGTCACCGTGTCATAAAATGGTAAGACCCCACCCGCCTCTCCCCGTCCCCCCGAGAAAAGTGATCCTCGCCGGGAGGACGGAGATGACGAGCGGGGATGACGGCCGTGCAACTGCGCCTCTCACGGTCCCCGCCGCGAAATGAGACGGTCACGAGACGACGACGACGACGTCGTCGCCGCCGCGAGGACGTACGCGTTGCTCCACGTGGCTCCCGCGAGCCGCGGCGATCAAGACAGCGTCGGCGACACACCATCCGTCGCCTCGGGTGTTTCGCGCACGAATCTCCTCGGTGCGATTTTTCAGTAGCTGTATCGTAGCGTTCGAAGCGACGTGATTGCGCGTAGAAATGTTACAGTTGCACTGGCGTCGAGTCTCCCGCCCGGATTCCTCACGCACTTTAATTTTCTGACAATGAAATTATTATCTTGCCTCGCGGTCGCTCGTCTATGCAAGCGCGCTTGACATTATGTAACGCCGTTATGACGTATCAAAGAATCGTCTTGTGATGTGTGTGACGCTCCTCTTTACAATTCCAGGGTACAACCATATCGCAATTGGAAAAAGATATTGGCTCCGATCAGTTTCCGCCTAACGAACACTACTTTGGTTTAGTTAACGTAAGTGTGATTCTGCATTGGCTGAAATCAACTTGTAGCGAATTCGGCAGCTTTTGAAGCACTTCTTAGCCAGTAAAATAATCTAGAGCATTCGTACGGATTGTTTCTTGACTAAACAGTTCTTGGACGTGCACTTGTACAATAAGAAATGTGTTCTTGCAGTTCGGTAACACCTGTTACAGCAACTCAGTGCTGCAGGCACTATATTTTTGTCGACCGTTCAGAGAGAAGGTCCTGGAGTACAAAGCCAGAAATAAGCGAACCAAGGAGACCCTGCTAACATGCCTCGCAGACCTATTTTACAGTATTGCAACCCAAAAGAAAAAAGTAGGTTCCATAGCGCCGAAAAAGTTCATCGCCCGATTGAGGAAAGAGAAAGGTTGGTGCTACGACAGGCTCGCATTTATATTTTTACAGCAACGTCGTCGTTAACCGCCAATATCTTCCTCTCTTTTCAGAGGAATTTGATAATTACATGCAACAGGACGCGCACGAGTTCTTAAACTTCCTTATAAATCACATAAATGAAATCATTCTGGGTGAGTGCTTGTTCGCTCTCGGTAGCGCACGTAAAGGCTATACATTTACGAACAAAGAACGCGAACGTTCAGAGATTCGCGCGTGTTCCTTTTATCTTTGATGTACCGCCTCACGAGGGAATCGAGCCGAACGCGAATCGAACGTCCTGCTCGCATTTACTTTACGCATATACATCGGCCGAATTATAACATCAAACGTTCGCGTTCGGCGTTGGTTTCGTAAATGTATACCCAGCTTGACATCATATTTACCATTCGTGATTTCGTCGCGTCAGCGGAGAGGACTCAGAGCAAGCCGACTGGAGGGAAGTGTGGGGCAGGGGATGCTGCGGGTTCGCCACCGGAGCCCACGTGGGTTCACGAGATATTCCAGGGGATACTGACGTCGGAAACACGCTGCCTTAACTGTGAGACTGTCTCTAGCAAAGACGAGGACTTCTTCGATCTGCAAGTTGACGTAGATCAGAATACTTCAATCACACACTGCCTCAGATGCTTCTCCAATACCGAGACCCTGTGTAGCGACAACAAATTCAAGTGCGATCACTGCAGCAGTTACCAGGAGGCTCAGGTATATCGATGACTCGGCGCATCTTACGAATCGCGCGAATCGATTTGTCGAAATATCACCGTTTCTCCATTTTACAGAAACGAATGAGGGTGAAGAAACTACCTATGATACTAGCGTTGCACCTAAAGAGATTCAAATATATGGAACAGTACAATCGCCACATAAAAGTATCTCACAGAGTAGTTTTCCCATTGGAGCTCAGACTTTTCAACACTGTTAGTACTCACGGATATTACTCGTGAACGTGTGACGAGTCTCGGATACGCATTTCACTTTAGACGATCGTAATCACGCGTCTGAACGCACGATTATTTTGATTACAGAGTGATGATGCTGTAAACCCAGATCGGTTGTATGATCTGGTGGCAGTTGTGATACATTGCGGAAGTGGGCCTAACCGAGGGCATTACATTTCTATAGTTAAAAGTCATGGATTCTGGTTGCTCTTTGACGACGATATGGTCGATGTAAGTGCTACCGCCTCGCGGTATGAACGTTTTGCGAAACGTACGTTACGCAGGGTATTAACGAGTGTCTTTATGCCCCTAGAAAATTGATGCGTCAACTATAGAAGATTTTTATGGACTCACGTCGGATATTCAGAAGAGCTCTGAAACTGGTTATATCCTGTTCTATCAATCGCGAGATTGTAGTTAAAGTTTAATATGAATAGCAATTGAAGTTAAGCACTCCTATACGCTAATTTCGTATTTTAACAGAGCGCGCAGTGCATGTGAATTTTTGAATGTTCTAATGGGGTTTGTCAGATTATTTATATACACGAGAATGATATGACGTTCGGTAACGTTTTGGCTCGGTAGGATATACATAGAGAGAGCAGCGCGAAATGTAGTTCCGTAAATCATCGAAATTATTAGAACTTTTGGTTTGTACATATAAACCAGCGGCCGTCTGAGGGAGAATTGAAAACGGTTTGCGCGACGTAACGCTTTATATTTATTTATGTTCAAAAGCTAGTCCGCCTTTCGAGAAGAGAACGAGTAATTTACGTTATTACAGTAACTTACGTGTCCATTGATATAAAGAGAAACGTTGGAAGCACTATCAGATTCTATACAAATGTAAAGATGACTGAGAATAAAACTATTGTTATGAGAGTTGCGGCTTTTCGCTCATTTACCACTTTCAGCGCAACGATGCGCTTACGGCACGGGATAAAGTCTTCTCTCAACAAAATACTCTTTCCTAATGGCGTTCTTAGAAACGTAACGTCAGTTCTAGACTCAGCTAAACCACCGTGAAACCGTGTTACGCGACAGCAACATCGAGAATAACAACGCAGGCCCCTACGTCGAAAATTTTAGTTTATTTAATATCTTAAGCGATAAATTCATATGGAACAGGCGCGAGTAAGATGGGCGCTTCTCGTCCGGACACGATGTGAGCCTTGGAGGGTTCGGCCGGCTGTCTCTTGAGCTGAACGCGAACGTTCGTCTGCTTCGCCTCCTTCCTGAGCCTCTCGTTCTCCTTGACGCGCTTAAGGAAGTCATCCCGGCACTTGGAGTGGCTCAGGTGCTCGATGCGCACGTTGATCCTCTTGGCGATGATGCGTCCACGCACCCGCTTGTTGACGATCACGCCCAGGGCGTGCGCCGTCACGTTGAACACGCGGCCGGTCTTGCCGTGGTAAACCTTGTACGGCATGCCCTTCTGCACAGCGCCGTTTCCCTTGATGTCGACGATGTCGCCGACCTTGTACGTCTTCATATACGTGGACAGCGGGATGGTGCCATGCTTGCGGAACTTGCGCGAGAACAAGTCCCTCGTGCCGCGTCTGTAACCCTTCGAGTTGGTCATGGCGATGCGTTAGTCTGCAAATGAAGACAAGATTAATACCATACGTGCAATTGCCGAGGTAGAACTGTAAAGCCCGCTGGACAATGAGTCCGTTAGTCGTTGGTCAGAAGTCAGAACTTTCTGGGTGAAAGAGAAAGGACTTGACATAAGAGTCCCTGACTTCTAACAACTCATTGTAGACCGGGCCTAAATAACGCGTAGTCTACAATGCTTGGAGCAAGCCTGGTGTGTGAAGTAAGAAAGAACCATAAGCTTTAGCTTTCGGTGTAAGGAAGCTAAAACACAAGCATAATTGTTAAAATATTTGTAAAGGTGTGTGTCCACGTTGCTAGAACTTGGTCCAAGTTCTAGTTTCGAGAAATGTGTAGCCAATCAAGTTGCAGCTATTCCATAAAAGCTGCAAGTTGATTGACTACACATTTCTCGGGACTAGAACTTGGATCAAGTTCCAGCATCGTGGACACAGGCTCTAACTCGCCGAGAGTAAGCGTCAGAGCTCAAGTAGGAGTAAGAGATGGAAATTACTCATTTCTTTACACCAACTCCTACTTCTCACGCCAGGCTTACTTCATCTATTGTAGACGATCCTTTAAGCCCTTATCAGACTACGGATTGAGATTGGGATTAGATTGAAACTTGGCAATCGCAGTAAAGTTTACTAATCTCAAGTTCTGTAACTTTTACTCTAATTGATCAAATTTCATTCTAATCTCAATCCGTAGTCTGATACAGGCTTGAGACTTGTGGCCTCGGTTCCAGGAGAATCGGCCGATCGATCGAACTTGCTCCGAGTACAATTGGATGAATATTATCGTCGTAAATTAAGACTGCGAGACAGAAAGTTACATCTTCTCGACGTGACAAACGTCCGCGACACTTCGTATGTCTCGGCGAATCCCACACCGTACGACAATCCAACCTAACCTAATCTAACCTAAATGTCTCGGTAATTTCTCGCAAATATCTAACGATAGACGTTACATATCGCGCCGCGCGTGACAATTCACGCGGTTTATGGTCGGAAAACGTCGTTGGAGGAACCTCCGTGCGCAACGTGCAACGCGCGAGATGGCACGTGGCTCGGCGCTCGAGCAAGGATCGACCGGGCGAAATCCGGCGTTTCGCGCTCCTCAGCCGAGCTGGGAGCGACAAACGATAGCGTGGTATCCAATCTCGACGTACACGGAGGAAGGATCTGCCAAATTCGACCCGAAATGTGCAAAATTATCTCCAAAATGCTAACTTACGCGCACAGAAAACTCACGTCCGCCGCCGTCACCGCGAAAGAAGGAGCACTCTAGAGCGACGTGCCGCGGAAGCGACGTTTCGGAACGCGCGTGACGTCATCGTGACACCAGCCAATTGGATAGAACCGGCGTGTGGCCGTGCTGGCTCCCTCTGGAGTCAGGCGAACCCTACTATCTCATACTAGGAGCCTACCGTAGTAAATTTTAAATTTGTCACAATTCGAAATTGTTTAAAGAACTGATTTTTGGGTGAAAAGGTACGGGATAATTGTAACCCTGAAATTACTAGCCATTTTTAAGGTCAATTAACTTCAACATGTCTTTACACGACACTTATTTTATCATAAAAATATGTAAGTAAATTATTCTACTTATATAATTAGGAGTGGTAATTATTTCAAATTATAATTAGGTATATATATATATATTAAACAGTCTGTAAATAAGGTGCTTTCTTAAGTAACCTTGGAGTAAAATTATAATTAAAAAAATTAATCCGTGCAACACAAGTACGAGAAAATGATTACTAAAGAAAAACGCTCAATAATCGTATTGCATAAGTTAGATGCTACTTACAAACCAAGTATAAGTTAAATATATACAGTGGTTACAATGATGTCAAATTTAAGTGTAACTTTGGGTATGATTTTCTTGTCGATTATCGCTTTCGTATTCACAATCCGATCATCCTTGTCGTGCACATCACAGGTTCTCGCACATAATTAAATGTGGTGCGACAATGCCTCTGAAACGTGCAGTGTGTCATAAATACATAATAGAGAAAAAAATTTTTTTAACAATTTTGACAGAAGATACGATCCTTCTGGACCGTGCTCGGAAATGTCACGCGAGTACATTTAAACATTAGAAAACGTACAATGTAAACTACATATATATTTCCTGGTGTAAATGGTCTAAATGTGGGTGATGTTTCCGAACGTAGCCCTGGGGATCGTTAAATCAGGCCGAGAGTTGTCCAAACCAGACCACTAAATGAATACATATAATTTTAGGTATACGCAACGCGTACAATGGGGATGCAAAAATATTTTTAAAAAAATCAAGCCCACCGACAATCACGTCTAATTGACGGTGATCGCGGAGCCCAATTGCCGCATCAGTTTGTAGCATTCCTGAAGACGTTTCCTGTCCCCTATTCGCTCGAGCGTCTTGGCGGCCTCCGCGAGCATGCCGGCGCGTTCTCCCGGCGAGGCCAACAGCAACGTCGGCAGATGCCTGCACGCCAGACACAACGCGACCGCGTGCTCCCTCTCGCTGTTGTTCTGCTCCTGCGACCGGTCCTTCCCGCATATGATCGAGGAGCGCGAGTTCCTGTTGTGCAAACTACGATCCAGCAAGATCTGAGTCTTCACCGGCGTTGCGCCGGCCATCATGCGCGCCGTAGCCTCGTACAGAAACACTCTCGCCAGTACAGACTGAAAGAAAGGTGGGTAACGTTACACGCGTCTTGGATAAAAAGTTACGTACGCGGTAAAATTCTGTTGCGTCTCAGCTCGGGCTTTATTGAACCGAAACGGAAGTTGCGCTTACCGGAATGTGCTGACACAATTGTCTCAAGCACGCCAAATCGCGCTGAAAGCCAGCGAGAGAAGTTACGCTCGCGGCCGATCTCTCCGGCTCCGTGTCCAACTCCTGCCAGAGAATCGTGCGAATCTCGAGAAGCCAGTCGCAAACTAGCAACTGAGTGAGCTGAAAGATAAGCGGGACGAATTAGAAGACGAGGCGAGCACGTGGCGCTCAAGCAATATAAAACTATTACGTATACATGTATACAAATGGCGCTGTGGCCTGCCACAGGAGTTGCACTGCAGGAGTATTGCATAGTTATATTTCATGCAATGCAACTACAATGCACACTTGTAACAGGTAAACGGTAGCACGGTTTACGCTTGAGAAAATTTTTTTTTTTAAGTTTTACCCTCTTGCGGGGACGCCTTTCAACCGTTAGGTTGTATCAGCGTGATATTTCTAAAAATTCCTTGGAATTCATGCTTGAACTTCATTAAACACTGAATCCAACACTTAAGGCGCTTAAACTCCTTCAAGCGCTGAACTTTTGAAATTTCTCTTAACGGGAAAATATACGGGCCGAGGGCCGAGATCGAACCGAGAACCCTACCATTGCTAATCACTCGTGATATCATGTTTAGGGAGATCAAACTACGTTGCGATGCGACTGCCCGCCGATTAAGATCTCATTCTGCCAACTTACCAAGACCTGCTGCGACGATTGCTCCTTGCAATGATAGTACACCGTGGACTGCTCGAGCAGCAGCCCCGCCTGATCGATGAAACGCATGGAGACCAATTTCGTGGGATTCTTCGCCACCTGGAGAACACTGAGCACCGCGTGGGGTAACGGGCTGCTGCTGCTGCTGTTGTCGCCAATTTGGAAGTTTCTCTCGTACGGGAATCTGCTCTCAACGACGCTCCACGCCTTGGAATCTTCTTCCCCCAATCGCCAACTCGCTGCAGCGCAAATTACCGCTCCCCACCATAGCCCAATCTCGTCTTCGCAGGCTGCAAGAGTAAACGTAAAAGAGTAAGATACGTCGCGCGCAATTACAGTGTGCAATACACAATTGAAGATACATTAAAGGCATCCTAAAGCCGTCTGTATCATCGACGCGGCGGTCAAACATAGTTTTCGCGCTCGCACAAAATAGTACTACAGGCTTTCGGATCTCCCTAATGCGCGAGATATCTTTTTCTCGCGATTTCAGATAGTCGTTTCGTACTCGCTACGCTGATTTTGTCGGCGCACGGGAAACAGGCGTCCACCTCCGCGGAGGCCATGATGATCCGTCCCAATTCGAGCACGGTGGACGCGTGACACTCGCCGACCGTCAGTAAACGTAGGCACTGCTCGATCAAGTGGTCCCTGTATGCACGGGCCGCGTACGAGAGCGGATCCGCGCGGCTGCTCTGCGACGTGAATTCGCTGTCGGTCTGTTTCTTGTACTGCCACTTCTGAGACGCCAAGAATCTCGCGCCCTCGTCAGTCATGATCCACTTGAGCTTGAGGGGAACAGCGCAGGAGGACAGCAGGACGCGCGCCTTGCCTAGATAGTATTTGTGTATGTACGGGAAGAGGGACTGTTTCAGGCACAGCGCGACGTTCGTGTAGATCTCGGCCAGAAGCGGCTTCGGCATACTCTCGCCGGCGGCCTCCGCATAATTGACGGCGCAAAGGGCGAGATACAGCGTCGAGTCCTTGGTCCCCTCGGACATGCGCAGGCAGAGCATGTGCTGGTAAACGGTGGCGATCTCCACGGCGGACGTCTCCGCCTGCTGCCGCTCCGACTTCTCCAACAGCCACTTGCTGAACTGCATGACCCATCTACCCAGCCATAACTTATGAAGAACCTGCCGCACTATCTGCCACGTGGTCGCGAGAAAGATCTCCGTACGCGACAGCGGGAAGGACCGGCCGAAGTACTGCAGGCACTGGTGTAAGTCCCGGTACGCCTGGTTGCACTCGTGTTTGGATATATTGAACTCGGCCTGCCGTCGCCAACGACGTATCTCGAGGAAGACCTTGCTGTCGGTAGGCAAAGCGGGGTCGCCGTACAGCAACAGCTTATAAAAACCAACTGCCAAGAGTATCAGGTTGGTGACCCAGAGAATAGCGCTGCTCCACGGTTGCCTGTCGGATTCCAGCTGATCTGCGATCGAAAAGAGGGAAAGATTAGCGAAAGAGAACTTTTTTTTTAATCATGAAGAAACCCACTTGCACTCGTCACCTTGATAATTGAGTATCGTCCGTCCGTCCAGTTTCGTATTCACGTAATCGTAATTGAATCTTCCAATGTTGTTCACGAGAATGCCAAGGGGGTTGAAGGCCAAAAACAATAGCATGAATCCGCACAACGTCAGCCGAGTGTGATCTCGTATGCCTCCGTTGGACGAGGTGGGCACGGGGTGCAGATTGTGCAGCATATCGGAGTCGTCCTTCACCGACGACGGAGACGGCGGTGACAGCGGCGCGGGTGCGGGCGACAGGGACGGCTCGCTCGAATCGGAGCGCGGAGGCGTCAGCTGTCCACACACCAAAAAATCGCGAAGGTTTTGCCGCTGCGCGGCCACCTTCAGCGCCATGTTCTCCGCCTTCAGTTTCGCATTCGTGTTTTGCAGGAACCTGCGTCGCGCCAAGCAATTACAAGTTTTGTCTCTCATCGACACTACAACTATGTAAAATCAGACGTATCTGACTGTATTAGCGAATTCGGTAATTTGCACCGAGTGCACACAAAAGCTTGTTTGCAGCCAATTCTTATGTTAAAGAATCGTCTTGAATATCTCACGAAATATTTCTTAGCTAGTAAAATAATCTGTACAGAATTCGTATGGATATTTTTTTTTGGCTAAATACTTTTTGAACAGGTATTTAAAATAAAATCAAATATATAACAACAATAATTAACATCAAATTTGGTTGACCGTATCTGGCAAACAAGCTTAGTGCGCACTCAGTGTGCACTAGTGCGAGCAACCAAATTCGCTGTAGGTCCCAATATGCTCCTGCTTGTCCCAACAGATAGTCACTCAAATCGTAAATAAAATGACAGTATTGATCGTTGGGGCAAATAGAAGCTTGCCGGGCATGCGACGCGAACAGACCTCGTATGACTCGCGCAACAACCGCATTACACTCTCATATCGTATTCGCGTTCACGTAAAATTACTCCTCGTCGTCCTTGCCTAATGTAGTCGATGGTTTTTCGCAAGATTGCCGACTTGTTCAGCTTGGCGTCCATCCCGACTATAATGTTCTTCAGTTCGATTATCTTGTCGTTGATCGACGTCCTGTAACGACGCTCGATAGCGTTGTGGGCGCTGCGCTTCACCTCCCTCACCCTCGGTACACCCACATGCGTGCCCGTGTTGAGCCGATTGATTTGTACCTTGTCAGTATCCAGCACTACGGGGATTCCTTGAATCAGACAGAATCATATTAACGTATGTTACAAATCTGCAATCGCATTCCTGCTCAGCAACCGTTCGTTCTTGGATAAATATTATAACGTCGTAGATAACTACTGCTTTCTTTATTTACCAGTGGTCAGTACCGTCCCGCTTGTGGTATTCACGAGGGTGTGTATCTGATGCTGAACGGGGGTTGACGTGATGGTCTGTCCGCCCTTCGAATACACGAGGGACTCCGACTTGATCAGTTTGGCCGGCAAAAGCAGCTGTCGCTGTTGAGCGACCGGTGCCAGGGTCACGACGTTCGACGACTGCACGTTGAAGTTGACGTTTTGCGGTATCGCGTACTGCGAACTGAACACCGTAGGATTGGCCGAGGTGGCCACTATTCTCTGCGGCCTGTTCTGCGGCACCGACGCAACGTCCTGCTGCACGTAGGCGACCGGCTGCCCGCCGTCCGCCTGCTGGGTCACCATAACATTCGCACTCGACGGCTCGAGGATCGTCGGATCCTTGAATTCCTTGAACTCGTCATTGTTGAGACTCAGAAAGTCAAACGTGTCTCCATCCATCGACACGGGCTCCTCCAGCTCGGAGAGCAGGGCTTCGTCGCTGAAGAGCCCGTTCTTCAGCAGCTCGTTCTCGCAATTCGTAAGAAGATCTGCAACAATCAGCTACTGTAATTTTTCGATAGTAAAATCTTCGACGTCCAGTATCTCAGACAAAAACCTAGAGAAATTTCTCTCAAATATACTTTCAACTTGGACTACTTTCATACAATCGTAAAAATATTATCCAAACCAGAAATGTCAAATGAATAATATTATTTAGAGCGACGGAAGTCGCCTGAAGCGATCGGCGACACCGCGCGATCTTCGCATCGGCTCCGTACAGATGCATCCAGTGATAAGAACCAGATAAGAGACAGAGAGAGATGTTTACGTCTTCAACAAGATTCGAGACAATAAGAACCTGGCGATAACGCATCGCGTTAGCTTCTCGAGACACGCGCGGGCATAAACACCGCGCTCGAGAAAAAGCAGGACCTACCATCGATGCCAGTGACTTCATTCAAATTGAAGCTGTCATTCGATTGGAAACTCGGGAAGTCATTGTCCTGGGTCGGCGCCCAGCCGCCCGGGTCTGCCATCGCCGTCGCTCGAATCCCGAAGGTCGCTCTCCGTTGACGTCGCGCGAAAACTTGGTCGGTATCGCGGGGAAAACACGCCGCGGTCCAGCGATACGTCAAACGTAGTACGACGGAAAAATTACGAACGATCGTACGACCGTCGCGCGGCCAATCCGCGCCGCCGCCGCCGATCGGACGATGTTACGTCATTCCGTGCGTTCCAAAATCCGCGGGAACCGTGCTAGCGCCACGCACGTCCCTCGCGCGGCCGCCGTGCGAAGCGCCGAGGGTTTTCGGGGCGGACCATGAAGTCTGGCTGCTTTCGCGAGAAAATTAAAATGATTCGGATTAAAATGACCGTGTGCTATATGATTGGTCAAATTTGGAATTTCATTGGATAAAATTTCAATGAGATGCAATGAAATTTCAGATTTGACCAATCACAGCACATGGTCGTTTTAATGTGGATCATTTTGATTTTCTCACGAAAGCAGTGGAACTAAAGCCCGCTGCAGACGATGCTATTTTTCCTGCTGGATTGCTTGCAATCTAATAAATTACTATCGTTGCACCATTCAGCACTCAGGATTCCTAGTAATTTAGTAAATCGCAAGCAATCCAGCAGGAAAAATAGCATCGTCTGCAGCGGGCTTTAAACTTGATCCAAGTTCTAGTATCGTGGACACAGGCCTTAACCCTAAGGGTAAAATCACACGGTACGGGAATCTGCGTGCGGGACAGAGGATACGTGATTCGAACAGCCAATCAGTGCTCTTCGTCATTTCTTTATCCCGCGCTGATTGGGTGTTTGAATCACGAATCCTCTGTCCCGCAGGCTGATTCCCGACATTCCCGTACCGTGTGATCTAGTTCCGTGCCGTGTGGAACTAGAGGCACTAGAGCCGGTTGGAACGAATTTAGGCCCGGTTTCACCAACGCGAGTTAATCTAATCGGTCGGTTAACTTGACAGGGTGCCAACATAAAACTTCTTTATTAACCTATTTTCTTGGTTAATAAAGAAGTTTTATGTTGGCACCCTGTCAAGTTAACCGACCGATTAGATTAACTCGCGTTGGTGAAACCGGGCCTTAGAAAGGCGGGAGGAGAAGTCCGGTGTGCGCTTGTTGTTCTCGCATAAAACGTACGAAGATTTCTGTCACGAGACGAGACTCTTGAGAGACCCTGGCAGATCCGTTTCACTTCGCTCGTACTGTGACCATGGACCGATCTGCCGACGATAACGCAAATACGATTGACCCGAATGTCGAACTCGGGAGTTATTCATCCGCCCTCGGAGGTAAATTCTTCTCTTTTCAGTCGCATGGGCAAATAATAAAACACGAAATGTACGTTATTTATGTAAGAGTGAGATAAAAGTTATTACTTATTTCAATGCTTATTGAAATCGCCAAGATCTTTAAACATCTTTTTAACCGCCCTTTTATTTATTTGCGCTGACTCGAGTTCTGCAACGTATTTTCTAAAGAAGGAAGGAAAGTTATTGGAAACATATTTTTATGTGCAATTATGTAGCCTGCATAATAAATGTTGATAAAGAATTAGTCTGACATTCCAGGTGGCTTTTGGACCAGATAGAATCTTAATATGGGATAGCGGGATTTCTGTTAAACTAATAGGTATTATCAGTTGATTCCACCATGAATTTATTGCCCTTGGAGTAAAATCTGTTCAGTGGAAAATTCATTGTTAGATTGTGTAATCGTTGCGAAAAAAGATTTGCAATTGAATTTGGGTGTTGAAAACCTGCTATTTCATATTAGAAACTTATCTCGTAATAGAGGATTTTCCTCTACCCATAAGCAATATGTAATATTTGTTTTCTATTCAGCATTAAAAAAAACGGTTGGCTTTGTTTTCTCTTTCTAAGATATATTGATACAGGTATACCTCAGCAACATGTTGTCTAAGATATTTTGTTTTCTCTCGTAAGATATTTTGCCACTCGCCAGTGATGTCAAGTTTAATAACAATCCACTGGAACAGGAGTCAAAAAAAGCTAAAAGTAATCGTGGGCGTAAAAAACTGAGAGAAGAGTATGATAATGAGTATGATCATGAAGCACAGGAGCAGAGATACGAGCGATTGAAGCGCTTATTGAACAAGAGCAAAAATTCGTCCTATTCGAAAAATAAGACTAATAAGATTAAAGATGAAGGTGAGAAGAAAAGGGACGCAAACAAGACAAACTGTCCTGTTAACGATGAAAATGTACCGCCGGCTAAGAAGAGAGCTCTACGTAAAGCCAATGTAAAAAAGTATAATGTACAAGAGTACATGTCTACAGAGGTGAGAAACGAGATTTAGACTTTTCGATAATTATCACTTGATTGTAAAAATAGTTTAAGGTCGACGAACTTTTTTTACAGATAAAGGAACAGGAAAAGATCGCAAAGAGAAAAACGAAGCTCAGTGTAGAAGAGGTAGAGGCGGAATTGTCCGCGGACTCGGACGTCGAAGCGGATCCGAAGCCAGCTGCCGGCAGCACCGCTGTTACACCGCGGTATTTTTGTGGCGAGCTACGCGATTACCAACACACGGGTTTAGAATGGTTGATGGGGCTTTATGAGAACGACCTGAGTGGAATTTTGGCCGACGAAATGGGACTTGGGAAAACGATACAAATAATAGCCTTGTTGTGTTATCTTGTAGAGAAGAGACAGCAAGGGCCCTATTTAATAATTGCACCGCTCTCCACTATACCAAATTGGCTTGCAGAATTTGAAAGATTCGCTCCCGCGATACCGGTACTTTTATTGTACGGCACAATAGATGAGAGGAGGACTATACGCGAAAAATTTAACTGGCCAAAGTATGTCGAAGGGCACAAAATGCAGCCTGTTATGATCGCTACGTATGAAGTATGTCTACATGAAAAGAATTTCCTGCACTCTCAAAAATGGAGATACATCATAGTGGACGAAGGACAAAGAATAAAAAATTATAATTGTCATTTATTCAAGTATGTAGCTGTTACAAATTGACTGCAATTAATCGAAAGCGAATCAATGATTTTAAAAATTATTTTTACAAAACTTGATTTCAAGTTCAGTAAAATAATAAATATTTCAGTTGATAGATGTGAAAGTTGCTTTATCAATTATTTAAGCTTTTGTATTACTTTGAAATTACTGAAAATTAAGATCATTGTATTTGTTTTCTTTTTTTAGACTATTGAAAAATTTACGATCCACGAATAGACTAATACTAACTGGAACTCCACTTCAAAATAATTTATCTGAGCTATGGTCGCTTTTAAATTTTCTGTTACCAAAAATCTTTGATGATTTGGATACGTTTGAATCATGGGTCGATGTCAAAGACCTTCAGCAGCAGGATAGCGCTGAAAAACTTCTGAAGCAGGAAAAAGACAAACGTGTATTAACGTTGTTACGTGAAATTGTAAAACCGTATATGTTAAGACGATTAAAAAGTGACGTTTGTCTAGAGATTCCTCCTAAAAAAGAGTTGGTTGTATATGCGCCGCTCACGGAAATACAGTACGATTTGTACAAGGCAGTATTGAATTTTGATCATGAAATGTTGACCAAAATCGAGGTACCGGATCTGATTATTCCGACTGTTGATGGTAAAAGACCGAAAAGACTGTGCGTATTAAGAAAGTACGGATCCATCGCAAACGAATCGGAGACTGAAAAACAGAATATTTCGTCACAAGTTGCAAATACGAAAGACGAGAACTTATCAAAGTGGAAACAATATACTGATGTTACGGAACGTAACAGAGATTTTCTGATAAATATTCAGTTTATCAATAGAGGTAAGTGTTATTGCATTAACGCAATATTTATATACACTTGATTTTTATCTACGGTTTATATATTGTTATATATTATTTTGTTACTTTATATTTTCTAGCTGTAATGTATAAAAAGATCGTGAACCACCCGTACTTGGTTCACTGTCCGCGGGACTCGACCGGTTTACCGAAAATCGACATTGATTTGATTAAGTCCTCCGGTAAACTTTTAGTATTGGATGCTATGCTGGCGAAGCTTAAGGAACAGGGTCACAAAGTATTATTGTTTTCGACGATGACTAAGATATTGGATGTGATCGAGGATTATCTCATGTTACGGGATCATAATTACGTGAGATTAGACGGCATGACTAAAATAGAAGACAGACAAAAAAATATTAGTATTTTTAATAATGATCCGGACATGTTCCTGTTTCTTATATCAATTAGAGCCGGTGGAATCGGATTAAATTTAATGGCTGCAGATACTGTTATTATATACGACAGTGATTGGGTGAGTTAATTTAGTATTCCATAGTAATAAATAGGGGTGTACCTTCGGGGTAGATAGGCACTAAAACGCGCCACTTGTTAATTTTCGGCGAGAAAAATGGCGAGTTAGGACTAGACCAGGATTCGAACCTGGGACATTCCGCTTGCCGAATGCTCTTCCAAATGAGCTATTCAGACCCATACTCGAAATCTTTCTCGCTTACGTACGTTACTTTACTGAATAAAGTAGGCATTTACCATACTTTTTTTCCACACTCATGGATGTCTGTGCTTTATTGCCTGCTTGCTTTTACAGAATCCACAAGTAGACATACAAGCCATGGCTCGATGTCATAGAATAGGCCAAACAAGACCCGTAGTTATCTACAAACTGTGCACTAAAGGGACAATTGATGAAATGATTATGAAGCGAGCTGAAGCTAAACGTATTTTGGAAAAAATAGTCATGTCAGAAAGTTTCAATAAAATTACTATTCTCGAAATGAAGAAGCTGATTGATACAAAGGAATACAAAGTTGTTACATCAGAAAAAGAAGGTAAATTCTTCTCATCACACATTATTCAAATAATAGATGTATGTAAACTTAGTTTTACTTGTTTTTACAGTTTTCACAGAGATGGAACTGAACAAATTGTTAGACAGAAGTGATATGATGAATAACCATGACCCATCAAATTCTCAAGGATAAACAAGAATATAAACCTTAAGTACAAATTCTTTATTACGAAATGACACATCGTCGATAAATCGACCTTATTAATTTATACAAAGTAATATAATACGAACAGAAATCAACTATGCAACTTTTTTTTTATAACATTTATTCAATTTTGTAATAAAGCATTCTAATTGAAAAAAAAGTTAAAATTACTTACCCTATTTCTTGTTTAATTAATTGATGCGCAAGAGTTACGGCAGTATATTCTTTGTTTCTGTATAAAATCACAAGAAAATTTGTTCAACATTATTGTGCTTTAGACGAATCTTCAACCGTGTCTACGTACAAATCAAGATTTATTTGATTTGATACGAGTCTTTCCTACTAGAGGGTTTTTGTATTTACAAGACTGGGCCAATCGTTCGCGAAACTCTGCTTCTAGTTTTACATACGTTCCACCTGTTTCAGATGCGTGTTATTATTTTATATGCTTCCTTCTTTACTTTGCTATATAATATAATCGTAATACATTGTGCATGAGAAACATACCAACAGGCTGCTTAGTTTTACTGCCGTGTTGCTTGTTATTAAATTTCGAAAGCAAGTTCTCCGTGACCGTTCTCTTCGTCAGAAGAGCTATCATTTGCGCCGCGGCTCTTTCCTCAAAATCTCTCTGATTGTCTTGATTGTGTCTTACATTCAAATTTCCGCTCCAGCACCTGCCGTTGCTCCTGAACGGTAAAAAATAAATCATATGTAAACACTTTGCATTACAGAGAAGCTTCCTATTTAATCAACGCGATTTATTACTTGTGACTATTCTGATGTTTTGCTTTAACTATCGGCTTCAGCGCGCATAATGTATTGGATTCTTCGCTGTAATAAGATTCGTCGTCCACACTGCTGTCCTCGTACACGGTCCCGCCGTCATCTTCGTCGTCCTCGTCTGTAATCGAGGAAGTAGGAGACGAAACGTCGGTGGTTACGGAAATACGCCGATAAAGCTTCTGTAGGGACTTTTGTGAATCTTGCGCTTGGAGCAATCGGCGAAGTCCCGAACCTCCCCAGATCTTTCCTGTTTTTTTTTTTAAAGAATTTCTTCTACGTTATAGAATTTTATCATTTACATACAAAGAGGAAAGTGTTAAAAGTTGACGATTTACCAAGCAGACCAAGTCGCGGTCTCTGTGGTACGAGCTCTATGCCGTTCCACCACATGGCATCCTTGCACACTAATTTGCCCGGGCGAAGAGACGGATCGCGTGTCACCAGTCGTGTAATTTTTTCTGGGAAAAAGAGCTGGGGTGCTTCCAAAGTTATCACTTCTTTGTGTGCCGTCAGAATATTTAACACACTCAATTCCTTCTCGCCCCTTACATCTGGTACGTGCTCCTGAAAGAAAATTAAAATCTTTTCACAAGCTGTATTTCCACCACACATCTTAGCGTATATTACATTCATTCGTGCTTAAAAAGATTGTATTGGATAATATAATTACAAAGGATACGTAACGTTGGTAACCAACCTTATATCTGCAGCCACCTTGATTTGGCAAAGCTTCAAATCTGTAGGCAGATTGACTGCAACACGGGTACCTTCCCAGCGGGAAGGGCATAGGCCTTTGTTGCTCGTTCACGAAGAATTGCGCAGGTTCCGGATGATAACAGCACCAACCCATCTGATGTATCGGGAAATACACGTTGCACTGTCGACAGAACAAGAAATGGCAGTCTCCCCACAATCTCCAATACACTTTGCGCCAAGAGCGCAACTCCGATCGCAAGGCGACGATGTAATCGTTCAACGTCCAAGTTAAATCTCTGCAAAGTCATTCTTTTAGATATCCTTCGTGCGTGTAATATTGTATGTAATAAAAATTTATGTACGTGGCGTATACCTGACATGTTTGCTGTGAACAGCTCCCTTATTATCGATTCTCATTGCGCTCGGAATGCAAGGCACAAAGTCGGAAATCGACTGTATAACATTCTTGCCACATTTCCCACATCTAAACATCATAGCCAATGAACTATAGTGTCCCCTTTTGTTATCTGGAGCAGCCTCGACTAGAGACGTGATTAACTTACAGAACAGACGACTCTGAATTTTATCCTTCTTGTCTTTTAGCATTTCAACGTCCTCGTTAGTATACAACTCGACCAATCTACGGATAATTGTCAACACTAATATAAAAACAGGAAAGGATTGATAGGAGAGAGCAGGTTTTCAACGTCCAAATTCAATCACAAATCTTTTTTTGCTACGATCACACGACCTAATCAATTTTCCACTAAACAGACGCCTAGTAATTTAGCAGAAACTCCACCATCTCGTAGCAGGAGCCTATTTTATAATGGGGGACTTTCCTCTACATTCACTCGTTACTGTGTTCGAGACAACAATACATGTATGAAATACAGGGTGAGGAAAAAGTAAAGAAACCCCTAGATTTTTCAAGAATTATGTATTTTAGAAACAAATGTTTGAGACAAAAGTTGTTGCAATTAATTAATAGAAAAAGATGATATAAGAAATGAAGGTTTCCGTTTAAAATAGTCAAGTTGACCATCACGGGACCCTCAAGCAACTGTTCAAAGTCAAATTAAGACACCATCTTATACCCCCCTTGAAACCGTATAACTTTTGTCTCAAACATTTGTTTCTAAAATGCATAGTTTTCGAAAAATGTATGGGTTTTCATACTTTTTCCTCACCCTGTATAATCCAAGCCAATAATAAAACGTGCCTTGTAAGAAGATTGTCGTCCAGACACGTTAAGATCGTTGACGTTTTCAAGATATCTGACATATTGTTGTGACAGTACTGCAGGCAATTGTCCAAAAGCGGTTCCATTTGTAGAAAACAAGCGGACACCATAATCGGGACGACATTGTTCGCCTCCAAAACCGGCCACTCCGATTTCTTTATGATGTCCTTCTTCACCCATCTCATCAGCCAGTCGAAAATCACCACGTCGCAGTGCACCGATATGTCTATCTCGTCGAGTTTCTGCCCCGCTGTGACGTCAGCAAAGTAACACATCTTCTGTATGAGAAGCTTCTGCGGGCATCGAAAGTTCTTCCTGATATTTTTGTCCTCGTCGCATACGTGAATCTCCACCTCACTCCTGCGAAACAGTAAAGGGGTAATGTCAGCTGCGGAGAGATCATTAAATTCAATGTAAAGAATAATGCGAAGAATCAACAAAAGTCGAATTGGTTGTGACGCCCGCCTAGCGAGAGGGAGGTTCAAACCCTGGCTGAGGTGATATTTTTTCGCAATAAATTTAGAATGAAATATTTAGACACTAACGCCCTGTCACGGCTCTTAGTCCTTTACTCCTTCGAATTTGTGTTTAGCACATTTAGACCATACGAATTTTATTAACTTGTTAATGAATTCGTTCAATGATACTTTCAGCTTCACGCGACACTGAAGAACACTTACTCCGACAATTTCTTGCTCGTCTTACTCTTCTCTTTGTCCCTGTCCTTATGAGTCGAGGCCTTGCTTTCGATCACGCTGTTCAAGGAAGAGGCCTTCTTAGCATCCGCGGCAGCGGCGGACTTCTTAATGACCGGCTGCGACAGGGCGGACTTCGGGAGCATGTACGGCAAAACGGAGTCCAGTAATCCCTCGTGCAAGATATCCCTCAGATTTTCCTTCATGACTCTCGCCAAGCCATGCTCGCTCTCCTCCAAATGCGCCTTCTGCGACACCCTGCCCTTTTCATTCTGGGCTTGGTCGCTCGACGACTGACTTGTCTCTTTAACACCGTCCCCCGGACGTTGATCGGAGGACCTTTCCACGCCGGCGGACTCCCTCGTGGAGTCATTTTTATTGCACGCGTCAGAGATATTACTGTTGCAGGATACCGCAGAGGACTGCGAGCTAATCGCGCTCGCCGAAGCACACAAACCCGCCTCCTTGCCACTCGCCGTCCGCGTCAGCAACGCCTGCGTGGAAGAATCGTCGCCCTTGTCTCGCCGCTCTTGAGGACCGCCGGCCGTCTCCAGGTCCAAGTTGATCCTCGCCAGCTCCTGCCAGTCGATCTCGCTGTTGGCGCTCAGTATCGTCGCCAGGCCCTCGCAGTTGTCGTTGACCTGATACGCGGTTCTCATGAACTCGAAAAACGCCCCGATCGTTAACTTGGAGGGCTTGTCGTCCTGGAGGCTTCGCAATCTCTCGGCTAAATTCAAAGTTACCCGTTATTAACGCGATCGCGACTCGACCCGCTCTAATAGCAGTTACCGCTCCGGCTTGTCGCCGAGCCTCTCCGCTCGGCCGTCGATACATTCCGCCTCGGGGACTTGGCGGCGTAAATTGTGCCAACGGCATTAGACGGGGATCGTGCGGAGAGATCGTCAGGACACTTCGAAGCAAAGGTGCGGCATCCAGTATCTAATCTCGGTGCGATCTAGCATACCAGTAGGACTACATATACCTTCGTTACTCGTCGAGGCACACGCTCTCAATATCGTACTCGCGCTTAAAGCGACGTTCATATTCCGCGGCTCCATGCCTCTATAAGAGATGCGGTGCAACTTTGTTGTAGAGGTTAGGTTACTAGGTTAGGTTACTCGCGCATCGGCGCCAAGTCTCATGTCGGTGCGCCGATATTCTGACATGAGGCTTCAACGTCGGAAGGTTAGCGACACGAGAATTTTAACACGCTGTCAAGTCATTCGGATGGTTATGGAGTATCGTGCGCTCAGAAGTCGTCAGGAAAGCCTCCCCGGTCCGATCGAGTACAACTCCGTATCGGGCGTATTCGCGATTCTCGATCAGCTGCGACACGCATTCCGGAACTGTATAAACAGTAGAGCCGCCGCATCGTTTGCTCCGAACGTGTTCTAAAACTCGTCGAGAAGAGATCGGTGGGGGGTCGATGCTCTCCGTGTCCATGGTGAATAGTCGGAGCACACCTACTGCTTTCATATGCTGTGGTTTCAGATTGGCAGGACATAAGCATGGCTCGCTAACCTAAAAGAATTATCGCATTGAGCCGCGATGGAGCCGTCAATTGTATCTTGATCGCATCGAAACTGACAGACACCCGACTGAAAATTCCCGTTGAATCGGTAAGAAGTCTGGCGATAATCTGCGATTATAAATTCTTCAAGTGTCCTCCTTTGCACGTTTAAACGGTTACTTTTAAACCACAAACTTGTGTATATTTACAGGCCCACGATACTCGGACTTTTATCTCTGATTTTACAATCAGGGTTTTAACACTTGAGCTGCACGTAAAAATGGTTCAAGCGAGTGAAAGCGACATCTTAGCTATAGGCGGAGTCCTGGGCGACTCCGCCAGGCCTCTCAAGGAGAGATTCCGCGCTCTGTTCACCCTGAAGAACATCGGCGGCGCGACGGCGATAGGCCAGATCCACGCGTGCTTTAAGGATCCGTCGGCGTTGCTGAAGCACGAGCTCGCGTACTGCCTGGGCCAGATGCGGGATCCCGCTGCCATTGGTATCTTAACGAGCGTCCTGGAGGATCTGTCGCAGGAGCCGATGGTACGTCATGAAGCTGGTATGTCTTTGGTGCGTCCCATCCGATCTGTAATCAAAGAGAAACGGAATGAATAAGGAATCCGTCCCTCGCCAGGTGAGGCCTTGGGTGCTATCGGCGAGCCGAGTGTAATCCCGTTGTTGGAAAAGTACAGCGAGGACCCTGTGCCCGAGGTAGCGGAGACATGCGAGCTGGCCCTGAACCGCTTGAGGTGGCTGGAGTCCAACAGTGATGCGAAGGGCTTGCAAACGAATCCATACTCGACCGTCGATCCCGCGCCACTGGCGGAAGTAACAGACGCGAGTGTCCTAAGAGACATTTTGCTGGACGAGAGCAAGTCGCTGTTCGACAGGTACAGAGCGATGTTCTCGCTGAGGAACTTGGGCACCACAGAGAGCGTCCTCGCCCTCGTCGAGGGTAAGCTTGTACCGATTTATCGTCAATCTGAAAATATTAAGTACTGGCTAATCAAGCGTCGACTTTTACGCGAAGGTTTGAAGGCCGGTAGCGCTCTGTTCAAGCACGAGGTGGCGTTTGTGCTGGGACAGCTTCAGGACGAGGCGTCCGTGCCGGGATTGCGAGCGTCGTTGGAAGACACGGGCGAGAACGAGATGGTCAGGCACGAGTGCGCGGAAGCCCTGGGCTCCATCGCCACTGCCGAGTGCTACGAGATATTGAACAGATACCTCGGCGACAGCAAGAGAGTCGTCCGCGAGAGCTGCGTCATCGCTTTGGACATGTGCGACTACGAGAACAGCAAGGAGTTCCAATACGCAGACACGCTGACCAAGCTTCCCACCGCGTGAAGAAATCCGCCTTCTTGAAATGCTCCTTTCTGCTGTATATTGTGCACCGTACATTTTTCCTCGCTGCGAACGAAAGAAAAGAAATGCGTGTAATTATTGCCGTTATCGCAAGCTTGTATTTACATTTTCACGCGATGCCCTGATGGAAAGCTGAGTAAAGAATTGTTACATTCCTTACGCCCTGGATATATTATTGTTCTTTCCTGCGGACTCAAGTTCCCGTTGTTATGCGAATATTTTATTTTTTTTTAGCTCCGAGAGTACTAGGTTCTGTAATTATATCCGAGCACACTATTCGACGATTAGAAACTCCAGAAACGGGATTGGGAGCAACATCGAATCGATTGCGAGGGAGGTATGCATTTCGTCATCACGTAAGACGGTTTCTTTTCCGAGAAAAACGGTAAAATCGGCAGATTGAATCGCGGCGTTGTATGCGGGCGTATACCGCTAATAGCAAATGAGCCACGATAAGACTCGCGATACGAACACCGGGCATTACAGGCGAAATCGATCAACCGTCGCGCCCGGCTCCGCTTTCTGCGTTCGTCGTCTGGTACCTCGTCCGTTCGAAGTCTGGTGCTCCATTCGAAATCGCCCCTTTAATCGCGCCCGGAAGCGTATAGCCCGCCGGGGATTCCCCGTGATGGAATTTCGAAATTGTCCGTGTTCAATTTCATGAATATCGCGTGCCGCCCCGCGCATTCATTGGCATACATTCGTTAGCTCCTATCACTGCGAGTGATACGAGCGCGTGTACCATCCCTCATACACAGGCCGAGATAAATATTTTTTCCTCCCCCGCTGATCGTTCCTCACGGCGGACGCGCCAGGATAACGGACGGATCGATGGGGGGAGAGGGAGAATTATCGGGAGAAAGGACGTTCCTGACTCGCGAAGAAACTTGACTTGGACTGAATAATGAAGCGATTAATCAGACTCGGTAAAGCGTTGTATAAATATTGGACAAACGGATATAGCTCGTCGGGGCTTCGGCAACTAAACACGCGTTCGCGAACCACGGTAACTGCGTTGCAAGTGTTGCAACGTGCGGCGTCACCTTCGAATTCCCAAAGTAACATCAAACCAAAAATGCGTGATTCGTGACGAAATAATAAATGCAATCCGAGATCTATTTTTTTTGTCGATTAACACACCGTTAGAATATTAATTCCTCGCACAGAGAAAACGATTTCTTTGGATTTAATCAATTTTGTTGTATCCAAACAAATTTGATATTTGGGAATGGACCAAACGAAAATCATTTGTTTGAAACAAAAGATATATTCTCTTTGATCTAAATGGTATTGTTGTTTCATTCGAGCAACATTATGGTTTGAAAGAAAATATGTGAGAAAAATGTACGTACATACATCTTTTTCCCTCTACATTAGAATTTTTTCGTTAGAAGAAGATAAACACTGAATTAGTACACTATGTTCGTAAAGAATAGAACATTGCACTGAGAAAAAGTCTTTGAAAATTTATTTGTGGCACATGATGTTTATTTCAGTGAAATAAAAAAATTTTCAAAGACTTTCTCGGTGTGGATGATTAGACTGCGTCTGCGGTCGCTTACATCTCTGTAGCCGCCATGATTTTACTTACGAGTTCGGCGGCCATCTAGTAGCAGCGCCAAACTTTATAGGCGCCTGGCCAAATAATATCATTATTTAATTGAAAGATATTACTTGAAATAATAGTATCTTTGTCATCAAATAATGTTTGAATGAAACAACAAAATTTTTATTCGAACAAATAAGTAATGTTTCGTATAAGCACATGTTTCAACGAAACACATTTCAATCAAATAAATGGCAATACTAAATCCAAAGAAACCTTTTTCTGCGTGGCGCGGAATGAAAAACGATTCGCTGTGGTACGTGCGAAAGAAAAAAAGAAATCCCTCGCGGCTCGTCCCTATCTTCTCGCGCGGATACTTTGACGATGATTTATTTTCTCCCGGTACCTCTGCCGAGGCACTTGCAACGCCAGCAGGGGCTCGCTGTGAAGTATAAGACGATTCTCGCCAAGGTGGGAGGACGGACGGGGGTGGTCGATATTAACTGCGAAGCAGTTCCTTCCCGGTGGTGGAGAACGCGGCGGCGATAGTCACATGCCGGCCGCGGTCGAGTGTGCCCGCGCGTTCTCCACCGCCGCTTCACGCAAAGTAAGCTCTATCGCTGATTAATTAACAATAACTCGCCGAAGTGCGCCGACGTTAAGTATCGCAATTGCACTCCCACAGACGTTCACCAACCGGTTTCCCACGTTATTTTATCAGTGGGACTTTTTTCAACCCTCGCCTTCCTCGTCGCGGCTGCTTTCTGTTAAAGTTTATCCTGAAAATATTACAATCGTGGAACAACATGGCGTTTCAAAGAATTGTACGAGAGCTTTTGGCAATTTTACCACACATTTCACTAATAATTACACTTGTTAGTATACATTTTACTAGGAAAATGTATGGTAAACTTTCAGAAAACTCTCAAAGTTCTTCAAAGTGCTCACGATCACTCGATTTCCAGGATAAATTTTCAAAGAAAATTCTCCCCGTGTACTTTTCAAGCAACACGCGAAAATTTTGTCGACGTGCCATTCGATCCCTACAATTTTTCACGAAACATTAGAGGTGCAAATATTTTTCCCAAAATGCCACATTTTCGCGGTCGCGATACTTTCGGTTTCAGAGACGTCGACTCAAGTGTCTTAAACATCTCAATGAAGTTGTGAAAATACATTTAATATTTCGAAAGTTTTTGAAATCGAAGTGTTCAGGCACTTTAGAAATATAAATCCTTCTTGTAACTTGCAAGCTACATAAATTTGTACTTATATATTTTGTTTCTCTCTTTTTCCCATCACATTTTAGAAGAATATATCAAATATTTTTAAAATGTCTGATTTCGAAAGTAACTTTGTGAGTAATTCACAATTCAAGTGATCTGTTCTCGCATTGCAAAATGATCCATCGCGGGGAGATAAAAAATAATTATGTGAGCTCAAACTTTGAAAATCGGAGGACATTTCCAATGTTCAATTCCTTTCTTTAATCCTAATTCTGTAAATTCTCTTATTAGAAATAGCGGCATTAGCAACAAAATATAGAGATAAAAGAAATCTTGAACTTATAGATGTTTTAAAAAACTAAGGTAAAAAATCTAAAAATCCACTTTATGAAAGAGCTTGTGATTTAAATTTTATGCAATTCTTAACAATTCCGATTCGCCTTACAATCTCCGTAAGATTCAAAGATTTTGTAACTTTGTAAGAGATAAAGTTTTCTTTTCCCTCCCCCCATCTCTTCTCTTAAATTTACGGCAGGCTGTATATAACAATTTTATGATTAATAGCACAACGCTTCGTATCTTTGGTTGTTCGCTTATTAAAAATATGAGTATTTTAATTATTATCCTGCATGTCTCGAGGAAGTATAAAGAGTACGCACGTTTCTCCGCCGTATTATGCAATCGCGGTTTCGTGTGTGCTACTTTTTTACACGAGGGGTTTCATGTCGTGAGAGATTTAATGATAACTTGGCGACTTCCCCCTCGCGAGGCTTTTACCGCTTTTTTTAAAAATACCGGTCCGCCCGCGTGATGTCGACGCAGCCGCGTATTTCAACGTTAATAATGTTCAAACACTGCCATCGTCTCTGGCCAACATATATTTCTTTCTTTCTCTCTCTCTCTCGCATTATTTTACCGAAACTGCCTGTTGGCCAGACTTTGACTAGAGGGACTCTGTGGCCGGTATTCATAATCAGATCTTATATTCAAGACCGTCTTGAATTTATCTAAAAATGCTGTACGGAACATTTTATTGGCCACGGAGTATTTAAAGATGATCTTAAGACAGTCTTGAATATAAAATATGACTCCCGGTCCACGTCTACCCAAAGAGAGCTGACAGGTAAAGATGATGTCAATATGACGTTGTCACATTGACCAAAGTATGACATGAATTTGGTCCATACAACATCAAACATAGAAACCTCTTTAAGTTGCCAGTAATAGATAACAATAATCAAGCTTTTTAATCGACATTAACCGGCCAGTGTTTTAATACAGAAAATTTCTTGCGAAAAATATTATCTCAGCCAGGCTTTGAACCTGGGCTTCCCTTCTCTCTAAGCGGGCGTCTCACGTGCCTCAGTGGTCGAATTGGTGAGAGGTAATATTTTCCGCAACAACTTTTCTGTATTAAAACACTGGCCGGTTAATATCGACTATAAAGCTTGATTAATATAACATCAAGTTGACGTCATCTTGACTTGTCTCCTTGGGTAAGTACGAGAGGCAAAGTGGGCGGGAGACGCGCGCGATCCGACGTGTGTTTTGACTGGTTTTCCTTATTCACGAGACAACCGCGTTCCTGAAATATATGCAATTCAACTCGGGAGCGATGCCACTCGTCCGCAGCGTATGCTGACGTCCTCTTTGACAGCGACAGCTGTCTTTGCAACGTCAATCGCGCCTCGTACACCCCGGAAGCAAAGCAAACGTCAATCATTCGCCGACGATGCCGGAGAGAAGTCGTGAGGGCAGTGAGACTTGCGGGGTGACTTGACGTTCGGAAGTAACTCGGCTTCTCTCATTCGAGTAATATCGAATACAACATTAAACCGAGGCGCACGTAGATGCGAGTTGCATGTCCCGCCATCGGCGCGGCTTCTCTTCGACGTCACAATCCAATATACCTGCAAACGCGACGGGGGTGGAGCGCTTCGGTGGATTAGGTAGATTTTATCCATTTCGTGATTTCACGTTTCGCCCTTTAAATCGCCAGTGAGGGCCACCCCGCGACTGGGACCGCGCATTCGCTGCAATTTTTAAGCCGTGGAAACCTCGGCATTACGTGTCGATCGTTAAATTGGCATACGCTTATGTCAGCACATCCGGTCTTTACAATCTCAGTTAGTTAACTTTGTAATAAAGGGATCGATTCACCTTTCCCTGAAGATATCGCTATTTATACCATTACGCTATCAACCCCTTTTTCCTCCTCTAATAATTTTAGAAAGACCTTCCTGCCGGCGACGTGTTTCTTTTTTCTCGCGACACGTAAATCTGCGCAGGAAGATATGCGGCGGAGGGGAGCGCGAATATTAATCTTTTAAAGTTCAAAGGTAAAGGCGAGAGTACGTCAATTTCGTGCGACTTGATGCAGTTTTACTTCAGCGTAGCGCATGTATAATAGATATATGCCGCTGGGACCATCGATGAGCGGTGAGGGGCCGGTTTCGCGGGAGATGATGACGGACAATCGGTGGTTCCCGAGGGACGAGACGTAGGGGGATATGTCCGGCTGCCTGTCGTCATCTATGACAGGATCGACAGATGCGGGGCCGCCGCAGCCCCAGGAAGACCCCGCGCCGCTTCCCGTCGCTCGACCGCCGTCGAGCTACGACCCCAGGCCGACCTTAGCGGAGGGCAACGGCTCGTCCGCGCGGCGAGGTAGCCGTCATCGTCACCAGCCGCGGCGCAGGATGATGTCCGCTCCGCCGTCCGGACAGACGATACAGCTGACGCCTCTTTGGGAACACGTGGTACGCCCCGCGGAGAGAATTTTCTCGTCGAATTTACATTACATTATGAAGTTCTTCATAATGCCACATTGTCCCACGATTACGTGATTTTCAGGGTAAATTTTGAGAGAAAATTTTCTCCGTGCGCACGCACGGGAAGAGCTTTTCCATATGCCGTGGATTTCTATGGCCTGCTGGCTTTCCTTTTTGTAAACGCGGGTGAGTTTTGACGAGCTCGTCATTTCTGATCCAGGTGCGTACGCGTAGATTCCCGTCCGAGGTCGACACGCAGGCCACCTTCGTCGAGATCTCCGAGAGACTTCGGGATCCGGAATGGGAGGTGCGGCAACACGCCCTGCGGGTGCTGATGGACGTTCTGCCGACGCTGAACGTCGAAGTCGTTGACAAGGTCATGCAACCGGTGGTGCCGGAGCTGATCAATAATTTGGGACATCCAGCGCCGGCGGTTCGTAAGGGCGCGCTGGACACGCTACGGGTCTACTTGGTTCACACCCCGAACAGAGAGAACATGGTCAAAAACGTAAACGTTTGCAATCTTTTAGTTTCTCTTGGCCTGTACGCGGAGAGAATCTTCCCTTAAAAATTATCCGGAAAATTAGGTAATCGTAGGACAACATGGCGTTTTGAAGAACTTGATGAGAGTTTTCTAAAGTTTTACTAGTAAAATGTACGGTACCATTTCAGAAAACTCTGATGAAGTTGTTTAAAATGCCACGTTGTCCCACGATTGCACGATTTTCGTGCCGTGTAGCTCCTCATTAAATCTACATCTATTCTGAATCTAAAAAGTTCCCTTATTTCTTAATTAACGGGAAATTTGACGAGAAATTTTCTCATAGCATTACAATGCTTTTTTTATGAATTTTCTAGCGCAATGCTTCTAAATCCAAGTCGAAATGCTATGCACGTTTCTAGAGATTTCCCGCGGACATTTAATTTTTACGAAGATAACAGTCAAGCGGTGCTTTCATTTATTCCAGATCCTTCACGACGGCCTGAATCGCCCGGACGCCCATAATCCGTTTCAGACAAACGTGACGACGGGCGTAATCCTGAGCGCACCTCTGCTGCTCTTTCCGTCCTCTAACAGTCCACCTCCGACGGCGCAGGTCCTCAAGGACGCCACCATCGCTTTCGCCTCGCGATTGGTCCAGGTGCCACATCAGGAGGCCGTTCTGAAGTCTCTCATGAAGATCCGCGACGCAGTCGGCGAGGAAGAATTCGAGAGCTACCTGGAAGATTACGACGACAAGTTTAAGAAGAACATCGACGTGCTCTCCAAAATCTACAACATCAAGCCGAGCAAGAGGAAGCAGGAGAAGAACCGCGCGCAGGACATCATGAAGGCCGACGCGAAGGAACGCGCGTTCGACAAATCCTGGGACAGCGACAGCGATACTTCCGGCATCGCCGAGGAGGAGGACGAGACGCCGAGCGCCGGCGGCGCGATACCACCGGCGAGAGTCGTTCTGGAAACCGAGATCAAGTTCAACGAGGAGACGGCCATCACGATGACGATCCTGGAGGAGAAGGACGACGACAGCGAGGCCGGTAACAATGCGAACAACGGCATCGACGAGGATCCGTCGTCCGCCGACAAACGCAAGACACCCAGACGCGTCCACTTCGGCGGCGAGATCGTCAAGCTGAGGACGCCCGACAGCGACGAGACGGAGTCGCTCGAGGTGACGCCCAAGACGAGGATCCCGGTTCCGGTGTCGCCGGCCACCAAGATGCCGGAAACGACGAGAAGACGGCCGTCGTCGCAGCCGTGCAGTCCTCACGCGGAGAAGCGGGGATCGAAGAGAGCTTCCAGGTCGGCGTCCAGCAGTCCCAAGAGAGAGTACACGCACAACGCGCAGCTGAGCCCCAAGAAGAGCATCCTGTCGAGGACGAGCAGCCCTCTCATCCTCATCAGTTCGACACCGGAGGAGACCAAGAACGCGAAGAAAGTTCGAAGAAGCGGCGAGGCGATCCCTGAAACTGAAGTTGCTCGCGTAATCAGTAGCTCGCAAGAAGGTGACGAAATATCGCCGAAGGAAGAGGTCACGTTAGTTCAGGCTGCTCCACCCTCGGCAAGCAACGAACATAGGCTATCAAAGAGCCAGGGCGAAAGCGACGCGTCTAAGTCGGCACAGGTTGCAGCGACAGATGCCCCGAAGAACAAAGGGGAGCAAGCGGTCCTTGAGAAAAACAATCACGCGGGCACGATTGACTCGAGCAGAGGCGATGTTCCTGACGCCTCCTCGGGGCAAGAAAGGAATTACACAGCGATAAAGTCATCGAGTCCAGAACGGAAGAAGACACCCCGAGAGAAGGACGATGGCTTCGAGGTGGAAAAGGGATGTTTGAACGAGCAGAAGCCGTCGGTAAACAGCTTCTCTCGCAGGTCCAACAGTTTCCCGTTCGGGTCGCCGGTTAACGAGTGCAATACGCGAGCGGATCGTCTGATCGGCGCCGACTTGATCGACGACGACGACGACGACGACGAACGGGACGTGCGTACCTTCGGCATGATTGCGGACGATCGTGCAGTGACCGTCGTGAAATACGGCGACGGCGAGGGACGAAAAGAATGGCGCAATCAGCATGACAGGAAGGAGGGAAACGCGTCGGAGGGGAACGGAAGTGTCACTTGTAGCAGCAGCGAGGGCGAGGGTAAACCGCAGGAGCCCAGCTGGGAGGAATTGGGGTTGGTCGGCCAGGAGGTGCTGGACGACCTGCACAACAAGGTGAGAGGTCGGACATTTCCGGGGCTAATAAATACACCAGGTATTTCATGCGCGCGATTATTATACATGCAATCATGAATTTTCTCGTAAAGAAAAACTTGGCGCAAACGCGTCCCCTGATAAATGCAACACTTTGCGCGCGCGATCCTCGAAGTTTACGAACAGTAAACTATATTCTTGGTATCATCCCTTAAAATTCCCCGAACGGTATGTACTAACGTTAGATTAAACTAATTAAAAATGGTATTAATATTTCGCGTCGGATTATATGGGACGCAGGTTCGATTCGAGTCGCGAAGGGGTTAATCCCCGAGGCTACGAACTAATCCAGCCAATTTCAATTGAGTCCTTAACTTCAGCGTATCACAGTTGGGGGAAAAATTATGACGTTCCTTTGAAGAAATTCACGTTGGCTGTGACTCCGTGGAAATTCGCGTGAGATTCAATCGGCACCGTTCCCCGCCGCGTGTTAGCAGGGTAATGCCCTGCTTCGCGGGTTGCCGCGATTGGCGATTAACGCGTTCACCCGAGGACCCTTGACTTTAGGACAAACCGCCGGTCCGATACATTAGGTACGGTGAGAAGTAGGTCGATCGATTTTCGTCGTCGACAAAAGTTCGTCGCGTGACGTAACGTGATTTAAGCTCCATCAATTATCAGGATTACGTGTGCGCGCGTGTACGGGCTTAACGTATCTTTCGCTCTTTTAAAAAGAAAAAAAACCCTCATGAACGAGGCCCGTTCTCTGCATCGTCGCGATTGTCAAAAGCTGGTCATTTGCAAGTAACGTCAGTTTGTACCACCCGGGCGATGGTTCACGTCGCTGTTCGAGATAAACGTATTATTGCAGAATTGCGCCCCTGACGGACGCGGAGCTCGTTACGCTCGGTTTTAATTAATCGATAGACGTGGCGTATTCGTAATAAACGTCGGGCGAATAGTCGAATAACTCAAAGTCCAGCCTGAGTTTCTCGTACAATCTCCGCACCATCGCACGGTTCAACTGGCTGAAGTATATCCTGGAAGCGTTAGAGTAACCACTGCTGTGCCTCCATCTGGGTTTGATCCTGCTCTGCAATCCTAACTTATTGATCGCGTACACTTGATCTCGCCACAGCGATTCCACCTGCAAAATTAATTGACACGCTCGAGAGGCTCCAAAACGATCGCCGATGTGATATTTCGCCAGAAATTTCAATGCGGATCTAACGTTTCCGAGGTATTTAACACGGCAAAACTCTTCGCAGCAAGAAATGCCTCGTCAATTGATGTCGATTCGACGTCGTCTCGACGAGTCATTTCTCACCGGGTTGCCTCACCGTTCAGCTCGAAGGTAGCGATCTTAGTATCATAGAAGTCTGTGCATTTAACGCGAAACGTCAGGAAACGTTGTGACAATCAGCGGCTCCGGATTTTCTCGATACCTTCGCAATAATGTCGTACTTGACGAGGCACGGTGTGCAGAAAAGATAATATGGCATCCAGTGATCGTCGCCGTAACTGCCTAGGTCAATGTCGATCATATAATCGACGAACTCTCGGAAGGTCGGTTCCACCCCCGCCGGCGGCGGTACACCCTCACGTCGGATCACCTGATCCGGTCGTGGCTCCGTGAAATTTTTCTCTGAAAAGTTCACCGAATCCGTCGCCGTTCTTCTTCTCTTCTCGCAGGCTCGTCTTCTGAATCTTCCCTTATCGACAAGAGCGCCTCCAAAAGTGGCTCGCAGCCAATCGGAAGACTTATCGGCCACTTTCAGAGGCGCTTTTGTCGATTAAAAAGAGGGTTCAGAATACGGGCCATATAATTCAACTGCGTTCGACGTGCTCTCGTAAAGCTTCAGAGCTTAATCGCGCAAATTTAAATTCGTTATCACGCGAGGCGGGCAAAGAGATTTCTAATCGGCACGTCCGCCACCTCTGCTGCCCGCGACTTACTGCGATACTTCCGCACGATTTTGGCCCCGTGCTTGCGGTAGAAGTGAAGCGTCCCGTGTTCCCGTCCGGCGACCGAGTTCTCCAGTTTGTCGCGATAGGCGCTCAGCAGCCTCTCGAACGGATGCCGCACGACCAGCAGCCTTCTGCTCGTATTTAAAACGCGATCGGCCTCGGGATACTCGAGCTCCGGCATCGCTCTCCTGGCGACGGTCGACAGCTGCTCCCTGCCGTTGTTTAGCGCCTCCTCGGGCACGTTCATCAGCAGGCAGAGATTGTAGAGCCAGGTCGTGGTGCCGGCTTTGTACACCGGACAGTACGATATGTTGTGTACTCTGCGCAGGAATTGTACCAGGGAGAATCAATTGTCATCTTGGGGACGCGGAGCTCCTCAGCGATCGTTAACAGTCGAAGTGTTTCTCTTCCCTTTTTTTTTTCTTACGAACCTGTCCATGTAGAAGACGGCGTACTGCGGCGCGGGCGGGTGCTTGAACGGCGAGTCGTCGGCGAGCTTTCGGTAAAATCCCAAGTTATACTTTTTGCACACTCTCTCGACGTTCAGTGATCGCCGCGTGTTGTCCGCCTCGGCCTCGAGCTGAGACAAACGTTCCGGAGTCATACTCGATCACCTTGAGATTTGAGAACGGGCAATCGTGACTCACCATCAGCTTTCTCAGATCATCGTCGGCGGGTAGGGGCCTGCTCTCGTCGCCGATAACGGCGAGGGACAGCTTCAGTGTCAAGGACACGACACCGAGGCAGACGACGACTTGAAGTATCCGCAGGAGTGCGCGTTTCCGCTGCCGCGACATGATCGCCGGCGGAGACGCGATTCACGGGCCCGCGTGTGTATCGCCTGGCGTCTCCTCCGCTCGCGTCTTGTCAGGACCGTCAACGGCGGAAGTTTCTAAAACCCGCGGGACGAACATTCTCCCCGCCTTCTAGCACTGACTGACCGGTTTCGTGCACCGTTCGCCGACAGTGATGGGTCTAAGGTACTGCCAGCCCCAAGCACTCGGCTCGGTACCAAAGGATTGCAACAAAAGTACTGTTACAATCCATCATTTCTTATGACTTGTACAATTTCGCTGGTTCGTACTGAATCCGTTGCTTCGCACGACGAACCGTATCGGTTCCTTAAATGTCTCGCGATAGCCAACGTTGATCGTGGACGTTGAAAGCGTTGCCAAAATTATACACGTGTAGCTGCGTGTTCGATTTTTCCTCTACAAAACCCTTTTACATCGTTTTGCTTGAACAATTAGAGTAGGTAAATCGGTCCGGCGAATGAATCCACTCCTGAAGCTCGAGTGGGGAACGTCACGGCCGAAGAATCCCAGGTTCGCTCTAGCATACTAATTCCGTTAGCACAGCTGTCCAAACGGTGCATCGTACCGATAGAGACCTCGCGCCGATACGAGGATGAATCCTCGATTCCACTAGCGCTCGATCGAAGCGACGAATTTATCACCGCGAGAAAGTCGATTTCAAAGAGCTGATGATTAAAATGTAAAGAAACAGCTTGCTGGGCTAATGATTAAATATCCATATCAGACACTTTCGCGCAATCACCTGCGTTTGGCTCGCACTGGCCTTCTTCCCTTCAATTTATTTATTGGCAGTCGTCTCTATTCTTTAGATTAATGCACACGCTGACTGCAATGCGTCTTTCATCGTCTTCGTCTTTGTTTGATTTTATTAGATTTCATTTTGTCTCACCGAGGATGACCCGAAGATGGGTCGAAACGTTTGATTAAATTACAAATTCAATAAAAAGATCCAACTTGGACACTTTCGCACAATCACCTGCGTTTGGCTCGCATTAGCCTTCTTCCCCCCCACCAATTTGTATGATTAAAGTTCCAGCAACGATCACCGCGGTCGCAAGTGCACCTTATGTTCATTCAGCGAGTAACATCAAGGTCGCTGCACTAGACCTTTTTATGAATGCACGTGCGACCTCGTCGACGCGCGTCTGTGAAAAGAGGCCTGTGAAAATAAATACCGATGCCACCGATCGATTTCCGTGGGACGTCGTTTGCCGCAATCCCGAGAAAAAGGAAATACGTATACACGTATACGCGCGCATACATATGCATCTGCTCCTTCGACTTTTCGCAACGTCGTATTACGCTGCATAATTGATCCGCGATGTCACCTGCGGGCTCTATCTCACCCAGACCAGCGCCTTAGAGCCCAATGTAGAGTCGATTCTCCGCCCGATAAAAATTTTAAGTTGCACTTTCTATTTCTTTAAGTTATCCTAGGAGTTAAATTTGCGATTGTATTATTACAGACGCAGGATTTTTCCAAACGAAAATATAAATGCTCCGTTGACTCTCTACGCAAAGGCTTTCTAAAAGCAAAAAAAAAAGAACTTTAACTTGGACAAAATTAAGCTAGATGCGCCCATGGTTTTTGAAGTCACTTTCTAAGTTTCCTTTTATGTAGAAGTTTTATCTACACTCCTTTTAAATTGCTAAGAAAATACATGTCACAAGTACGGAACTTGACTGAAAATTAAAGAAAAACATCTCGAATGTCGCTTTTGAAGCAAGAATGCTTATGTCCCGATTGAATTGGCATTTAGATAAAAGTCTAAATTCTAAAGTTACAAAATTATTTAATATATTAATGCGATCAACTACGCACTATTTGCACGACCTGAACATTTTTCATTTCTGCAGTCAAGACTTTCTTCGGAGGACAGTTCTGTGGCCGTTAATCTTCTCAATTAGATTGCGAAAGCGCGGTTTTTTTTTCGGAGTAACGTCGAGTCGAACAAAACGCAAGCTAAGCACGAACAAACAACTCGTTTCAACAAGCGCGGACAGCATCGCCGTCGAGTACTCATTCGATTCATTGAAGCAAGCTGTTCGTTCGCGCTCTCGTTCGATTTCAACGCCACACGTTTACGAGGAACGCGAAAAATCTCCGCAACTTTCCTCCACTAATTGATTTATGAGGAAAACGCGATAAATAACGCCGCGCTTCTCTTTTTTTTTTTACGCGCAAAATAAAGCCGAGTTTATGCGCGCGAACGTCTGTGCATTGCCGCGCGATACTCGCCAAAGGCGGCTGATATCAGCCGCCCGTATGAATATTCCGCGGGTGAAAAACGACGGGGAGATCTACCCCGCGCGGATCGTTATGCCGCGGACGAGCGCAAAAGAGAGGGGAAACGCGCGCGGTAAGCCGCAAGAAAATAATTAGGCACGTGTTGCGTGCCGCGTCGCGTCCAGGTCCAGGAAGGCGTCATTCCCGTGTATATGCAAATCCGCGGCAATTGTACCCGTCGCGTTGCACCGACGTGGCCGTAAGTGCAATTTTCAAACTGTTCTCTGATTCATCGTGGCGCAAGTGGGCAGACGTACCGGGTAAATACGCCTCGGCTGTTAGGACTCGCCGCTGGTCCCGGCCACGTCGGCTCGAAAACGCTCTCGTCCTCGTGAGGGGCGCGGGCGAGAACGTCGAAGAAGTCGGAGAGGTAGTCACGCACGACCGTGAGAAATATGTAAAAAAAAAGAAAGAAAGAAGAAGAATTAATGCGAAGCTCATATCGATTCCGCGGTTATAGAGCTCGATAGAGGTGCACGGTGAGAATGCGGATGCATTGCGTTCAGTTCCGCTGCGACGATCAATAATGCCGACTCGTGAATTCCCAGCGACACTGCTCACTTCGCGATCGGGCCTCTCACGATTCCCTTACCCTGATTTATTCTCATTAGGAAGACGAAGCGGAAGAAAATTGCGCGTTTACGTCTCACGAGGACGTACCCGCGATTAGAGATGACTCACGTGCGCGATTAAAGCGGCCTTTAGCGATTAGATACTCAAGTATTTGACCAGTTAATCCCGAGAACAGCCGGATAAATGCGGCTTATTCTTATCACGTGTAATTGTTGGGAGATTTGCATGTGCACGCGAGACGATTGCGCACGGATAGAAGAATGAGCCAATCGATCCTCCTTTACGACAAAATAAACCTTTACTTCTCAGACATTGCTGCGGCGCGAGAACTTCTCTCCCGACGAGGATCCTACGTTTGTAAATTATTTCGGCAATATTATATAAGCTCTCTCTCTATCTGATAAAAATCGAAGTCCTCGCTACATAAATATGAAATTTCTTCTCACGCAAATTAAAATAGAATAACATAGTTCTTTTTCTTGCGATCAGATACCTGACAACGTCGGTCAAAGTGTAGCTGATTAAAGGTCGCGAGAGAGGGACGACAGTTACGGTGTATGGCGCGTCCCATGCAGCACAAACCTCCAAGAAACGCCTTAGGGCCAGTTTCACAAACGCCTACTTCTTCTTGTATTTACACAGCACCTGTCCTCTTTAGAAGAACAACGGAAATAATTCCTCCCTTCTGGGTCTCATCACTCTAAGTCGCAATCACGCTTCCCCGACCTGCTCGAGCAACTTTTCCAGACTCTCTCACAAACGTCGGTCAACTGACAATCAGAGTTCAGTCAACTGCCTATTGTTTTTCTATCTTATTATTTAAGAAGATGGAAAAGGATAGGGAGTCGACTGAACCCTGGTTACCAGTTAACCGACGTTTGTGAAACCGGCCCTTAAAGTCTTTAGGACGCACAAAGAGGTCCCCAAGGCGTTCCTTGGAGGTTTGAACCGTACGGGTGAGATCTCACAAGTATCCTTTCGTCTGACATGTTGCCACCTTTCCAGGACGATTGGCGAGCGCGTGTCAGAGGCCTGGAGAGGGTCGCGTCGGCTCTGCGGACGTCCTCGGCGCTGATCGCGATAGAGTCGCGATTAGGATCGCTCTTGCATGCGGTGCTCGGCGGCGAAAGGAGCTGCCGGGTGGCCGCCGCCGGCCTAGCGGTAGCGAAGGTGAGCTCGTAACTCCTCGCACCTCAAGATCGCCCTTAAACGCACCGAGATCTCGGCTGATTCATCGCCAGCGGATAATAACCGCCCGCGCGAGCCTTGTTATTATGTTACGTATGGTTGCTCTTCCGAATGGGATGAACTTTTGCAGATGATTTGGTCACGAGATCTAAAGATTATTTGCCAAAGTCCTATCTTCGGGTTATCTATGGTTTTTTTAGATTCTAGCCTCACGACGTTTGATATATAACCCGCGCGATTAAACGAGACAGTAATTGTCGTCAGGTCGTAAACTTCGACGTCCCCCGATACGGTCTAGACGTCTGAGAAAAGTTTCTTTCAACGCGAGTTCGGCATCGCTCTCTTGCTCTTGAAATCGCTACGCGAGGCCTTTGAAGAAAGTTTCGATACCGCGAGATCCCTGGGAGCTTTTATCGATACCCGCATCCGCATTCTCAGCCTTAGAAGCATTCGAACTTGAGTTATAAGTTTTAAACGCGGGCAGCAAGGACACCTATACCACAATCCCACCCGCGCGACAGTTGCGTAGACGACACTTTTAGCGCGACGGAAAGAGAAGTAATTCTGTAACTCGTTTCCTAACTTTTTTTATAATACCAAAGGTTCATGACGCGTATAGCACTTATGTTGTTCAACTTTCCTGGAACTACGCTTCGCATAAACTACAGGTGGTGGTAGCCGGTGTCTCGGAGAACGCGCTGAGGAAGAAATTGCCACAGCTGGCCTGGGGCCTGGCTAGACAGGGTGGTCCAGCCGCGGCGCAGCTCGCTCGAGTCGCGATGCTGCGGCTCAAGCCCAGCTTGCTCTTGGAACAACTGATGCAGCCTCATTGTCTGAGCGCCAGAAACGCCAAGGTAACCGAAGCGCGCTAATTAAATCACGGTTATATTTTGAATTTACGAGATCACTCTATCGTGAGAACCGAACGGTTAACGTCGCTTCTTTCGCGCAGACGAGAGAGAATGCGTTGCAGCTGCTGATCTTCTCGCTGGTGACGTTCCCGAGCACCGAGTTCAAGCTGGAAACCGTGGCCGGCCGAGTGGCGACGATGGTCGCGGATCGGAAGCGTAGAGTACGCCAGGCCGCGCTCGACACCCTGGCTGTTTTAGGGCAGATCTACGATCCCGAGGTAAAATTGTCTTAAGTTCGAACGTTAGACGGATGGCAGAGAACGGCCCGTAAACTCTTAAGTATGCCTTAAGTCGTAGACGTAAAGGCAAGGCAGAGAAAAACTCAAGTCGTATACAATAGAGTTTCACGAGTTTTTCCCTGCCTTGCCTTACGTCTACGACTTAAGACAGTCTTGGGGCCTGAGCAGAAAGATTGTCGTAACCGTTTACGATTCTGTCGTAAGACTCAAGTCGGAAGTCAATGCGCAAATTAATTGTCGTAGACGTATGTCACCTTGCAACGCGACGAATGCGACGTACGTCTACGACAATTATTTGTGCGCTCAGGCCCTTAAGCGCTTACGGATTGTTCTCTGACCCCTTAGCCTCGGATTCTGAGGGCGGAATAACGTTCGGTTCATTCGTAGGAGGTTCTCGAAGCGGGCAGACGGGCCGGCGAGGGAAGCCCCGACGTCGAGGCGATGGTGGCCGCTATCAGAGCGCGGCTAGCTAGGAAGTCACTGCCCCTAGTGTCGGCCGATGGTCTCGTGGTGTACGGTTTGCAAATTTCATCGACTGTTCAGATCACTACTGGTAATAAGAACCGGGAATAAGCGAGCAAAGCATAATGCACCCGCGCAGATAGAATCTCACGAGAAAACACGAATCTCATGGCAAAGAGACTTGCACCGCAATTGCATTATTACGACGGAAACTTCGCTCTATCATTATCCGTGATAAAGTTTGAAATACGAAAAGATTCTGTGATGCGAAGATATTGTATAATGTAACAATACCACGGAGCGTAATCGATATTTTTAGTTAACCAGAGATTACAAAGCGCGCGCTTCGCACGCGCTAAATTTCTTTCTCTTTTCCGGACAATAAAAAACACCGAAAGCAACAGATAATTCGAAGTATTATGCGTCAACGAGATGTAATCGCGACAAAGTAATGTTAGGCCAAAGTACTACTTGAGGCAAAATATAAGAAAACGTGTAGTTAGAATTTTTACAGTTAAGAATTCTTAGTTATATCCAGCAAACATGCTGTCTAAAAGTCAATCAGTGGATTATCACTGAAAACAGTGAACAGTCACCGACTGACTTTTAGAGAGTGATGTACTTGACGTCATTTTGACGTCAAGATCATGTTTGCTGGGTATTCACTGTAACTGTGTCTTCAGTTTTTACGAGACGTCAATTTCTCATAGGCTCCGACGTCGATTGGATCGTGGCGGGAAGCGGTTCAGTCTCGCCTGGAACCGGGCGTTCCAGAGGCCAGATTATTGCCACGTCCAGATCGGCACAGGGAAGAGCATCCAGGTAATAACTCAGAGAATCATCACGCGAGAAAACTCGGTATATACATATAGGTATTTGCCTAAAATTGCCTGAAACGTTGCGTCATTTTAGAAACGACATCTTGAATAACCGCGAAAGGCTATGGATAGACAGACCCAATCTGGTCGCGCAGGGTGTCGGACTGCAATCCAAGACTGAGCAGTCAACGGCCTGGCAGATACTGGCCTCGAAGATTAACGTAAGTGGAGCCGCGTATTTTCTATTTTCTTCTCTCGCCTATGTACGCTAGAAATCACTGATGCTTTCCCATATGAATTTAGGTAGAACACATATACATTTGCCACGTGTGTATGCAAAATGTATAAAGTCTGTTTCTAATATGAGATAGCAGGTTTTCAATACCCAAATTCAATCACAAATCTCTTTTCGCAACGATTTACACGAGTGTAGGGAGGTTCCAGGTTCAAACCCTGGCAGAGGTAATATTTTTCGCAATAAATTTTCCGTGTAAAATACACATTGTCAGTTATGGTCGATTAAAGGCGTAATTATTATTCGAAATTGTTGATTGTTAGATTGTGTAATTGAATTTACCGCTAGACAGACTTCGCTCTGAAGGCAATAAATTCATGGCGGGATCCTATCTCATAATAGGGCACTTTCCCTCTATATTCTTACGACAAAGACTATCTAGATTGGCGTATTATTCACGATTCTCCGACGCATTGATAATATAATTTTACATGAGAAGTATTATTGATTTCTCATTAAATACGGCGCGTTGCGTCGTGCGTTACTTTTCCAATGTCATTGTTACGCACCGAGATATCGGCTTTGCATTGCAAATGCCGAAATATCAAATACACAACGAAGTAGGAAGCGGGGACAGAATAATACATCTTTTCTCTGAAGCTTTCTATTTTGCATATCACCGCGAACGTTCGTAAGTATTCCCCAAGTGTGAATTATGAGTAAGGGGCTTTAAACACGGAACCCCGGCGACTAAGTCTCTGCGTGATTCAATAACATCATATTTTCGCAATTTGCATTTGCGTCTTGGTTAATATCGTCAACGAATATTTAATTTAAATACTTTAAGACCGTTGAGTTTCACAAGATCGCCGGGGGCCTCTAAAAATCTTACATTTTACGGCTTGTGTCGGCGGCACGCAGAATTCGTTTGTTTTTTAAATCAAGCTCGATGGCGTGTCGCGACATGAAACGCAAAATGTTCTCAGGATAATAGGTTATTCCAATTTCTCATTTTTGATTTTTCACACACGAGCGTTCGTGCCTACAAGTAAAATTTCGTAACGATTATGTCGCGCTTAGAGGCCACGCGTTCAGACACACCGCAGGTTAGAGTGTCGCGCGATTTAATGCAGGCTCAATGTCATATTTAAGCGAGTATCCTTCTCTGTTACAGAACGGCAATGAAAATGAGATCAAGGGACTGAATGGACGAAACGTGAACGCAGGTAATGCAATCTTTCCTAAATTCTGTTCCAGCTGACGAGTCTTAATGAAACCTAACAAAGATTTGAAAAGACAACTCAAATTTTTCAGGAGTGCCTTCAAATGCCAATTTACGACTGGAGGAGCAGCCGCGATCGTTTTACACGCCGCCGAATCAGTACGATTTTGTTGAGGCTGACGTTAAGGGGCACAGAGAAATTTCTGACAATTTCGAGCATAAAGCGCGAAGTCGCAGAGACGTTAATGAAATTGCTAAAGAAAAGGCAAGACCCTCAGATATGAAACATAAAATTATTTCCGGTCACTGATGCTTAGTTTCCGTTAAAATTATATTATTACAAATAGTTAACATAATACACGGAAAAATATGACGTTGTGTCATCAAGATCAGTGTAATTGAAATAGAATCGTCGAGACAACATCGGTATTAATGAATGAAAAACTTCAGATTGTTGTCTTAATAATTTAGACATTTAGTTCAATGCTTGAAATTAAAATCCATAGCAAATACAATTGAGTGAATCACTTATGTTTACAGGAAAACACTGTTCTTAGAGGAGAATCCAGGATCCCCGTATTGTCGACGCGCGAGCGTCCCAAGATAACGTCGCAGAATCGTGAAAAATCCCTCAACCTGGACCATGTCAATTCCAATTCGCGGAAGCCAACAACGGACGCGCTAGACAGCAATAGAAATCGAATAAATTTGCGACAGGAGAATGTCGGGTGAGCACCCTTGGTAACTTCGCGATAAGAAAACGCGAATTTAATTCGAATGAAATTAATACGTGGCGTTAATTGTGCGCACAGGTCGTACGCGGCTATATATCAACGGCGAAAACGTTTTCAACAAGAGGAGAGTCAGACTTTGAGTCAGACATTTGATTCGCATTCTAACGCTTACCGACCGTCCTCTTACACGAAGGCTTTCGGGACATCGAACAGAGAATACAGTGTAAGCTAAATATACTCTCGTTCTTCGTAGACGAACTTTCGATAAAGACTTGGCAATTTGGATAACAATTTTTTAAAGCAATTATTTCTTTTTACACGTCCCGATTTCTCTTTTAATATTAAATTATTAAAGCTAAAAATTGAATTGCAACAGTCGATCCCGCACCCTCAGAAAGGATTTCTGTTACCGAGACAACAAAATATTCTTGAGGCATTTATATTTCTCACAGCCTCGTTTAGTGTAAAAATAAGACGATATCAAAATAAAATCAATAATTCTTATTCATCTCTATCGAATAAAAAAGATTGACTTACTATATTGAGACGAGAGTAACTTATCTAGATGTACGTTTATATATTCCTGCGTTTAGAATAAATTTTCCCTCCGTCTTACAACGCACGAAGTTGGCACCGCGATATTCGACGAAAGACGATACATACTACCATTTTATTCTAGATTTTAGAATTTTTCATTTAAAATATTCCTTTCTCTATAATAAATGTGATTGGCGCTGTATCGATCCTATTTCATGATACATTGAAGTGCAATTACATTGGATCCGGTGTCTGTGGTTGTGCGTCGTAAGAATACAAATTCAAATTGTGCTTATGGCTTTGTAGGATATTGTAGGAAGCAGAGAAGCGTTCTTCTCGGATGACAATTCGCACAGTTACGGCAGATTCGTGGACGCCGACAAATTTACGGACAAGAACGGAAGCTCGAACTGCGCGGGAGGACGTCGACGTTCGTCGTCCAGAAACATGCAGCAACCAACGCTCGTCGAGACGTGAGTCTTCTGGAAGCAATGTTTCTGGTCGGGGCAAATATTTTTTCGGACGAATCCTACATTCACGTAACTGACCTTTGCAGATACAACGCGATTCAGGAGCGCCAAAGGAAACTCATGGATGGAAGTGCGTATCGGCCGTTACGAACCGCTCCGAGTCCATCGACCCGCATGTACCAAGACTCTCAGAATCTGAGACCGCAAGTATCTGCGGATAACGACAGGAACGCAACGTACCGGGTAAGTAAATCGTCCTAACGTTCCGTTTCCTTTAAACTTACGATTGTTAAATTCCATCGGAGTTTTGAAACGTGAACCTACTGAGATTCTAAGACACGACCCTTTAAACCCGAATATGTCCAAGATTTTTGAGAATTTTTCGTTCCTGTAAATTTCTCTCTAAAAGTCAATCGGTGGATTATCACTGGAAACAGTGAATATTCACTTGGAGAGACGATAAATCGAAGAAGGCATATAGTTGAAAGAAAATATCAGTGTCTTTGAAATAAGGCAACTCCTCATAGAAGCTGAACAAATCTGAATTAATTCTGAATTTAGAAGTTCTGAGTATTTTTCAACATTGATTTATCGTCGCAGCTCAAGGATCGCAGGGCGAAGGACGCGGCGCAGCCGAGGTCCGAGATGGAACTGATCTCGTCGGATCCGCAGGAGAACGGGCGTCCCTTTTCGGAAAGCTTCGCCAATCCTTATCGCAGGAGGCTGCGCTCGTTATCCCCGTCGCAGCTCCACCGATCGCGGCACTTCGTCAAGCTGGCTTCCAACAGATTTCACGCCTCGTCGATGTACGACATGTGAGTTCTCGCTCCGCCAAGTTGAACGTTCGAAATAAAATTGCGTCGGCGCGCGACCGTTGGCCGAATTTTTCTCTCCTCTTCTCTTTCGCTTTATTTATTTCTGTGTTGTTTTTTTTTCTTACACGCTCCAGCAATCCCAGACAGGATCGATTACGGTCTTAAAATAAACTTATGAGCGAGATACCGGGGTATCGATCACGCGAAATGATATGCGTAAACGTCGCCCACGAGACGTCGGCGACGAATTTGGGCTTCATAAATAAACTGATAAGAATATTTTTCAATGTCGCCAGCAGCAATTAACAACGTCAGCGTTTTCTTAAACATATCTGGCATTTTTAATAGTACAGAAAATTTCTTGCGAACAATTTTACCTCGGCCAGGGTTTGAACATTTTTGAGACGCCCGCCTAGAGTGTGGGGGAGTCCAGGTTCAAACGCTGGCTGAGGTAAAATTGTTCGCAATAAATTTTCGGTATTACTAAAAATGCCAGATACGATCAAGAAAATACTGACGTTGCTTATAAATAAATTCCAAGTAAATGGATAGGTTTCTAAGATGCCACCTGCAATGACTTGCGCGGTTGAAGGAACAGAATTATTGGGTGACACACTGGCAGCTTTCAAGCTATCGCACGTCTAAGATGATAGCTTAAGCCGTAATGGCCGATCTTAATAGCGCGAGGTGCGCGACCTCGTATTTCGCTTAATCTCGATCTTCCCGCGTGACACACATTATTCTCAACACACTTAGCTCGTGTAGCAAGATCCAAATCGCCGATAGAGCGGCCGGATTTTAGGTCGGTGAAAATCACCTCGCATGCCGGCGATTTTTACAACCGATATAACTCCGATCGGCTCTAAATTTATACAAGTGCGCGACTTTTCCGTTCCGTTATCCCATCGAGATCGCAGGAGAATTGCGGCCTAACATTTAACTCGCGGGCCCCCGCGTGCCGCCGTGTCGCGAGCGGACTAACTTCGACCGCTCAAATCGACTAATCGATAAAATTAAAAAAGGGGGAGGCGACGAAGAAAGGCGCGCGTGCCGCACGATAGAAAAAATGCCTCGGTCGTTTCGTCTTTCCGTGCAGAAATTGTACAACTCGAAATCTTCGCAGCGCCCGGGAGTGCAACGGGCATTAAACGACGCGGGCGCTGCGTGCATAGCGTGTTACAACATGCGGGACTATTGTAGATTGTCGAAACGCTTTCGCGCTATCGTCCATTCCTCCTCGTTGAATATTTTACGTCTAAGCCGGCACGCAGCCAGCTGATCGCTGTTCAATATCCCGGAGTGTTATAACGTTGAAGACACTTTGTGCGTAAATCGCGACAAATCTCAATATCGAGTTCTCACAGAGAAATGAAGGAATGTCTTTCCGTGGAACAAAGCACAAAAAGAAATTTTCCTCAATATCGAGTTCTCACAGAAAAATGGAAAGGATTTCCGTTGTACAAAGGAAAAAAAAAAATTTCCTCTATATCGAGTTCTCACAGAAAAATGAAGGAAAGTTTTTCCAAGAACCGAAGGAAAAGGAAGAAATTTTCCGAGATGCGTGGCCTCTGATTCACTGCGCGTTGACTTCTTCGAAATGCCGCATCGATTTTTCACGAGAGAAATTGCATGACTAAGCCGATGAGGCGATCGGGGATTTTCGCGTGCCGGCAATTAAAATCAATTCCCACCGAGAATTAATTGTGAATAGCTTTGCCCTTCGCGTATCAACGAGGTGGAGTTTTTAATGCAATTAATTTTCAACATCACCGCCATCTCCTCGTGGTCGTAAAGAACTTGGAGCGACAAATGCGGTTGGCATCTGCTTCAACCCCCTTTAACCGCGTTTCGCTCGGATCGCATGACTCTGGCAACCCTTCTTTCGTGACCGCGTAAGGGGAGAAGGGTGAGTTATGGTCAGCCTGGTTTACAGGTCTCGCGAGGAGGGGGGACCCTCGAAAGCTCGTGGTGTCCGCGTCTCAGAAACGGCAGAAAATGCCCTCGACGGACAAGAAGATTCGCGAGCCTCGTCGCAGTTTATCCAAACTGAACATTCGCGTTTACGTTACAACCGCTCAGCTTCCTTATTCACTCCGCACCCTTCATTGGTCCGCACAATCTCTTATACCCCTCGCACCCCTGTACTCTTTTCCCAATAGAGAAATCGCGTATCACGCTTTTTCGTCCGTACCCTCGCCCTTTCCTTCGCGGTTAAAAAGAAGCAGGAGGGAGGAGCGAACGGACACGGGGAAGGGACGACGTGGGGGTGGCGGTGGCAGCGGTCAGCGTCGGGACGCTCACCGTCTCCACTACGTGCCACAGTCGTGCGTACGTCGTCGATTGTTACGAGCGCGTGTCCCTCGCCGATCAAGCATGCCTCCTCGCCGTCGAGCGTGGTCCTCGCCGTCTCGTCTCGCTCCACGCACGGGGCTCACCGCGAGGGGACACGGGGACCAGCAGCCAGTCGCGCCCGCTCGACGTTACGCGCGAGTGTCGTCGACCTCTGTCATTTAAATCGAATGGCCGCGAGTGCTACGCGCCGCGTGTATTCGTGAACGACACGTGGATTTCGCGCGGCCGCGGCTCTTACGCAAGGCCCGCCCTTGAAAAGTTATCCGCCTGCGGATGGAACGGCGCGACGGGCAATTGCGACATCTCGATCGAATCGTCGCTAGTTCGACGTGCCGCACGCGACAGTCGTAGGATAATTGCGAATTCGACCGATTCGCGGAATAGCGTGGCGACCCGACGCGACTCCCGGGCCGCACGGCGTGTCGTAAGATCGCGTAAAAAGTGACACGTAAAAAGAAAACAAATTTAACTAAATTAAATATCGAATCGGAAAGGAGCTGGGATGGGAAACGCCGGGGCGAGTGAAACACTACGCGGAATGGCCGAGTGGATACGCAGGCAGGACGGGCGTAAGGTCGCGCGTTTTCGAGACACGAACCTCCTGGACACCTGATCGATAACTAATCTGCGGCTCGATCTCTCGCGTTTCTGCGCGCGTTTCGCAGTTCGGACATTCCGACGCATCGATCTCGCACACACGTCGCCGACGCACGGGGCGATATTCGGTGGTAGAAGCGTTCGCCGGTGCTTGAAATTGTCATTAGTATCGATTGATTCTTCGGGGCTCGCGCACTTATTTCCTTCCGCCGCTTCTAACGACTGCGAAAGGTCGGGACGGGGCAACATTTAACCTTTTCCACCCGTATCATCTCGTCACGCTGTACAATGTTAATGTGCCTGCCCCGCTGAATCAAATAAAACGTAAAACAAAATTAAAGAAAAGATCAAAAAGACTCCGGGACGAAGAGATCGAGTTGAAAAGAAGCGCCGATGCGATAGAATTTGGCGCGGAGTGTCGTCCAGGGCGGCGAAACTTTCTGCGACAAGAGAGCGTTGATCCTCTTCGTACGAAAAGACGGAGGGTGGTCCTCGTAAATCCGCGAGAGGGGCGCACGATCATGGTACAGGACAGCAACAAGTCGCTCGAGCCATGACGTCGCGCTCGCCGACCCCGGGGGTCAGTCTGTCGGGTGAGACGAAGCGCGTTTCGCGGCCGCGACCGAGAACTCTCGAGCGGCACCGTCGACGGGGCGTCGCGGGATGATCTTCAAGTCCTGCGCGAAGCCGATCGAGATGAAGGAGGAGAACGGCGCCGTCACCGGCGAGATGCGGCCGGCGAGCAGGCCCGCCGGGCACACGTTCGCCAACGCCGTCCTGCTTTGCTGCCCGTGCGTCTTCCGGTGCAGGAAGTCGGTCGGCGTCGGCCGCGACAGCGACGGGGACGGCAGCGCGTCCGTCTCGACCATCATCACCACGGCGACGACGCCGGTCATCGCCTTGAGGTTGAACCGAAACAGCGGCACGGTGTACGTTGACCATCGCGGATCGAATTCGCTCAAGGGGGATGAGAGATATAGAGCGCGGCATTCGTAATGCATGAGACGTGTAACAGTCGATTAATATTGGAAGCCGCGAAAGCGCTGCCGATGGACGTAATGCTCTATTCTTCATGAGAGGAAAATGGATACGATATCGATCGAAAGGGAAAGAGAGGCGGCGTGAGTCGCGAAGAACGTGAAATAACGCCTGACGTTCAAGCCCACGAAATGTCGTTGAAAAAGCCCCTAATTTCGAAAGGAGCTCATCGAGCTCGAGCAGAAAATCGACCGGTTGAATTTGATGACCAGCGGGCGCGTCGTAGCGAATTCGGCACCTTGCACTCGTGCGCACTGGGTGCACACCGAGGCTTGTTCAGAGTCTACTCTGATATTTACGGTCATCTCGAGTACGCGTCCAAAAACTGTTTAGCCAAAAACATTATCCGCGCGAATGCCACGCGGGTCATTTTACTGGCTAAGAAGTACTTCAAAAAGTATTTAAGACGATCCTTAAATAGAAGAGTTGACTGTGAACAAGTCTCAGGCCGGTATTCATAATCCTGTATTTAAAATCGTCTTAAGTGTACTCTTAATGTGTTTTGAATCAATCACAGAGCCGTATTAGCCTCTTAAGACGACACTTAAGATGGTTTTGAAGTAAGGATCGACTACGAATACCTAGAGCCCCTATAATCAGAGACTGGCCATAAGAGTTCGTCAAATTCCTGCGATTCTATGATTCTACGATCGTAGAATAGCGAGATAGTCTATATTTCTCTCTCACTCGCAGGAATTTGACGAAGTCTTACGGCCAGTCTCTGATTACACGGTCTCTATGAACACCGGCCTTAGTGCGCACTAGTGAAAGCTACGAAAGCTCGTTATCCTGCATGAATACACGTCCATGAGAACGTTAGCCTCACATGATACTCGCCCGTTTTATTTGCCGCGCGTCTATTTCCGGAATGCCGACGTGTTTCAGGTTGCAAATGCGGATGTGCAACTAAAGCTCGCGTGAAACTGTCGTTTTGCATGGCAGTCCTGTCGTTGCATTAAATTAAATATTGACGCGCTCGCATGCGAAATTACTTCCGAGTCGATTTCCAGTTTCACGTCTCTTGCAGTGATAAGGCGACGACGGTGAACGAGGAGGAGTACAACTCGCGGAACAGACGTCACTTCTCGCCCGAGGCGAAGGGCTACCACGTGCAGGGCTCGAACAAGGAGGAATCGCGATACCAAGGTACGCAAGCCCGCCCTGCCCAAAAGCGTTCGCCGCGACAGCAGGACGCCAATGTTTTCAATTTAATTTTTTTGGCAACGTTTAATCGAGTTGCGTCCTTTACTTTCAATTAAATTACAAATATTATTAACAAAGGATAAAGGGTCTGAGCAGAATGGCTGTCTTGTACTGTTAAGGCAACGTTTTATGTGTTCAATCTTTGTCTTAAAGCAACGCACAATAACTGTCTTGTGTCTTAAGAATACAAGACGGCCATTCTGCTCAGGCCCTAACACTGCTCCACGACCGTTGTCTTGATTAATAAATATGATGGACACCGAATCGCACATCTCGCACGTCGGAACGTCGCGCGCAGTGCCGAAAGAATTCGCGATCTCAGCGTTACTCAAAGATACCGAAAACGATAAATTAAATGCGACAATAGACCCCAAATCCCGCGGCCAAAGCGCGCGACTGGGAACACGGCGAAATGGAACGAGAGGTTCTTCACCTCGTCGTTGTGCATGCATATAGAACTTAGGCCTAGCTGACGCGCCGGCCGCGGTGATCAATATTCCGCTGGTCAAGTCTAAGGTACGATCGAACGTCGCGCTGCAGCGGAAAGTCAGATCGATCAGCCCGTCCCATCTCCCAAATTGCAATATATTTAAATTAGCGTCTACCGACGCTCGCGATATTCAGGACTTACACGCGGGCTGAGAGAGAGCCACGAATATTTTCGTGCCGCGCTGAGGGAAGGAATTGTTGGTACAAAAAATATTTCCATACGGCGGTCACGAGCTGCCAAGAAAGTATTTGTAAAGTCAAAAATAACACATCTCGATAAGTGACACGTGTGTTATTTAAATTAAAAAATTACTGCCAATGTTTCAATTAACAAATGGCTGCAAATATATTTAAACTAAGAAATTACTGGCAATTAAATATTTTAGTTGTATCAACTTTTTTTCCCAGTCCACTCCACTTCTAAAAAAATCATGTAAGTCGATTAGTCGCATATCTCGAAGTATTAATTGTTGCCGCTTTTCCACGACGCTGATTGGCTGTCTCGCTTGTGCGATACGACATGCTTCAGTCATATGTTAAATTGTAACAATACAAAAATGTATACGACTATTATAGACTAATTATGCAAAATCGAAACTATTGTATTAAACATACTTTATATTTAATATTTTTGAAAATGGGTATTTATTAAAATAATTATATAGAATACTGAAAGTCTTCCTTTTAAATATGAACTCACAAAATTTTATACGTATGGTTTTGTCTCTAACACTTATTCGAATGCTCGTTGGAATCATTTGAATAAATAAAATAAAAGCACAGAACAGATGATTCATTTTGCACAAGTAGCAAATAACAAAAATGTAAGACACTTACCTTACGATTTCTCTGCCGTTGCCCGATGCCGCCTAAGCCTGCTCCTCCTCTGAGATTTTCTTGTTGCACTTACACTCACACACTCACTCGCGAAAGTCGATCGCGCGAAATTTCGGACACTCCCGTACGCGATGTAAAATAGCGTGAAATGCAGTAAGCGACGTTATTTACTTCCTGCCCGTTCGAATTGCGAAGAACTGCGAAGACAGAGCGAATTACGCCGTGAACGCCGAAGTCGCACAAATTTCTCTCCCCAAAAATGGAACAGATTACACGAAATCGATAGATAGTTAAAAGCGCGGTGCGTAAACGAGATGTAACCGCGACAAAGTATCACGGTTTACATTCATGTTTTGGATGAGTTGGTCTCGTGAAATATCTATATACACGTTGATAAAGAGCCGTCGCTTCAACATGCAATTCGTTTCTCATTACAAGTTTTAGAATCTTAATAATTAATCGAGTAACGTTACTTGTCACTGATAAAGGTGTACAAATCAACAGCGTTTTATCCCTACATTCGTCGCGATCGATCTTGGAAACCGGTAACGTAAAAATAATATCACGCATGGAACAACTCTCGCTGCTGCCTGCCGGCTCGACGTTCGGCGAGCGAGTGATAAGTACGGAATGTTCCATTACGTAGATGGGCCAACGAATTCTCAACGTTTTTTTGTTGTTTTTCATTCGGCGCGGTGATGTACGATGTTATTGCGTACCATCATTGTAGCTGAAGGTCGCCGCGCTCTCACACGCTCGCCGAAAGTCGAGCCGGCAAGCAGTGGCGCGAGTCGCTCCGTGCGTGGTATTATTTTTGCGTTGTCGGTTTCCAAGACTCGATCGTGAAGAATGTCAGGATAAAACGCTATTGATTTGGACTCCTTTATCAGTGACAAGTAACGCTACTAGATTAATTATTAAGTTTCCACAACTTGTAATGAGAAACGAATTGCGCGTTGAAGCGACGGCTCTTTATTAACGTGTACGTGGATATTTTACGAGACTAACTCATCTAAAATATGAAAGTAAACCGTGGTACGTTGTCGCGGTTACATTTCGTTTACGCACCGCTTTTAACTATCTATCGATTTCGTGTAATCTGTTCCATTTTCGGGAAGAGAGAGATATTTGTGCGACTTCGGCGTTCGCGCTGTAATTCGCTCTGTCGTTCTTCGCAACTCGAACGGGCAGGAAGTAAAAAACGTCGCTTACTGCATGTCACGGTATTTTACATCGCGTACGGGAGTGTCCGAAATTTCGCGCAATCGACTTTCGCGAGTGAGTGTGTGAGTGTAAGTGCAACAAGAAAATCTCAGAGGAGGAGCAGGCTTAGGCGGCATCGGGCAACGGCAGAGAAATCGTAAGGTAAGTGTCTTACATTTTTGTTATTTGCTAATTGTGCAAAATAAAGCATCTGTTCTGTGCTTTTATTTTATTTATTCAAATGATTCGAACGTGGATTCGAATAAGTGTTAGAGACAAAACCATACGTATAAAATTTTGTGAGTTCATATTTAAAAGGAAGACTTTCAGTATTCTATATATAATTGTTTTAATAAATACCTATTTTTTTAAATATAAAATATAAAGTATGTTTAATACAATAGTTTCGATTTTGCACAATTAGTCTATAATAGTCGTATACATTTTTGTATTGTTACAATTTAACATATATGGTTAGCGATGTACAACTTTGCTGTTGCGAACCGTATCAGTGAGTGACAAATTACTTTTTATTTGAAATTGACGTTGCGCATACAATTACTTCTTCGCGTGTATACAAATTCTTAAAAATATACAATGCTTGACCATTGACGATTGGTGATTGTCTTGAGTGTGTCTTGAATGAGAGTCGATTAAATCGCTGGCTACTGCTCTCATTGGCTAGAGGACAATCATCAATCGCCAATCCCAATCTAATCCGAGTCGGCAATTGCTAGCCTGGTTCGGCCTTTCGGCCTTTAATGCCACTGAACGTTCTGCAAATCCCCAGAGTTTCTGCGCTCCTTCGGCGCGCGCGAGCGTCCGAAAAGCGCGAGCAGCTCGTCGTCCGACGTTTCCAGGCACGATCGGCCTGTACGAGGGGAAGGTCAGGACGCGACGCTGCGGGATTACAATGGCAATGACAACAGCGGATCGTCGACCCCGCGGAGCCGGGACGCCGGCGACCCGGCGTTCGACGTTATCACGCAACAGACGACGAATCACCAGAGCGACGCTCGCGACGACGTCGACTCCTATTTCGTAAGAAATCATTACTTTTGCCAGTACTTCCCTATCTCCTTTCCTCCGATAGCGGACATCGAATTGCTGAGCAATTCCAACTTGCAAATCGCAATCTTTACATATACAGGATAGCCCGCCATCGACGAAGAATAATTTGATAATAGACTTTTTCGCATATTTGGAGTCGTTACTTCCCCAGCGACAGCTTAAACGGAGTCTGTCACTTGACGCAACAATTTATATCCCAACATTAAATATCACGGTAATTAAACGTTAGATTAAAGCGACATAGAATCTGCTTGAAATTAGTTGCGAAGTTAGTCAGCCGTGCGTTCAATTAACGGGCATACTTGTAAAAAGCTGCGCTGCCAGTTCTTTTAATTTCTTCGCGGAGAGACCGATATGGTTACCACGTGTCTAATTAGGGTTGGCACAACCCCAATATTATAAATAGTAATATTTGGGACAGCTATGTCTGCGGTTGTCATATCTACTATTTATATACAGCAACATTGTAATTTTAGTTCTTTTTGCCTTAGCCGGTCTTTCCGTGATTGTAATATGAAACTTTACGTCCGAAGAAAAAATGCGATCGCCATTGAAATGTACGATGTTTAAATTTCGAGGATATTTCACTGACGATACGATGTCAAATAATATTATTTTATCAGATATTTCGGTTCTTTCTTCAAACGTGACAATTCGACATATCATAATCCCGTGAACAATTTTAGACGCCGCTGGAGGCCAATGAAGTGGAGTATCCGAGTGAAACGACAAACGCACCGACCGTGGACGAGGCGTCGAAGGAATGGAGCAGCGAGGACGACCTGAAGTCGACGGGTCGAATCGGAACGATCTCGAGGCACTCGAATCACGGGGAGCCAATCGGCGCGGATGAGAATTGCAACAGAAGCACGGAGAGCAGCTCCGGCGTTCCCGAGCAGCCGGAGGACGACAGGTCGAGCGCGCGACGGAGATCCATCACGTTGCCGAACGAGCGGACTTACGAAAGCGCGAAGGTGTTCAAGGAATCGCTACAGTCGAAGGTTGCAGTGAGTCCCAAGAGATCGGAATCGCTGTATCTGACGCCTAATCACAGCCCTCACCACTCGCCCGTCTCCAACTCGCCGACCAAGCGGAATTCTCGCTGCGGTTCGCGCAACTTGGTCAGTAAACGACGAATCGTAGAAAAACGTGTACGAGTATGAAGTTACGTTTCCGTCGCGTGCCATTGATAAATGCAAGTAAAACACGCGACCGTCGCGCATTTTAGAACACGTTAAAATAGATCGATACGACTTTTTCGACTCTCTAAAAGCCAATCACAGTGGATTGTCAATGAAAACAGTGAATAGTCACTGATTTGTAGTTATAAGTGTGCCACTGCAATTTTCAGTAATACACTTATAACTGCAAATCACTGACTATTCACTGTTTTCAGTGATCATTCGCTGATTGACTTTTAGAGAGAAAATGAGAAACTTATTCGACGGCATCTTCTACTTAAACGTTCAATCTTTCGGATGCCAGATCGAAGATCCCGGGGATTTCAGCGAGGAAAGGATAATCGCTTCCATAGTACCTGACGAGGATGCTTCCATTCGACCGTTAGATACCGTTGGCCATCCTCCCATAGACATCAGCATGACCGGCGATTCACCGGCGATTATCATCGCGTCGAGGCCCCATTCTCACGAGGCCATCGAGTACGTCGAGAAGGCGAGAAGCGTCGAAAATCCCCGTAATAAGATTAACACTCAGGAGGTAAGACATGCTTTCATGATCAGTCTGTTAACCCTTTGAAGCATACATTTTGCTATTGAACCATTTTTTGTGAAACTTCGTATACAAGGGCTTTTGGGGTCGCTCATTGCGAATCCGTTGTCAGATTTTCATAATTCCAAATGGCGGATTCAAGATGGCGGAATTTAAAACTTGAAAGAATAACATTCAATTATAATTCAACTAGGCTGAGAAACATTATTTAGATACTATTAGGACTCATGGAATCGAAATTCCAGTTGAAAATTCTTATAGAATATAAAAAATAGCGCGCGCGAAATGGCGGATGCAAAATTGAAATTTGATCATTTCTTAGAATTTACTCGTTCTTGGCACTACCCAGAGCTAACGACGCGGACGTGACGAGTCCCTCAATCTAACGAAAATGCTGAAAAACTTGAAAACTTAAAAAATTCACGTATTTTGTATCCGTCATTTTGGGTCCTCCATTTTTAATTTTCTGAAAAACTGACATCAGATTCGTAACGAGCGACCCCGAAAATCCCTTTGCATAAAGTTTTCAAGAAATAATCTTAAAAAACTTGGTCAATAAGGAATTTTTCCGAAAAAATTACTGTTTTTTTCATATTTGTGCATTTATAAAACTTTTACAATAAATATTAAAGAATATTCAACTCTTTTTATGTTCTTTTATTGCTAAGATATCCAAAAAAACCTAAATGCATTAACTAGAAATTAAATGGCCAAGAAGTAAAGAAGTTGAGGTGGTAACGTGGTTTACCACCGTGCTTCAAAGGGTTAAAGGGCACTCTGACTGAAGTATAATTATGATTCTAGTCCACGGAAGAAGAATCCAGCGTCAACGATACCTTGGAGGACAGACAAAGTAAAGACAGCGCGAGCGAAACGAATACGGAACCGGGAATATTGAAGATCGAGGTACGGCCAATATGGCAAGGAAAACCGTCCACGTAGCACTTGTTATTTCAATAAACAAACAACGTTTATGGATTTTCTGTCGCAGTCTGAGCCTGGAGAGGATGTCGAGTCGCGTAGAAGGATGCCCTCGAAAGTGCCGGTGCGCGGTGCCAGTAGATGTCGAATGCCTTCCAGTAAAAGAACTCCGGAGAAGCCCACGGAAAAGTCCAAGCGGATGGTACAGCAGTGCTTTGCGCAGCTTGACAATAAAGACTGGTGCGTGCCGACTTA
>NW_011967197.1:178597-192110 GCF_000949405.1 Vollenhovia emeryi
CGACACATAAAGAATCTCCGTTCGCAAGTGGCACGGGCCGCGTGTCTCGCCGCCGGCGATATCTTCAGCTCTCAAATCCGGGGTATCGATCAGGTAGATATCGAGCGTATTTCGCATAGAGGGATTCGGGCACTTTTATATCTTACTGTGCGCCTCGTTTACAATATTTTCTCCTCGTAGGACCTGGACGACATAGCCGGGCCGTTGCTTCACAGAACGGCCGACACGAATCGATTTCTTCGAGCGGACAGCAACGCAGCTTTGGATCAGATGATGCAATATCTGCCGCCCCATAAAACCATCGGTATCATCGTACTTCGGGGCGCGAGGTAAGTCTACTTCTCCCAGTTGTGATTGGGGAAACTTCTTTTCGCGCGATAAAACTGATCTCTCGATTGTCCAGTCATCAAAATGCTATCGTTCGCGCGACGACCACACGACTGCTGTCGGACATCACCGATCGCATCGGACCTGATCACATTATGATCTTACCACGCGACGTACGGGACAAGTTGCTGAACGCGGGCGCAAAGTTGTTAATGGATGGAAATCTAGACGCGAGGTGAGCTTAATCCCCTCGAACAAATTCCCAAGCGGCATTTATGTCAGAAAGATCTCCCGAACTTTCTCTTACTTTGCAGTGTCGGTTGTAGATTTCCCATTGGAGAAACTGATAACAGGGCTAGCATTATAATCGTGATCGTAATGGCGAGTTTGAACTTTCAGGAATCATGCGAAAAGGATGTTTCGGCGGCTGACTCGCTGCGAGGGCTTTCGAAAAGCCCTGACGGATGCGGTGCCCGAAACGACATTAAGACACATCGACAAAACCATGAAGACCCTATAGTCGAACGTTCTACCGATTAAATCTGCGTAATGTAATCTAGCCGTTGTCTTACCGCTGCTTGGACTATCCCAAAAGACTGTTTATCACGCAGGATGTTTTTACGATCCGTTAGAAGCTAGTTTACGGCATAGACCTGAATTTTCTACCACGTATACGCCGAGAAAGATATCGGCAAGGAGTCGTATAAATAGCTTCTCTCCCCCGCACTGTATATTACCCTCCTCGAAATTAAATGGAACGAGAGATACGATTTCGATAATCAAGAATCGAGTAAGGTACGAGAAAAAAAAAGTCCGAGGAGAGCGTCTATCGTCGTGTCACGACCTCGATCTTGTTTTTCATCGACTTATTGCGCGACGAAGTTTTGATACCTGTAACTTTAATACATATACGCATGTATAATAATTTTTTATACGATTGTATAAAGGATGCGCTTCGGCGTAAGCGCATTTAGAAAAAAAAAAGGAAGCTAGTGCCTTCACGTCGGTGATCGTAAATTACGCAATCGTAGCTCAATTACATTGTAGTGTTCGCGAAGCGAATTGCCGACGCGACGTAAATTGCCACGTGTTTCGAGAAAAGTAAAGAACGTTGTCTCGCTGTTGTCTTCACCAACTCTACATTAACGAGTTGCAGGAAGAGAACGTACGTGCGGAAATTTCTCCGAGGAAAGGAGTTCATTGCTGACGGCAATGAGTCTGTTTCGAGATCGCTAATGCTTTCGTGAGTCGAAAGATTAGATTCGTTAGTCCCATATCTTTTGTTGTTAAATTCGATTGTTACTCTCTAATATATTTTGAACCCTTGGGAATGTAAGAGAAAAATATCAGAGAGCATCTATAAATTTTATAGGAAGATATCAGGTGCTAAGAGTTTAGAATTTGTTTATGAGAAAAATTATATACGAAGAGTCCGTCCGATTGTACGACTCTTGATTTCTAAACTGTCCTTTAGTGTCGTATATCAGAGATTAACTCGTATTTATATGAATAATAATTTATATGCATATATATATATATATCGTTATACGAAGCTAATTGCTTATTATTGAAGGCACGTACACATACTAAATAAAATTACTATTGTTATACCACATCGATCTTTTTATTCGCGACGAAATTTTGACAGCCACGATTCAGAAAATGTATTTTACTTATATTATTCATATGGTCCTCCGAAGTCAGAACATCTTCTTTTTGATAAAAATGATGTCTTCATGCGAAGAGTAACACGGCCAGTTTCAATCGTAAGAAAGAAACCCATAAACGTAGTTGAAATTGTTGAGAATCACTCGAAGGGATACTGACAATAAGTCGGAAAGTATGTGTGGGTACGTGTGCCCGCAGTGGGCTCTCGTTATTTCCCAAAAGATTGTGCGGATCAAGTCCCTGCGGGCCAAGTCGAAAAATCGACAAACAATTGAAAATCATATCGCGACTATCGTCTCGTTTCTATTAAAATACGCGAAGGTTATTTTATGGAATTCGTAAAAAATATTGACGCGTTAGGCTGCTCGCTGATTTAATTAAAAGCTAGCACAAAGAGTGCACTTTCGATATTACACATCAAAATGGCAGTGTCTTCGGTTCAAGACGAGCCACTTGAAAGGAGCATCAAAATAGTTATAGAGTCCATAGAAAATATTGTAAGTTTTTCGTCCGCACAATTCAATGCCTCGTCGTAATCACGTGACAACTCGTTCTTGTGCGACAGACAGTGGAAGAAGAGACTGGTGTATCGTTCGTCGTGATGCATAATGACGCAGTGCTCGGAGAAAGTATTCCCCTCGTTATCGATCCCGGTTTCAAGGAACCGCCGCAAGTTTACGACGTCAATTTCGCGGTCGAGTTTTCATTTATAGTTGACGACCGTAACAGCGTGGCTCCAATCGTATCAGCGCCACTTTTAAGTAAAGAAATTTAAGCTCTTCCGCGATCCGCGTGCATCAACAAATACTTCATGATCTTATCAGTAAGAATAATAATTACTCCGATTGCCATTCGAATCGTATGCTTGTTGCTTCGTCAGTAAAGGTAGCGTGCGATGTCCAAGATGAACGTTTGCCCGATTCCGCCGCATCAGCCGTGGAACCGAGGAAGCGAGTAACAGCGGTCGCTGCGCAGCAGGCATCGACTTCATCATGCGTGATTGGCTTTTGCACTCTCGATCTAATGCCGATACTGCTGGGTAACGATGATTTATCACGTCGAGATGGAGAAAACGGGCCCGAGGCACCGCACTTAAGATAATTCTTACGACCTTGACCGCCAGGTGAAAAGTCGATCGTCGAAAGATTGATAGTGCAAACGCCACATCTCTCGTTTGACGGTAACGCGGTCTCGTGGCAAAATCTTCCTTTATTAAACGCGACAGTAACATACGACGGCGACGAGATATTACCTTCGCAAGAAATTAATTTCCTGAGTGTTACGGTGGAAAGTATCTACAATCCGCCGATCTTCTTCGCCGAAGACGCGGATTATAAAGCGGGCACGATGATATACGTTGACAATGAGGTATCTCATATGTTTTTAAATAGATAAGTCGCCTATAGACAAAGATTGAAATTTCGTTCATGATCTTTGGACCAAATATTTACTTATTTAACAATACTTCTTTTTCTTGTGTCACTACTTCAGATTGAAGAGAAACTAATAGCAGTATTTTTTGATATTTTTCATTTCTCGTTGCATCTAAAGAAATATAGAAAAAATTGTAGAAGTGGGGAAAAAGAATAGTTTCGTAAAAAAAGCAAACTGACAATGAGTGCATAGCAGCAATAAAACGTGAACCGAATAAACAAAGAGATACGCAAGTATCTAAGAAAGATATGCAAGTATAAATTCTAAGAACAAAGCAAACAGGAAGTCAAAGCATAGATACTCTGGGGGACTCTATCTTCACATACACAATTGATTAAAATTTACAATCATCGTGGACACTCAAATTCACCGCTGCGACACAGCCTCTAGACGAATTCTCTATGTTAATCCAATAAAATATCCGTACAAAAAAAAGTAAAATGGCATTTAATTTAAAAAGTAAAGAATTACGATACTTTTTACCGCAGATTCCGGAAAAGCTAATATTCGAGGACGGTAAATGGACAAAATGTCGCGACTTGGAGAGAATGAAACGATGGCGAGGCCTGTCGAAATTACAAAGTCGCGCCAGATTATCAAAATGGAAACTCGGTCACGATTATGCACGTGCGAGAGACACGCTCGGTGCAGAATTCGACTTACAGGTGGGTCTGAAAGTGGGCGCGTCGTTTTGCAATTTGCTCCAACGAATTAATAGATGCGCGATAAAGCACGGAGTAATTTGCAGAAGAAAGTGTGCCAAGACGAGCCTAGGATCGAATGGAACTTCATGAATCGCAGCATGTTGCTCGATGCGGGAAGCGAGGCGATGAAAAAGCATCTTGTCAAGTACAACTTCACTAGAATCTCTCGCGCAATGATCGAAGTATTCGCGTTAAATGTCAAAATTGTTATTCGAAGGGGGAAACATTGGCCGTTTCAATTCATGCTGAGCGCAGAAGAGGACGGCGTCGTGCGAAAGGAGGAAGAATCGGCCAAGTGTCAGCTTTATCAGTGTTATATTGACCTGTCGGAGCTGGTTTTCCCGGGAAGTAAGCGCGAACAGACTTATTTTAATACATGATAAATAGCTATATTGTTATTAAAACTTGGAGATATCCTCCTTCTTAATTTTTAATCAAATCATTTGATAGTAAAAAGCACTCGGGCAGTTGCGCAACTGTACACGCATGACCCATTGAGTATGGCCGAAAAGACTGGCTTGGAAAAGGATATCTTCTGCACGGAATCATGGAGTAAAGATTCAAAAGAGCGAGAATCGAGAAAGGTCGCTGCGATACAATGTTTACAAAAGTTTCATATTTATTTAGCTGTTATTGTAACGCTGTTCTTAAGAAAATCATAATTGTAAAGATCTCTTCAATCTGTTTCGAACAGTCGATTCAGACGGACGTCGAAACAACGCAAAGTACTCCGTTAACTTCGGAGACTGGCGAGCCCGCGTTTGTCATAATCGAAGTCGAACTTTTTCGTCCGCTTGTTCCTTGTAGACTCGAAAGCGATCTCTCAGACATGTAAGTTCGCAATGAATCGTTACAATGAAAAGTACACGGGAAAAAATGCTATTAAATTTTAAAAAATTAAATTGCTGGAATTAAACGTCGCAGGCTGCCACGATAATAATTCGCTCGATTGTATTTGCTGTGGATTTTAACTTTAAGCATTGAACTAAATATCCAGATTATTAAGACAAGTATCTGATGTTTTTCATTCATACTGATGTTGTTTCAACGATTTTATTTCAATTACACTGATCTTGATGACACAACGTCATTTTTTTCCGTGTACCATGGCGTTTGATCAGCTGTTAAAAAAAAATGACGCCAAAATTTATCCCGACTGACTAATCTCGTTAGAATTGAAGAGATAATGCCGTCGAAAGTAACTAAGCAGCGCTACGTTTACACCGGCGACGTAGCGGAGCAACAATACGCAACGTGCATTCGGAAACTAGTGGAGATTCTTACGGAGAGCTACAGAGTATCAAGTTCCTTCCTACCCCAAAAATAATTCGATATAGCGCATTAAAATATACGTTATTTCAACAACGTGTCGTTTTTGCGTTAGGACTTTCGTGGCAAAAAAAAGCAGGAGAAGTTGTCTGCTTCAAAGGAACAGGAAAATGATTCTAAGCTGACGGATAAAGCAAAATATTGCTTCGCTCCAGAAGAGGTGAGATTAGAGCGATAATACGAGGATTACTTTTATTACGTCGCACGCTCGCATGCATGACGCGATAGTTTTCAGGATGAGCTGACTTGTTTCACGCAATATTTACACAAAACTGGCACATACTTAAACGTACGCAGTACTTTGAAGACAAAAGTGATCACGTTGCTGGATCAGAAATTGAAGACGAACATGAACACCGTGCACTCCGTCGACAGCCAGGTTTCAAAATATATTTATTATTTAAAAATTATTGTTCTACATGTAATACTCTTGCAATCTTTCAGCAACATAGATTCGTACTCGTGAATTCAATATTTATTTAACGCGTCATTCCACTTTATCCGCACAGTAAAGCTGTGAAAGCTGCAATTTATGTGCAGAATTTTGTGGCATCTCTATACACGTATCTCGTCGAACAAATGCACCTGGCCATCAACAAGATTGTCGAAAGCCGCCTCGCGGATGACGATTCGCCCAGGACTGCAATACCTAAAAAACTATACTTCTACGCCGAAGAGGCTTACGAATTAGATCATGTAGATGATGCAAGGCGGCATCATCAGACGGTACATATCAAGCTCCTTTAAGAAGATATTGAATATCATACATCAAATATCATACACTGAATGTCGTATCAAATTGTCAACACGCAGAATCTTTCTCGCAGGCAATTGCGGCAGATAAACACGACGCCGAAGCGTGGACCAAGTACGCGATCTTTCTCTTGAAAATCGGTGACGTGGAGCGCGCAAAGGAATGCAGCCGCGAAGCGATTCTTTCGAACAGGCGGAATAAATTCGCGTATGTGAAAATACGCGAATACACTTTTCTAATTGGGCTCAGAAAGATAGATGGATTCTTAGATAATTTTACGAAGTAATAGATATGTATTTCTCGTCGCAGTTTATTAGTGCGTGGACTGATCCTCGCCGAAGATCGGAGTCATCGAGAAGCGGAGGTCTTTCTGAGAGCCGTTACCGATTTCTATCCGCGATTCGTTGAAGGATGGGTCATTCTGCATCTGTTTTACGCCCGCACAAATTACATTCCGGGTATAACAGAAACCCGTCAAATCTCTTAGAGTATGAGAAATATGTTTTTTTCCAACAGGGATAGATTTCACTTTGAGGGTGGCGGAGAAATGCATGAGGGACGGCGACGAAGAGACGGAGATCTCGAGCGAAGATCCTCTCGCCTGGACAACGACTCACTGTCCACCGGATAACGTATTTATGATAACGGCTGTACTCCTAATGAAACTGCATTTCTGCGACGTAATTATAGTCCGTTACTAAAAATACGTTTTACGCAAGAACGTGCAACTATGCTGATTCACCATTCGCGTTTGTGTAGTTTGCCGATTTAGCGCTGGCGAAAGAAATGTCTCGCGCGAACAGATCCACCCATGTTCTGTATTATTCAGCTGTGCGACGTTACTTATCGCAGCAATACAAGGAGGCTTTATCGCACCTACGAGAAGCCGAATGCATTTATGGACTGGTTCGTTCGTCATTGCCATTTCCATTCGTGTTTATATGCGAAAAATACTTTAATCATCGACTCGAGTACCACAACTTTGGTCTTACAAACCGCGGAATTAAATAAGATTATTTATCAATTAATTTTAGCATTTAGATCGAGGATAAGTATAGTTGATTTTTAATTAATTCATTAATTGTATAACTGATTCAATTGTCGTGTAAATATGTACTGAATTATCTTGTCCGTGTATTTAAGTCTCACGTGTGTTTCTTCTATTCAGGATTACTCGATAAGCAGTTTAATGGGACACTGTTATTTTCAAGAGGGTAATTTTGCGGAGGCCATTTATTGCTACGAGTTCGCCAGTGCAATGTTCAACAGGCCGGACGATTTGCATCTCGTGCAGACGAGGTAAAATCACTTGTCTCGATATTACGCAAGACGACCGAGACGGGGAAAAAGTAGAGCCGGATTATTAATAGCAGCATTATAATTAGAGATGTGGCATTTTTATGTTATCTTTGTACGCAGAATATCGCGAAATGCCCCAGGAACGTTTATAATGTCATTTCTTCACATTTTGGAGTCCCCAACTTCGTTTTAATACGTTTTTAAAACGCAAATTAACGTCAAAAATCGCAACTTTCCTTAGTACAACATTTCTAACGTCAATGTTGTATCCTAAACCAAAGAGATTTATGCCTAAGGCTAATTTTCGTTTACTTCTTTTGAGACATGTTACTGCTTTTATAGCCTGAAAATGATATGTAATTTCAGTAATTTGTTCCATGCTATTTTAATATGTTATGTTTTATGTTACATTTTCTAATGTACATTTAGCTTTAATCAACGTCGTAAATTGTGCTATCAAAACATTAAGGCCCGGTTTCACCAACGTTGTTTAGCTTTAAGCTTAGCATAATTCGTTCTTTGCCTCTTTCTAAAATAACAGGTGGAAAGTCGAGAAAGAACGAATTAAACTAAGTTTAAAGTTAAGCGACGTTGGCGAAACCGGGCCTAAGTCGTCTTATTGAAGCCCTGCCCGCCTCTGGCCACGGCATTGTCAAAAACATTGTCAAAATAATGCAAACCCCGGAACAACAAAACGTAAAAGATGCCAAAAAATAGCGTCCAAATGAAAAAATTTCAAAAAAATAACATCAAAATGTCACACCTCGAATTATAATATCAGAATGGGACTGTATTACGAAAATGCCGGTGATTACGAGCGCGGGTTGAAAGTTTTCCTCAGCGTATGCAGAACCTCACCGACGGCGGAAACGTGGCTTGGTGCGGGAGTCGCTCTCTTCGAGGTAAGTGAAATGAAATTAAAATATTTTGTTCGAAATAACTTATTCTTCCACACGCGAAAATTATCTCAGCTGCGGCGGTTTACGGAAGCCGAGGCGGCCTTATCGGAGGCGAACCAGCTTGACAATCGTAACGCGACTGTCTGGAAATATCTGTGCCTGTTAAACATGTCCTTAGAGCGTCACGACGAGGTCGCTCAGTGTTACGAACAGATTGCCCAGGTGAAAAGCTGTGATAAGAGAACGGGAAGCAGCATTGCGTTCTTGCCGTCGTCTTTGTGACGTGTCACCTTCGCTTTTGCAGGACAATACGGCTTTCTCTCTAGAAAAACGGTCCCTCAAATGGAAAAGCGGGATCGGTCATGCTCTAGATGCCTCGGATACCGCAGTATATAAGACTTCCCCTCTTCAATTCAGAGACGTAGATCGACAATCGCAATGAGATTGACGGTGAGTCAGGCTGCAACCTGCAGACCACGTATATTTATAAATTTGTCAGACCTGGTTGCGCAATATTACGCTAAGCGGAAATGTCCGAGCAAATAATCACAGAACTAATATTTTCTTACAGTGCACTCTCCTTGTACTCTATTTGCTTGAAATAGCAATGTTAACAACGATTAGCTGCAGTGAGTCAGGCAACGCAGCGCGTCACTCGGCTTCGAAAAATGGTAATCCTGCAGCGATACCGTTATCGATAGTTTATCGAGCACGTAGACACTTATATATAAATTTTTTTCTCGTGCGGATAAAGTAGTGGTAGAAAAGAAAAACTGCAAGATATAATACAACCGCGATATTCGTAAACGCAAATGAAAAAGTATTGCTCTTCTTCTGTTTGCAGATGATGTTCCACGAGTAAAAATAAAAGTGTTTCGCGGTCCCACGGAAGAAGGGGACGGCGAATTTTTCGCCACCTGGGGATATTGGATTCAACAGCCCAGCAGATAATACAGCCACGTTCTTCTCATTACATCGCTTCCTACCGCGCAACGTTTATATGTAACGAAATAATGATTTCTTCTTCGTTTATGTGTTACAAATAATGCCCAAATAATAATTGAAAGATTAAAATCGCAAGGTGTTTAATTGTTTTCACGATGCATTGAGAGAAGAGAGCACCCGTTTATTAACTATGTCGCAGCGTAAAATAATTAATATTTCCATCAAATTGCCAAAGATAAGAGACACATCGAACTAGACAGTCTTTTCGCCAAAGATAGGAATATTGAAGGGGAACATATGTTAGAATGCAGACATGGAAAAAAATACATAAAACATTTTACAATATTAAAATATCATGTCACATATATTTAAGGCACGTATATTACAAATACAATGCCATTTTTGTAAGAAACAATGAATACATGTTTACTTTTTGGGTTTATATTCTGGGTTATTAGGATTCTTCTGGTTTCCGTGATTATCCAAATCTGCTTTGGTACCGGTTCCCGGGTAGCCTGCCTTGTGGCCCGGCCCACTCGGGGTATGAGTGGGATTGCACTGGTTTGTGCGATTAGCTTCTGCGTTTTTATCCATCTAAAACGAACACAATTTTACCATAGATTATTTAACAATACATAAATCGATGCGTGATTCGTTATATAAATCGATGCGCGATTCTCGAATTCACAGTAAATTGATTAATACACTGAGAGAAAGAAGTATTGAATCAAGAAATATTTCTTTATCACAGACTGCCAAGCAAATGTTAATCAATTCGTAAAAATATTCGTCAATTCATAAAAATATATGTTTCAATGAGTCACTGTACGTTTAACTTAAAAACGTATATATTTGAACTGAAGGAATACTGTCGACTAAACGTACTTAGCCGTTTCAGTAACTTATTTATCTCAGTGTATGTTACATTTTATGTTCCACATAATTTTATTTTAAACTGGATTATTGTTACATAAACAGCAGCCGCGCACATTTTTAATTACAGCACGATACTCGAACGAATGTTTAATAAATCGTCTTTGCATGAGAAAAGTGACGCGAGACAAAACTAGCGATTCAGGAAAACTATTATATTTTAAACTTTACAAAAACTGCTTGCAAATCGTACGCAGCTACAGCCACATGGTGTGCTAAATGATTTTTATCCTTTTCCTTTTCTTGCCTCGATAGATCTCTCTCCATAATGTGAAAATCGTTTTTTTATATATCATAAGTTTTTACGACCTACACTGGCCAATCGTCTTTATTTAAAATCGTTACAACGTTTCGGCCCCGGGTTTGGGCCCTCAAGTAATCTCTATTAAAGTCTTAAACTGCTTCGTTATTCATTCTTTTGGCCAATGCCATTGCACCGTGACAGAATGGTCAAATGAAGAAGCACTTATTGTCCGTGAAATCATGTCAGTGATTAAATAAAATTGCTGTCGCACTGTCAAGAGCCGGACTTGTACTCTAGTACCGGCTCTTGACAGTGCGACAGCAATTTTATTTAATCACTGACATGATTTCACGGACAATAAGTGCTTCTAACCAACTCACTTTTCTTCTAACAAAGAATTGTACATTCATTTGACCATTCTGTCACGGTGCAATGGCATTGGCCAAAAGAATGAATAACGAAGCAGTTTAAGACTTTAATAGAGATTACTTGATAAGGGCCCAAACCCGGGGCCGAAACGTTGTAACGATTTTAAATAAAGACGATTGGCCAGTGTAGGTCGTAAAAACTTATGATATTTTGATTTGAGTTACTGGCGATATACAATTACCACTTTGTTTTTTTAATTCAAACGTTCTTTCTGTTTTCCATCACTATCTTTAAACGAACTATAATTTTCTTGTTGATCCTCTTTTGTAATTACGATGCCTTTCTAGTTAAAAATGCACGCGTTTATAAATTTATAACATATAAAAACACAAAAACTCATATTTTTTACTTGTGTCACTTGCAAAGACGAAATAACGAATAATTATTTTAGCGAACTCCTAATAAAATATTATTTTACGCACTGTCATAATTTTATACGATGCTGATATTCCTCAATTTCAGTTGGTTTTAATCGCGGATCATTAATTTTTTAAAAGAATACCTTACGTACACACCAGGAGTAAAATTAATCAATAAAATAAAATTGATAGGATAAATACTTACTGTTGCTGAACAAAAAGAACTTTTCAATCGAATCTGCTTAAACGACAAAGATCCAAGCCAAGAGGTTTCTTATCGCTGCACAGTTGTAACGATTTGAAGCGACGTTCGTATGAACCGCGCTATTTATACCATCTCGAGCATCATGTCGGGATGCCCCATATAACCGAAGTCTATCGCGCAAGGGAAAGGGTTTTCCCCGACCCCGTTTTTAAACTAGAGGTAGATTTGGTCCCGTTTTCAAACGAAGCTAGCATTGGCCGCGTTCAGCGGAGAAAATCAGCGAGCGCTTGCGCTGATCGGGTTATACGTAAAAAAAATACAGAAGAATAGTTCTGTCGCAGCACAGATCTAAAAGTATAACCCAATCAGCGCGAATCACTCACCGAGCAACTGTCTCCGCTGAACGCGGCCATTGGCTACCTTGCATTATCGAACCTGGTGTACGGCGCATGAGCGTTCTCGAAGTCCAAGGCCCGTTACACATGTCGTAAAGCTCGTTACACTCGCTATACACGTTGCACACGTGTATAGCGAGTTCGTTCGAATTTTCATCTGGTGTATAACACACAGAGCTCTCCCAATTTCTTGGGGATTTCTTTGGAGACAGAATCAAGTCTACCATTAGTTTAAAAGTGGAGTCCATTCGAGAAAGCTCATTTCTTTTATTGATTAGAGTTTGCCTCTATGGGGTTCCCTGCACAAAAAGTATGAGGCCGGTATTTATAGTTAGATCTTCTACTCAAGACCGTCTTAAGATTATCTTTAGATACTCCGTAGCCAATAAAGTGGTCTGTACAGCATCTTCAGATAAATTCAAGACGGTCTTGAATATAAGATCTGACTACGAATACCAGCCTAATATTCCAAAGACATTCTCGACGAATATTCTAAAAACATTCTTCTTCGTTATGAATATATGATTTCTAACTGTAATAATCTATATATATTTTTAGAATATTCGATTGGAATATTCTGAAATTTAGAATATTTGCACTCCAGACGAATATTCATAAAACTATGTGCGCTATCTGGGAAAAAGCTTTGTTTGTAGATTGTCGATATATTAATTAGCAACTACTAACGAAGAAATGACTCCCTCAGAATCCTCAGATATTCTTTACAACGAATTGAATTTGTAGTTATGTAATAAGTTTCTCAAAGCTGTTACGTCGCGCGTCCTCTTCTCTAAAGAATATTCAATGTTTATAAATAAAAGTGGGGGGCGGTTCAGTTTTTCCAGTAATTAAACAGTCGGTCGTTAAGCAATCTCGTAATAAAATTTAACTTTGTTCGATTAGTAGTTGCTACGTACTCTTGTTATATACTTGTTATATAAATTATGTGTCGTGCAAAGACACTTTGTATTATTTGAATCTGCTGTGCTAATATTCTAAATTAAATCATCAAATAAACGTCGTAATTAAATCGAATCAACCTTCACACGTGTTTAATTAATACATGAGCGCGTATCGCAGCTGCCAGCGTGTCGTACGCAAAATAACCGTGTAGAAAGGGTTGCATGTCTGCAGGTGTGTTCATAATTTCTTATGATTTTCTAATATCTTCTAATAAACACTTATGCGATATTGTTGCGATTTTTATAAAACGCTTTTCAGCTAGGCATTATTTGTAACAAATAAACCCCCTTGCTGTAAAAATGTGAGCTTAACAGTCACGATATTTTTAAACAATAGCGTTACAATTGTCGGTTCGCTTTACTTCCGCTTCCCTCGGTTTCCGTAAATCGCCGAGGGCAAGACAACTTTCGTGTAGAAACGATTTTTGCGCTTAGAAAAATGATCTTCGTTTAGAAAAAATCTGTACCGCGTCTCTACAACGAGAATGGCCGTTTCTCCCTAGATAGCACAAGGCACTCCTATGAACATTTTGCGAATATTCCATACAGTCTAAAAACGTTCTTCCTTGTTATGGATACACGATTTCTAATTTTAATAATCTATATATACAGGGTGGGCCATTTTAA
>NW_011967197.1:193237-207778 GCF_000949405.1 Vollenhovia emeryi
ATATATTTATAGACTATTCGATTGGAATATTCTGAAATTAAGAATATTTGCACTTCAGAAGAATATTCATAGAACTACGTGTATCCGGCAGAGATCAATCATCGGCGTGCCTCAAATTCGAAATGTCATCAAGTTTCGGGCGCCACAGATGTGCAGGTTTGCACGGACGCGCTTAGACGCACGCGCCTAAGTAACGGTTTGTACACATCTGTCCCCCATTCGTATGCCGGTATGTATAATAGGGGTCGTAAGGACCCCCCCTCTTCGCACTCCCCGAAGAGACGGGCAGTTGGACTCATCGTATGCACGCATACGCGTCGACAATGAGGATGCGCACCGGTCGCGGTCGAACGATCGCGCTGGAGACCGCGTTATCTCCCGATAAGACCACGGGAGTGTTGTTAATCGCGACGCGAGGAAACGCGTCGTTATGCTATCACTACGCCCATTAGCAGGTTCGATGCTCGCTACTTTATCGATAGCCCCGATCTTCGTCAATTAACGGCGGGAACGCAAAGTGAATGAGGCGTTTTCCCTTGACTTCTTCCCCGGCAGATCGTTCACCGCTGCTGCGCGCAGGATGATTCACGATTCACGTGGAAAGATACACGTTCGATCGAATTCTCTCTCGCCTTCTCTTGGCTCCCTCGTCGACGCTCATAGAACGTCAGATCGAATCGGAGATTCTTGTAAATAGTGGAATCTCATTTAGATCAGCATCTCCTTTTCGACGCCCCGCGAACCTCAACGTGTTCAGCTCGCGACTAACTTGGACTTGCCACCGTACTTGGCGATTTTATTTACCGTGCGCGTGTATCCATTAAACTTCCACGTCCTTTAAATTCAGCCACGCAACGCGCGCCGAGCACGTGTGAGTGACTCAGCCGCTCTCACGCACACGCATGACGCGTCACCATGGGCATTTTACACGCAGATGTGCCGAACGGGCGCGTGCCTCCGCGCTGTATCGCCTCGGTGAATGGTACCATAGTCGTTTCGGGGGGCCGACCCCTGTTCTCAGTCGCGCTCCTCGGGGGATCGATAGTGGCACACCTGGCCCTTAAAAGCACCATTGGTGTGATTTCGTAGACATCTTCCAGCTCCAGAGCGGGAAGACCGGGCCTTCGGGGCCTCGTCACGCGTTCGTTGCGCCAATGAACCGGTAGTCTCCCCGGCGAGACAGACTTATCGCCTTTCGAAAGTAAAAGGGAAGCGTCTTCTTGTCTTCCACTGCGCGCAGACTTGCACGAGAGGCTTGTCAAAGGCCATTGTTATTTCTTATTTGCGGTGGTCAACTCCGTGAAAATTGCGACGATGGCCGGGCGCACGAGAACGAACGCCAAACGAGGCTTTGCTCCGCCGTCTTTGGAAATGCCTCGTATTTAAGGGGATTATATATTTCTCTTTTGAACGCCGCTCGAGAGTCGAGCCTTTTCCTAAACATTTCTCACGTTCATTAACCCTTCGCGTCCCAGTGATTTTGCCGTGAAACTATTTCACTATTCCACGTTACTTTCACTAGTGACCCTCTGGTTTAGAAACGGAACCACCTTTAGCTCTTGCCTCGTGAGGCACGTAATTGAATATTCGCGTTATTTTTAAAAGACAGGGGATGCAGCAATTAATGTTATTTTTAATTTCTCTCGACTGCTGGTTCATTTTTCAGTATAACATTTATATCATAGCCATTGAGTTCTACTCCAAGTGTCTTTGAATAGGGCCGGAAATTTATCTTATATCGTAAACGCTTACTTCTCGACAGTAAATTGTATTAAGAAATAATAAAGTTTTGTAAACAAAAATATTTATTTTAGGCTAGTTCATTAAAAACCGGAGTCTAATTGCAATTATAATTCTTCATAAGTATTGTTCAAACGTTTGTTCTTGTTAAGAAACAGATTGTTTCTCATATTGGCTTCAAAGAGTTAAATACCTTAAAGTTCTGTTCAGAAAATAAAGCAAATGAACATCATAGGAGAAATATGTGGCGCTCATAGAATCTTGTTCATTTTATACTAATATGTTTTATTGCTCGACTCGGTTTACGACAACCCTAGTTGGCGCGCGGTTTAACGTCGAAAAATAGATGCGTAGACAACATCTTTAAACTGTTATGGCGACAAATATTGTCGTATGCCTCGGTGGTGAGAAGAGCCTAGAGCCTGGAGAGGTCCAGGTTCAAACCCTAGCTGAGGTAATATCTTTTGCAATAAATTTTCTGCATTGACAGAGAAACTAACAGGTGTGGCCAGCTGTGGTCGAATAGAATTGGAAATTTGGGTATTATACTGGCAATTTGAAGAAACTAATCTTTAATATTTTTTAATTCCACTATATTTTTCTAAAGTTTGATGAAAAATGTATATGAAATGCTCCCGTCCCTCAAGTGCTACACGCCTCACTTCTAGATCTTGACGAACTTCGGTCTCGTTTTCTGTCTTAACGGACAAGCTGACCTCAACGTTCTCTCTCGTTATTACGACTTTTAATCATTGGCTTTCTTACAGCGTTTAACGACCCGTGTAAACCACGGCCGAACAATGCGGCTATTGCGTCAGAAGAAGTACAGAAAGGTCTCATTATCGTAGTTATCTCGCGTTGCGGGATGTTCGGCTGGCCTTAGAGGCCCGTTCTCGCCGCGGAAAGTCCGCGATGGAAAAGCTTGCATTGCCAAGACGCAGGTAGATCTGTCATTCACGCGGATCTATCTGCTTTGCATACCTGAACCCGGATCACCTTGTGCCTATCGAAGCTCAATTAAAGGCCTTCCGGCGTGCGCCGTCCCGTTAAAGAGAACGCGCGCCTCGTTACGGTTTGACGGTTACGCACGGACACGCGCGTCGTCGTGTGCGTGAGGGGGCCCCATGCACGGTGGGAGAGGGGGACGGGTGCCCCCCAGTGCAAGCTGCCCCCCGACAAAGGCGGAAAGGGGACGAGGGCCCGCTGCGTTTTCACACGACTTGGCTTACGCGGCTTTTGGGGCGGGGAAGAGGGTGGGACGCGATGAGATCGAGTCGCGCGAGCCACGAGGAAGTCGGAAGTCGGACCCCGGAGTCAGTCGATTGTGGGGCATCGGCGCGCTTGGGTTCAATCGTCGTCGCGCACGTGTGTGACAATTCGTCGCGAGACGCGAGGATTTCGCGGGATCCGCGTAGGATCGCCCTCATTGCCGAGCGATAACGAGTATCCTGCAAGATAAGGGGGTTCGGGATAAATTAACTTCTCTTTCAATCCTTATCGCGGTCTCGGCTCGCCTGCTTTCTTTCGCGCTCGCGCTCATTTCAGCCTGTCGCGAGTTCCGCTAGAATGAGGCGCGTTGGCTGTGCACGCGAGCTCGCGGCAGTCGCTAGGGAAAGTGATTCGTGTTCAATCGGGAAATTGAATTCCGAGCAAAGACACCTCGTCCAATAGAACGAACTGTCGAGGAACGAGCTGGGCGAGTTGTCGCTTCGTTCAACGAAATTCTTTTACCGCGAGGGATTCGCGGTCTCGAAGGAGGCCGGGTTCTACCGAAGAAGAAGAGCCATACGTGTCGCATGCGAGACTCACCATTAAGCAGCGGCCTGTGGGGGTTGCGACGGACACCATAAGGTCGTTCTCCAAGCAGCCACGCGACCACCGACCGTGGGAGGGTCGTCGCGCTCCGCTGGATCGTGAAAGCACCTCGTTGAAGTAAAATACAGAGCACCCTGGGCGCATCTTGGCCACCGCGAACGTTTATCGGGCCCCCTCGCTCGTCCACGACGTGTTCCTGCAAATAACGAAAAACCGGGACTTGAAGAGGTGAAAATAAAAACTTTCGCAGTGTTCTCTTGCTTTTTTCGCTCCGGCCGATTTTGGCGGGCGTTTCGCAAGCTTTGTTGAGTGAAAACAGTGAGAAAACATGAGCGCGTTCAAGAGATATCAGAGCAAAGTGTTCTGGGACCAAATGGCCACACGCGACCTGGAGAACGATCGTCCCGTGGGAAGAAACGATCCTCCGCGTTACTCTTTTAACGAACGTGTGCGTGAACGGGAGGAGGAGATAGAAGAAGAAGACGATTCGACCAAATCGGAAAATAATACGACCGACGACGCGAATATTACTGCAATACGCGTCTGCGACAAAAGCGACGAGAATACCAAACAGAACGCGTGTCGGATTTCATTGATTCGCGACGAAAGTATAACGCCTCGCAGGTACGTAAAACAGTCCACCGAGCGATTATCGCGAGACTAGTGATTCAATATTGATTTAATAAAGGAAAAAAGCCACATATCCGATTATAATTAATTGTATCAAAAATGTCAGATATGATAAAATTTGATAAGATTATATCCTAATTTTAATGCATCCATTTATAAGTGCATCAAGTTAATTGTGGTCAGATAAAACGGTGTAAACATCTGACTATATCTGACCACATCTGAGTTGATGTACTTATAAATGGATGCATTAAAATTTTGATATAAACTGATCAAATTTTACCATAACTGACATTTTTGATTGTGAACTCGTTACTTGTAACCAAGTTACAATTACAGTTACTTTTTTTGGTAACTCTAACTTAACTTCGTTACTTTTTCTCCAACTGTAACTGTAACTTAACTCAGTTACATCTTTTCGACAACTAGTAACTAATTCAATAGTTACTTTATATATTTTTTAATCCTCTACAGATTGCATTAGACCTTGCATCTGCGCATAAACGCCTTTATCGACGCTTTACAATTCAAATGCATTTTCATTGCAAGAAAGTAACTGCAAAGTAACGATTCGTTACTTTTCAGGTAACTGTAACGCGTTACTTTTCAGAATTGGTGACTTGTAATTGTAATTAGTTACTGTAACTGTAACTAGATACTTTTATAAAGAAACTTTTCCAACCCTGCAATTAGATAAAATTGGATACATGGCTTTTTTCACCGGGTCATTATTATTATTGTTATATTATAATTCAATATTTATCTTCCTTAAAATCACGCATTTCTGAACACCTTCGACCGTAACATAGCTAGTAGGTCTACTCCGTCGCTTGTTTCGTTTTGCGTCGATCCCTTCTGCGCATCCAACATTGTTCTGAGCAGCCAATGAGAGAAAGGTGGTAGTCCAGTTTTGATGCACTACCGCACGTACAACTTCTGGCTAAAATAATGGCGGAATACCACGTGTCGGGACCATGGTGTAAAAATACAAGGTGGAAACATTGCATACAACCAATTTTTGGGGCAAATTGCTCATTGGTTCTTGCTGCATTCAACCGCAATTTTGCAGTTTGAAGGTTCAGGGCAAATTTCTGATTGATCACATCGTGCGCATCCACGGGAATGTTACACCTGGTATTCTTGCATCACATGATCGGGATCGCAAAGATAACAGGAGCCGACGGACAGTGGGCCTACTAGTTGTACTGTGCCTTCGATATTAGTTTCGAGTAATCAAAAGTAAATAATTTGAGGCGCCAATTTAGGTGATAAAGTCATTTCTCCACGAAGGAAATATTATAAAAAGACATTCAGAGAGTATATTACGTTAATGACATAATATTCACTGACGCGTTAATGATGCGAGATGACGAATTTAAATATCCAGAATGACAGTGGAGGACGAAGCGGGGGAGGAGCGCGAGATAAGAAACAGATCCTACAGCCCCGTGAGTCAAGATCTCAGGAGCCAGGACTCCGGGTTCTCCGACTCCGAGAGGTCGGACTGCTCGGAGGCTTACGAGAACGCGACTCCGCGGCGGAAGTTGCGGAGGAAACGGATGAGGCGTAGGAACCAGCAGGCCTCTCCGTGGCCGGAGGAGGAGGAATCTCCCCCGATGCCGACGCACACGTCCACACCGAAGGATTCCAGGATATTCGCCGCGAGGAATCGCTTAGGGAAGTCCGCAGGGAGCCCGTCGCGAGAACGAGGGTGAGCGAATTATCTTACATTATTGACGGCCGGTCTTTCCAACCTCTTGGTAAACTACCCATACAGCACGCGTGCCTGACAGACATCTTTAGGACGTCTTTAAGTTGTCTCTTAGACATACGTGTTGCTTGGGTAGCTACTAGAGCTCCCTAGTACACGTGTAATCCGTGTATTTAACTTATCCGTGTTTTAACCCGTGTACACGAATTTAAAGAATCTTCATTTACGTGAATCCGTGAACACGTGAATGTGACACGTGTTCACGAATACCCGTGAGCGCGACACGAGGGAAACATTTAGATAATTGTGTGACAGAATCTGGATATAATCTTGGAACGCTGGAATTATGCGTATACATATATCGAACAACGTATGCAGAAATAGAGTATAAAATATGATGAAAGATATTTTGATAAATATTTGCACACGTTTACACATACACGGATATTCGAGTACACGTGTCACATACATACGACTATACGTGTACACGTAAATCTTAAACCACGTATCCAATCGAAGGTTCTAATAGCTACCCAAGTAGAACGTGGGTTATTAGTCGTGAAAACATCAAGATGACATCATTTTTTGATAATTTTTTATGCATCAGAGAGCACCTGTTGGCGACATCATTAAGACATCAAAATGTTGTAAAAATGATGTTGTTTCACAAAGCAAAGTTAATTAAATATTATACATAAAAAATAAATTGGAGTAATAGAAGATAAACGTAATATATGACTGATCATGTAATCTGTAATAATGTATTATTGTACACATCGCGAATATCATAAAACAGCATGTCATAAATCAGTCATTGCAAAGTAAATCTTGATGTCGATCATTTTGTGACCTAAAAATCGTCATTTTAATGTCACACTGACGTTTTTGTGATGAACCCGTTCTACTTGGGTAACAGTTAAATTATAGTCTAACAATAAAGCGAGTTGCAGGCGCGTTGCGCTTTGCTCCATTTCACGTATCATCTAGCACGTCGCTGACTCAGAAAGTACGATTGGGTCTGATTCAACGCGCGCGTACAGTTCTTCGAAAAGCCGCACTATCGACGGTAATATTAATAGCTTGAGCGTTAAAGTTTTGAAATCGCGTTGCAGCCGGTGCGAAGGAGTCGTCGCGATAAGATTGGAGGGGTGAGCCAACCGGTAGGAATGCGACACGTAAGGCAATTTCGTCGTCGTACGCACAATCTTTCACGAATAATACAGAACGAACATGCGTAGAACGCGCCGTGGATCGTATCGCGCGGCTTATGTTGTGTCGTAAGCAATGACGCACGCGGGAGAATCGGGCTCCTCTCCTCGGGTGTCATAATACCCGCGAGATGCGCCGGCCTCGAGTGGATGATTATCAGTCCTCGGCCCGTGAAGGTGCTTCGGCTTATCGCCGAGTCATTGTATGCGTATCACGCCCTCGTATGCACAGCTAACCGACTTACTTACGGCACGTAAGGCACGAGGATGGGCTGTCGAGGTCTACCGCCGCGCGACCAAAGAGATTAGCGATTCGTGATGGCTAATAAATAAAATATGCGCGCGAAACACGTCCGGGAGTCGGATAGAGCGGTCATTAGATTGCGCGTTACTGTCCGCTGATTAAAGAGCGATCGTGCCGGCCACGCCGTAAGACGCAATCGTGTAAATCGGAAGCATGTATTATTATGTACACGCAGCTGAACTTGCGAAACGAAACGCGACGTTAACAAAACGAAGGAGCGAAGGAAAAGGAAAATACTCGATTCTTTAATATGTATCGGATATCCGCCACGTGTACTCTCCTCTCCTTTTCTTTGCTTACAGGAGCTCGATCTGGAGCATGAATCTTTTCCTCTAGCGTGAACGCGTGAAGAGTGAAAAGTTTTCATTGACGAACATTCTTCAATGAAATTGTTCACTTTTCGCGCTAGAGGAAAAGATTCGTGATCAAGCGCCTGCACTAATGTCCATCTTCACCGAAACTTTAATTTCCATTTAACTTACTTTCCGTCTTTTTCTAATTCTTAGCCTGACTTCACTAACGTCGCTCAACTTTAATCAAGGCTGCGGTCAAGCTGTCGGTTCGAATGTTTCCAAGTATTATCTTATCCTTCCTTTAAGAAAAGATAGAAGAGAAACGCTTCGAAGCATTTGTAGCGACGGCTTGACCGCGACCTTAGTACAATTCATTACTTGTCTCTTTTTCGGGAACAGTCGGAAAGGGAAGGATGAATTAAACTATGGTCAAAGTTAGGTGACGTAGGCGAAACTGGGCCTTAAAATAAATAAAAAAGAAATTAAAAAATTAATCTGCAATTGATAGAAATGAAAGTAAGTCCTCTTTAAGTCCTCTTTTTGTGCTTGTAGCTTCACGTGCCGCAATGAAATCCCGTCACGAATTACAGATCGTCTCTGTCTCGAGTATATCATCGAGTGTTAAGTTCGTCATGAGGTCGGGATACCAATCGGTTTCCCTTGTACGGTCGTGCTTTTCTGTTCGTCACCGTGTACATTCGTGCTGTACGTGAGTCAATGCGACGTGCCGCACGAGGGGAATACGTAAATGAATGAGCGCGAGGCTGGCTCCCGAGCGAGGTTTGAGTCAACCGCCGGGCCCCGGTGCTTTCGGTGCGCGACAGCGAATCTACGAGGAATCCGGCTCTAGCGTGCACCGGCGGCGCGCAGGTGGACGCATTACAATACAGCGCAGCGCGAGATTAGTCATCGCGCGCGCGGGGAAAAGGAGAGTTCTCCGTAGCGGTTCGATTAGTCAGCTCCTAATCGCTCCACTAATCGCTCCCGGCGCTTCCATCCGTCCGGAAAAGAGCGGCCGGTGACGATTCCGTGTACGCCGCATCTCGCGATACGTCTCGCGGCAACAGGATGACAATAATCGTGCCGAGGTCTGCGTCGATTCGCAAATGGCTCGTTTAAGGTAGTGTAACTTTAGGACGACAAAATACCACCTAGATAAAATGGACTTCCAGAGATATCCGAAAGATATTTGAAGTCTAGAAAAGTAGGAACGTCTTTTGATTGCATGAGCGATACTGAAAAATAATGTTATGTTCATATCAATTTCCTTTTGTACTTACCAAACGTTCTTTTCCAGGGCTGACGAGAAGCGGGACGACGCGTCGAAAGTACCATCCACGGTCTCGCTGGGGGAGGAGAGTCTGTGCGACTTTCTGTACGCGTCCGAGCCGCCGGAAGACAGCGTTCAGCCGTCAGTAACGAAATCGCGGGCTTCCACCGCCGCCGCGGACGCGATCGCCGCCGGCAGGGACGTGTTGAACTCCAGGAATTATCGTCAATCGTCGTCCATGAGGGCATGGCTGACCGACCTCGCCACGGTGACCGAGAACGAGTGCGGCAGCACGCTACAGAGCAAGAATCTGCCGCGCGGTGGAGTCCGAGTGGTGTCCGGCGAGGTTCACGCGCGGGACCTGAAGATGCTGTCTTCCGCGGCCACCGCGGCCGCGAGCAAACTCCTGGTCAGCGCGGAACACTTCGAGCAGCATTATCGGAACATCGTGGAGTAAGCCAACTTTCCTCGATCCTTCAAGTAGCATCAGGACGTGCGGATATCTTTATATCCCGAACTCGTTGCTTAGGAATAATTACTTTCCATTGGCGTTACGAAATCCGTAGTCAACTGCAAGGCAAAACAAAAAAATGACACGTTAAATCGTTGATTCTATGTTAAAAGCGATGACTTTAAATAATTAGTAATTAACTTAACAATTACATTAATAACGCAGGAAGATAACTCGGCTGGAAGGTGGCAGATTCGAAATGGAGCTGCTTCGCAACATAGAGGAGGCCGCGTTCTCGGTCCTCTCTCAATTAGGTGCACCTCCTCCGCGCAGGATACAGCAGGGCAGTCTGAGGAGTATCCTCGCGCAGTTGCACAATATGAAGATGTACGTCGACAGCACGGTCGACACGCGCTTAGATTTTTACATCGAGGTTGGTCCTTTTATCTCGCTGGCTTGTATTCGTCGGAAGTAGCCGTGAATTAACGACACAAAAATCTCTCTTCAGAAAATAGTCCGAGGTCTCGAGGAAGCACCGTGGGAGGATAGCAGCGTGGCCAGGGGCGCTCTGGCAGCCCTGACGGCTCTAGGATTGTCGGATCCTCGCGCGGGAAGCAGCATAGCTCGCTGCTCCGGCATAAAGGCTCTCTTGACGTGTCTCGTCACCACCGGTCGAACACCGAGCGATCTCGTCGCGCTCTCGTTGCGCGCTCTTGCCAGCGCGTGCAGTTCCGCGACAGCGATCGAATACTTCGCCCGGGAAAGCGGCCCCGAGATTCTGACGGATCTCCTGGGCGCGGAATCCTCCACCGAGAAGGAGAAGACCGAGGCCACCGCCTTGGTGGTGCAAATCACGGCGCCGTGGACCAATGCGAGGGGTCTGCCGTATCTCGAGCCCTTCGCGGACTCTCTGATACCGGCGTTGAATCAGCTGGTCGAGAGCACCAATTGCGCTCAGACCCTGCTGTTGACTGCCGCGGCGCTGAATCAGCTGTCCAAGTCGAGGATATGCACCACGATCATACTAGAGGAGGACAGCGTGAGGAAGCTTCTGAGAAGCGTGAAGAAATCCGCGGGCGGTAACGTGTGGCTTATGGAGCAGGTCGCCGCATTAATCGGCGAATTGGCGCGTGTTCCCGAGGGCCGATCGCATCTGGCGAACGCACGAGCCTCCGTGGCCTTGGTTTCTTTCCTCCGAATGAGACCACCGGGTCTGGAAGACGCGTACCAACGGCTGGAGATCACCGCGGCGGCCGCGTTGACGCGACTCTGCGTCGAGCCAGAGATCGCGAGGCAAGTGGTCGCCGTCGGCGGCGGGGATTGTCTGTCGGGGCCGTGTCGAGTAAACGAGAAGGCCCGGGTGGAAGAGAAGGACGAGGAGGCGCAGACGGGAACGGGCTTGTTCAGGTACACCAGGTCGTTGAGGCGGGCGTGCAAGAAGGCTGCGAAACAAATCGGGATCGCGAAGGCCAAGGATCACAGCGCACTGGATTGAGGGAAATCTGGAAAGGGAAAACTTTGTTGTGATAACTCGTACAATAAGTGGGATCACGCGCAGAAGGAGAAGACTGTAAATACATTTTATAATTGTAAGCTATAATTACAAGTATATCATCACATCGTTGAGGAGTAAACGCGGACAGAACAAGTATCTTTGTTAAATATGTACAGATATATATGTAACTGTCAGAGTATCCTATCGCAAGGATACGAATGCGTACTGTAAAAATATGAATGTTTTATTTTGTCATTAAAAAAAGTGCCATGATACACGTACGTTTACTAAGAAATGTATTTAAAAAAATATTAACCATTGTCTTGTTAATTTTTAAGTCAACACGTCCTATTTGATTGCGTTCTGAAGATTATTCTCATGAAAAATGTCCACGGTGGTCTCATTGCACGGTCTTAACTCCAGATCGAACACGCCGAGGGCGAATTTACTCTCCGGCGCTTTAAAGTAATCCAGTCCACGCCCGATTTTTATCACCCATCCGTTGCTCAATCTGAAATGAAAAGACGAACAGTGAGCGGCTGGCGAGAGAAACCGGGGGGGGGGGGGTGTTTCTAATTTTCAGAGCTCGACAGCTACGCCGGCCTTACCTGATCTGTCTGTCGTGCAGGGTCTCGGAGAAGGAAAAGTCGAAGGCAATGTTGCGAGACGCCAAGCTTTCTTTCAGCTCGGCGAGTCTCGTGACCTGCTGCAACTCCTTCGCGTCGTAAGTCGTGATCAGGGATATCCTGGACAACGTACGGCACTTCCGAACCGCCAGTTCGCACAGTCTGACCAGGTTCTGGCACTGCAAAGGGTGGAGCGGGGATTAGAGCGACTATATTTCAAATCGACTTATACACGTAATGCCGGCCGAACGGCCAAGTGTACCTGGTGAAAGGCTCGTATGTACGGATCCTCGATATTGATGTACTTGACGGTGCCGTCCAGGAATCTACCGAAGACACTCTCGTAACCGTGGCCCGTGGATCCACTCTCGATCTTGGTGAACTCCCTGTATTTGCCCTGCGACTTTCTCGTACTGATCAGCTGCTTCACAATCTCGGCCCTGTCGAGGTACTCCTTCGTTTTGGCCGCGAGATACGTCCTGTTAGCCTCCTTCGTCTCTGCATCGTTTTATTATCTTCAACTTCTTGACAAAGGTAATATATAATATATAAAGATAATGCATAACGATAAAACAAGACTAGTACAGCGACGTCCTCTTTTCTCCCCCGCTCGAAACAAACGAGGCCGGGAGGACGCGGGCGCGGCGTACCTTTCATCGCGTCGATGAGTATCTGCACGCCTTCCTGGTACAGCACCAGCGCTATCGTGTACTGCTCATTCTTGTCCATCTCCACCGCCCGCTTGAGAATCGAAACCGCCCCGGGGTCCATCGCGTTGCGCTCGCGCCTCGCAACGCTGAGCCGCGCGCCCTGAAAAAACACCGATAAGTCACGATCGTACCTGAATCGTCGGACGGCGAGATCTCTTTGTTCCTCTAATCTGCGCCCATCTGCGCCTCTAATCTACGCGCGCGCGCGCGCGCGCGCGATAACTCGGGGACAGGCGCACGTACGTGTCGCGTCGACGCCGTCGAGTATTCGAGGGGGGATCCCCGATCGCGGCATTGGTAATGCCGCGATCGGGGAATCACCTCGGCGTCCAAACGCGCGCCACAACGACGTCGCCGGGCGTCCCTTCCCGTCGTCCACCGCGCGGCGCGGCCCGCGGGCCTCGCGTTCAAATTCCAGGTTTCGATTATCGAAAGGCGCCACGCGTCGCCGACGCGAACATGCCGAGGGTATAGATCGCGAATCTTCTTGCCGCGGCGCGAAAAGCGAGTGGGCTCATCGTCGCGTTTTTTTCGGCAACGGATCGCGAGTCAATTTAGCCGAGAATTTGAGGAAAAGGCTCGCGCTCGAATCCCGGATCGCGCGTCTCCCGAATGGCGCGCGTACGCCGCGCGAGTCAACGGACGCTCGCGCAGCTACTTTCACGCGATAAAAGCTGCGCGAACGTCGCCGGAGAGAGGAAGACGCAAGACGGTCGCGCTTTTCTACGATCGTAACGAGCGTAGACGAGCGCGACGGCCTGCGGTTCCTCGCTCTCACTCGCGCGAGAAGTTTACCAACTCTTACGGCCGGTCTCCGATTACAGGGTCTCCAGTTTCTCCCGGTTCGTGAGCCGAGAGATTCCCCCGAAAAAAAGTACAAAAACAAAATGGAGTTGGTCGTTCGACGTTATCGCCCCTTTCCCGACAATTTCGAGCCCGTGGGAATCTCGCTCAGGGCGTTGCCAATGTTGCCGAAACCGACGCTGCGCGCGCGAAACAGAGCCCCGGGCTCCGCGGGAGAGACGAAGATCCTCGAGTTCCACGGCGATTCTGTATCTCGCTAACTAATTACCATGTTCGAACACTCCGCCGTGCGAAAAAGTTGAAGCGCCGCTTCTCCCCGCGGCTGATTATACGCGTCCGCCTTGCCTCACGAAGATACAGCGCGACAGTTCACAATCGGCCGCGCGGAATCCTCGGTCTTTCTAACGCGAAATTCGAGACGCCTAGGCAGCACTCGAGGTTCTCTCTTTATCGCGCTTTCCTCTTTCTAACGCGGGGCGCGCGAGGCGCGATCGCAGCGCGCTGCTGTCTACACTCACCGTGTGTTTACGGTGGCGGCGCACCCGACGTGGCGTTAACCTAATCGCGGCGAGCCGTGGAACGTCGACGACGTTGGAGCATGCCCAGCAGCGAGACGTGAGACTGCGCCGCGCATCGCTCGGCGCGCGATCGGAATCGCGCCTCCGCGTATATTCGATCTCGGGTCGGGCGCGCGCTCGGCAGGTGTGAAACGAGAGGGCCCCGGCCAGCCTTCGTGTCGGGAGGATTCCGCGGCGCTCGCGCGTTCGTTACTCCCTTCGCATCGGTGAGCAACGTCACGCGCTGGTTGGGGTCGGCGTGTGACCGCGCGCGGCGTTACCGCCGGGCGGGAACTTCGAACGGGTATTGGCGCGACGCGCGACTCGCCCGCGCGCGTTTATGCGCGCGAAATCATGGTTTTCTTATCATATACGCGACATATATAACGTTACACACATAGCGGAAAGCCCTCCGTCGTGAGACGAGCTTCTAATGTGAGACAGCGGATTCGCAACGTGAAAATTGAATCGCAGATCTTTATCCGCGCGAATGAAGATTTGTGATTAAAGGTCGCGCGATCTAACTGGTGAAACATTATTGAACAGATTTCACTCAAAGGGCAAGAATGAAATCGATAGACGATGCCTTTTAATTTAGCAAAAACCCCCGCTGTCTCGTGTTAGGAGCTTGTCTCGTATTAGGGGACGCTAGTGCTATAATCTACATCAGTTTTATCATGTTTTGTTAATATACTTTTTACGCACCTTCTACAATATATACAGATCGTATACTGAAATACGTGAGATAAAAGGACAAAGAGACTTGCACAGGCGCATAAGCGTATGCACAAAGGAATCGATTGGTTTATTTCCTTTTGCATGCACTTACGGCCAGAGTAGCTGTCTTGTACTCTTAGTCCCAGTCTACAATAGAGATTTAAACCCTAAGCCTTAAGAAATTGACTGATCACAATCGCGTGTTCTATT
>NW_011967197.1:212715-219816 GCF_000949405.1 Vollenhovia emeryi
CTTTCCCAACCCTGCTCATTCGAGTGAGTAGATGAACAAGAATTGCTGTATCGAGGCTACCCAGTGAGCACCGAGCATCGCGGTTACATTAGAGGAAAATCCTCCATTAAGAGATAGGATTCTAATATGAGACAGTAGGCTTTCAACGTCTAAATTAATTTCCCAACAAACAATCTTCCACTAAGCAGATTTCTCTCCAAGGGCAATAAATTCATGGTGGAACCCACAGACGATGCCTATTAATTCAGCAGAAACTCCGCTGTCTCAGAATAGGGAACCTTCCTCTACATTTACATTGTCGAGTGAGAAATTGCAGGGTTGGGAAAGTTACTTTATAAAAGTATCATTCGTTATGCATTTGTGCAGAAGTGTGCGCTTCCCGCTTTAGCGAAGACGCGAACCCGAGGGCCGATAAAGTAACTTCCTACGCGCGCGGTAAATCGATAAGGTGGAGCGCGCGCTGTCCGACGCAGCGACGATCGTTGTCACGGACGCTCGGCGCCCTCGTGGATCGCGAATCTCTGCTCCCCCCGTCCCCCCCCCCCCCGGTTCGCGTCTTCGTTATCTGCAACCTGCAACATATAGTGCACTTTCCCCGAGCGTAGGCATCGCAGGCGCCTCCCGTTGCGCCCGTTACGGCTCCTGCTCCGCTCGCGAATGCATCGTCACTGAGCAACGACCGACCCCCCCGGCGGCGCCCGGAGAGCGTAGCGTACCAGCTTTCGCCACGCGTCCCAGAATTACGTCGTGACGCGCGCTGACGACACGTCAAAAAATGGCAGATTCTGCGCCCAGCAAGGCCGACATCGAGGACATTTTCAAGAGGCTCCGGGCGGTCTCGACGAACAAGGTTTGTCCCGGCGAGCGCGCGAACGTCGGCGGTCCGGGAAACGACGAGCGACTCCGGAATGGGGGGAGGGGGGTGGAACGGTCGACGGGATCGCGTACGCCAGGCTGTCGGGGCTTCGGCCTGCTTGGTCTTCCTGAGCTGCCAGTCGTTGCGCGCCGCGACTCTCGTTACAAACCTCTGTAAAACTTGGTCGTTATCCGTTATTAATCCCGATGATGCTTCACCCCGCGATCCTTTCGAGAGGAAAAAAAAAAGTTCCCAAGCCTTTCCCTGAAGCGTTAATCGGGCGCAGCAACGAAGGACCTGCCTGGGCAGATCTCGCGAGGGAGCGGACCTGTTTTTACTTTCTCTAGCAATTCCAGTTAGCCTAACGTTACATTTGTCGACGAATGTAACAGCACCCTTGTCAAATGTATTATTGCCCGAATGGCACCTGAACTGAAGGGCAAAAGTTTCCTTTATTTCTACCGTCTTAAAATTCACGCCGCGCAACACTTGTAACGATGTACCGCAATTACGAGATGTTACATGCGAGTCCTCCGCCCTTTCTCAGGCATGCTTCGACTGCAACGCGAAGAATCCAGCATGGGCCAGCGTGACGTACGGCGTCTTCTTGTGCATCGACTGCTCGGCGGTGCACCGTGGTCTAGGGGTGCATCTCACCTTCGTCAGGTCCACCCAACTTGACACGAACTGGACGTGGCTGCAGCTGAGAAATATGCAGCTGGGTGGTAACGCCAATGCTGTTAGTTTCGTCAACTTGTAACATAAATAGTCCCGCTCTGAGAAGACTCGGCTGACAATCGCGTCGGCATGAGCTCACGTCTTCACTGTTCCCCAGAGAAAGTTCTTCGCGCAGCACAACTGCACCACCAGCGACGCCCAGCAGAAGTACAACTCGCGCGCGGCTATGCTGTACAGGGAGAAACTGGGCCAGGCGTCTGCGCAGGCGATGCGTCGCTACGGCACAAAGGTACTCGCCCAGAATTTAACGAATTCGAGACACTCGGTAGGCAGTGCTAGATCCGCCCTAACTATGAACTATATAACGATTATAGGTTTCTCTGCCTACGTCAAAAAATAAGACAATGGTGAGCTGAGTCGATGTTCCGAGAAAGTGCTCCGTCCCCTTTTTTTTCCCCCGCAATGCCATAGTATGACTGGTAGGTCCACTCTCTGTACCCTTTGATCTTTGCGGGCAGGATCCAGCGATGTGTATGTGTGTTTATACATACTCGTCGAAGCCACACTGCGACACGTACAACTTTTCTTTCATTGGGCTGCCCAGAATGTCGGACGTGCAGAAAGGATCGACGTAAAACAAAACAGACGACGGAGTGGACCTACTTGTTATACTATGGCAATACTAACGTTCGCTTACGACATCCAGCCAAAGCTTTCTACTCCTTGTAAACTTGTAAACGTGTGGCCTTGTCATGCAATCAGTGCGCAATTCTCCATATGTGATAATCCACAATTGTTCCAGTGTACATATGCTTGATTGTTTACAAAAATGCTGTCCGTCTTTGCGATTGTGATGTAACGACGTACATGTACATTTTCAAAACGCGTTTTAACACGTACTTCAATACTTATATTCCCCTTGATTGTCGCATTTAACAGCCAGAGTGTTTGTAAATGTCTGGACAAACTTTACCAATATATTTTATTAATGATTCAAAAAAGATTTGCAAATTGGCAAAAAGATTTCATCACGAATAGTTGTAAATGTTAGTGTCAGATGCTGCCCCAAACTTAAACTAAACGCAAGTACTTTAGTACGCTAATAAAGGTAAAGTTTGGCCAAGTATTTCAAGAATATCCGTACTTAAATCTAATTGTTCCTCTTGCAGCTACATGTGGAGGATAGTAGTACAGAAATTACGTCGGAAGAAGCGAACGAGCCGGATTTCTTCAAACAGCACGAGAATTTAGACTCGCTGCCAAACGAAATGATAATTCCGACAGAAGAAAAGGCATTCCTCACGTCTAGCACAGTGCCAAGTAATGACAGCACGGAGAAGAGTGCACCGGAGGTCGCCTCTAATTCCCTGGGACCTTCCGTAAAGCTTTTCGATTCTACCTCAACCAATCTGCAGCCTGAAAGGAAACCTACTATAGGCTGCAGAACAGTTCAATCCAAGCGTCCTGGCGGTGTAAGTTCTCGACTAATAGCGCTATCATCCCCAACGCAGTTGTATCGCAATCGTTTAATTACAGCTAGGGAAAAAAACCGGAAGCTTAGGTGCTCAGAGGGTTAAAACAAATTTCGATGAGCTGGAGAAGAGCGTCGCAGAGGCGCACAAGCTGGCGCAGGAGAAGAATAAAGAAGTTACGAAGGAGGAACAAGAGGAGCTCGCCACCCGTCTGGCCCAGCGGTACGAACAGAATTTGAGCCAGCAGGCCAAGAAGATGGAAGAGAGAGCGAAGCACTTGGATCCGTTGAAAGCCACGCAAGCGGAACGTCTTGGAATGGGATTTAATGCACGAAGGTAATAAATATGCGCCCTCTCGCTCGCGAGATTTGTTTAATAAATTTATTTGTAAGCTCGTCTTACTTTTGCTCCATTTCTTTTTAGTGGTGCGACTCACTCTGCACTTGGCGACATGAAGACAATAACACAGGAATCGAAAGTCGTACCAACAGCAGAGGTGCTCACCGCAGAGACGGACACTTTCTTCACCTTAGACGAATTTTACTGCGTTTACGCTAACAGCAAACCGTCCTCGCGTAACGAGGAAATAACGATCGTGGCGGAACCGGAACCGCCTAAACGATTAGCCCCCTCCACTCGAAGCGTAATGGCCAAGAGCGACGTGAAAGCTTCGTCTACCGCCGAAGGAGAGGCCCAGAAGAAGTTCGGTAGCGCCAAGGCTATCAGTTCGGATCAATACTTCCAAGACAGCACTTCCGACAACGCGGTGAGCACAAATTCCAAGCGTTCACTCCCGGAAAATGTCTCGGGGGGGGGGGGGGATTAAGATTACGTGTTTTATTAGCGTGCAAAACGGCTCTTTGTGACTCCTCGACGTTTGCTTCTGAATTTTCAGTGGGAACGTAAGAATAATCTACGTCGTTTCGAGGGCTCGTCCAGCATCTCGTCGGCAGACTACTTTGGCACCGAAAGCCCAACCTCGCCCACATCCTCGTTATCCATGCGCCTGGCGGCGGGAAGAGCCGGCGTCGTAGACCTCGACGACGTCCGAGAGAGCGTACGTCAAGGCGTGAACAAGGTCGCCGGCAGGCTCAGTTCGCTCGCGAACGCGGCGGTCTCCTCTATACAGGATCGTTATGGACTCTAAATGAAATCTATCGCATTTTACGAGAACTGTTATACTTATCCGGACTCGGTCTTGTCCATTGTTCAGAGTTGTAAATAAAAGCTTCTAATTGAGCTTCCGCGTAACTTATTCTTCGGATATGTTGCGCATGGATACATACATATATATATACATCGTACTTTTATGTACGATGAATCGGTGAACGAGTGCAATGTAAAAGTTACGCAGAGCCAAGAGTAAAAATATAAATACAATGTATTTTATAAACACGTATGTTTCGTCACTTTATAATAGAGCCAGTGCGTTGCGTAGTGTGTCGCACAACGATATATCTATATCAAAAGTCACGTACCGACACGAGGACAAAAGTAAGACGTCCATAATAATTTAAGTAAAACACGATAAAATGTCGCTAGAGTCTAGAACGGTTACGCATCCGCGTCCGGCGGTTTCTCGCAGCGCGCGGCCAGGTGCGAGCACGGTTTGCCGTGGAGAAAGCACACGAGTATCACCGTCATGTTGTCGCAGCCGGTGCCCATGAGGGCGTCCGGCGCCAGGCAACAGTTGAGTAGCTCCTCGCAGATCTCCTCGGGGTGTATCGTGAGGCCCGACGTCTCGTCGTTGCTGTTTCTCGCGTGCGCCAGGCGCGGCCTCACGAACTGCACCACCTCTTCGCTAGTCATCACGTCCCAGATGCCGTCGCACGCGAGAACGACGAACTCCCAGTCCTTGTCGATGGTAAACTGCTGCACCTCCGGAAACGCTGCGGAATCGGAAAGTTTTAAAGCGAGAGCCCGATCGCCGCCCTATGTATCTCGATCATTACCGGTCACGATCTGCTCCTCCGGCGGTTTACGGTCGTTCCGCTTGAATATGAAGTCCCCGAGGGCGCGGGACAGCGCCAGGTTGCCGTTCACTCTCTTGTACTCGACGAAACCGCCCGCGGCTTCGATACGCTTGCGCTCGTCCTTCAGCGTGGGCTTGTGGTCGCGACTGAGGGGCACCGCCCTGCCGTTGATGCACGCCACCGCTCTGCTGTCGCCCGCGTTGGCCTGCAATGCTTTTACTGCTGCTCAGGGATTCGGAGCGTCGAGGCATCGGCCGAGGCCAGACGGATGACTTACGCTGTACAAAATGTTATCCTTGATGAGAATCGCGATTACGGTCGTCCCGGCGTGTTCGTCCCTGAGCGTGGCGTTGTTCTGCATCGCCTTGTCCAATTCCAGGAAGCCCTGCTGTATACCCGTCACGATATCGCCCTCCTTGTACTCGTTCCTCTTGATGATGTATTCGTGGAGATGCTTCCCGGCGTACTGCGCCATGGCCGCACCTGCAAGCGCGTAGAAATAACACAAATGCTGGATGTACCGGTACACAAGTTCGCAGATCTAAAGGCTGGTCTACAATACATGGAGTAAGCTGGAGTAAGGAGTAGGAGTAAGGAAATAAATCCATTTTATTTCTTGCCATGATTGATAGCATTTTGATTCACCGGGAGTAAGCCTAAGAGCTGAAGTAGGAGTAAGAAATAAAATGGATTTATTTTCTTACTCCTACTCCTTACTCCAGCTTACTCCATGTATTGTAGACCAGCCTTAATCCCGCTGTTGCTCGAGCAACTCCACTCACCTCCGTGTCCGTCGTACACGGCGAAGAACGCGGTGCCCGGGTCGTAGGGCAGGGAAAGTATGTGCACGTGCGAATCCTCCATCTTAACGCGCCAGCCCTGCATGCAGGAGCTGCCCACCCGGTAGTTTTTGTCCCGGCAGCAGGCGGACTTCTTCTTCGTTATCGGCTCGCTGAGCGTCTGCCCCATTTTCCCCTCTCAACCGATATCAGGCCTGTTGGCGAATAACGCGCGATTTGTGACACGTTGTGCGATATTATTACGACAGCCACACGAGTCGGAAATTAATCCTTTCATGACCACCGGGACGTGTAGGCGCCACTAACATTTTTCGCCTCTCTGATGCCTTCAGATGCCAGTGCTCCGTTAACAAAAAATAATGATAAAAAAACAATAGTAATGTCAGTCATGAAAGGGTTAAACAAATCCAGACGCGGGACTTGATAAAGTTCGCAGAACTTCGCTCAGACTGGGTCGCCTTACGGTCAAACGTCGTCGTCCTAGGGTCGCGGATTTGAACACGCTTTACTCTGCCCCGGTTTCATAACAGCTTCCCGTGCAGAAACGCGCGGAGACGCGCGTAGTATGCGGCCAATTTGCCGTCAGCTCCACCCTGTGTTGCTCGCCGTGTTTGCCATTCGACCGCGGGAACAATGTGCGTAGCGTCGTAAGACAGGCCGGAGCAGACAGACATCGACCGAGATGAAAACAGCTGATCGGGGTTAATGACGTCACGGTGCCGTTCGTCTCTTTTGGACCTGTCGTGACGTCATCACGCAGGCGGGCGGATTTTGATGAGTCTTGGAACGCGGTCTAGGCGAAACTAGGTATGTGTCTTCTTTGATGAGTTTGTGAACGCAGTCGTAGTTCAATTCGATTGGGTGAAAAACTGCGTTTTAATGATACTTTGTCAGTTCTTGAGATTCTCAATTTTTGCGATTTGAAGTTTGAAATTCTCGGAATACCAATTCTTGGAAATTTAGATAGTGCCACCTCTTTGCTGATCCTGTTCTCCTGATACTTTTTCGGTTTTTCGGATTCTCGATTTTCGCGATTTGAAGTTTGCAATTCTCGGAATTCCAATTCTTAGAAATGCTGAAAAATTCTTGGAATTTTAGATAGTGCCACCTCTTTGCTGATCATGTTCTCCTGATACTTTTTCGGTTTTCCGGATTCTCGAAAAATTCTTGAACATTTAGATAGTGCCACCTCTTTGCCGATCATGTTCTCCTGTTCTTCTGATACTTTTTCGGATTCTCGAAAAATTCTTGGAAATTTAGATAGTGCCACCTCCTTGCTGATCATGTTCTCCTGATACTTTCTCAGTTTTCGGGATTCTCGA
>NW_011967197.1:222307-234441 GCF_000949405.1 Vollenhovia emeryi
ATTCTTGGAATTTTAGGTAGTGCCACCTCCTTGCTGATTATGTTCTCCTGATACTTTGCCAGTTTTCCAGATTCTCGATCTTTGCGATTTGAAGTTTGAAATTCTCGGAATGCCAAATTCCGATAAGATCAAGTACGTTGTCTTTTTCTAAAGTTTGTTCATTGTTTCAGTCAAACGCGCAAGTCTATATATTATACGTCTATGGTTACAATAGACATTTCATTCCCCTCACCCTTTGTGGACGACCCGCTATACCCCATCCAGGTATTCCTACGTTCATGGAAAAACCAGGTGTAGGATTTAAAAACAAATAATCGCACGCTGGAACGGTAGCGATTGATTAGTGCCTTAATTATCGAGCGCAATTTATTATCACACAACCGATTACATTGCATCGTACTACCGCAAAATAGACTTGGGCCTAACCTAACCTAATCTCGTTTTCGCGTATGTAAATATTTCCTTGGAAAACATTCGAGGACAACTGGATTCGTAAATTAATCTTGACGTAGTAATTAATGTTAAGAGAGACGCTCGTTTAAATTATATAATTGTTATCGTTTAAATGTAAGTTTTCAATTGTTAAATTTAAACGTAAAGTTTTATTTGTAATTAAAAATTTTTATTTAAACATGACAATACTTAGCAAACTAGTACACAGTTAATAATGATGTGAAAGCAATGTCCATGGTGTTATTTGTCACTAAACATCCTGTAATTTAAAAAGCCGGTATGAGTTTAAATAAATCGGCTCAGGCCACGACAGTTCTCGCATTTAACATGCTTACGTATCCCGTATGTCCCTCTTCACGTGGAACAATAATTTTGTTCAGAAAATTTTAATTTTTAGAAACGTAACATGACAATTCTTTCGTGTAATTTCGAAGGTTTGGAGACAGCGAGGTTGAATAGAGGCGGATATCGACTTGGTTTGATCTCATTCTCGAGCAGAGCGTAGGATACCATTTAAGAAGAATGGCAGGCATCAATCGCGCCTCAGCTTCAACAGGCGGGCGTCACTTATTGCTACGCTTACACGGTATGAGTTCGCGGACAAACCGACATTGGCGGTTCCGCTGAAGTAACAGAACACACACGTTTGTAATGTCTCCATTGATGATTTCTCTTTAAAAGGACCTGCAAGTCTGTTTTCGTCTAAAAGCACGAATGAGGTCGGCGAGAGTCCGAGATTACGTGAATTCAGGAAAAAATTGCGCGAACGCACTCCCATAGGTATGTTTTACCGCGTGCAATAGCCACTTGTCTCGAGTTCACCCACAACTCTAGTAGCACAGTGCATTGGCTAAAAATGGACCCAATGTAGAGCCAATATTGGCCATGGAATAAATGGGAATATTGCACAATAATACGTATATAAAATTAGATTTATATTGGAAGTGCACTGGCCAATATTTAACAACGTAATAAGAATATTGGCCTAAAATTGATACAATATTCCTGAATAGACATATTAGCTAAATAAGAGAAGGCGTGCATCTTAATTGGACCAATATTGGAAATACTAGATTTACATTATTCCCCAATGTTGCGCCAATATATTGTGCTACTGAGAAAGGTCTGGAAGACTAAAGAAACCGAACTTTGAACGTGACAGAGAAATTGGACGAGTTGGAGGAGGGCAGGCATCCTTATCAGGAGAAGGAACCCCTGGAACCGTTTCCGAACAACACGAATCCGGATACAGGCGAGGTTGGTGGTCCCCGCGGACCGGAGCCGACTCGTTACGGCGACTGGGAGAGGAAGGGCCGCGTGTCGGACTTCTGAATCCTCCCCGATGTCAAAGATGATCCGTTTGACAACTAAAGTTTAAAAGTTATCCGAGATACAAAGTAGCAAAAATTATTTAATACAAGTAAGCAATTCACCTAACATCTTTGAAATTTAAAATATATATTGCTTTGTCAACTAACAAGCACTTTCGTGCTCGTTAAGATTGGCCTCGTTTGTTTACTTGTTTTAATATAACACGAACGGAATTATTATTTGTTAAAAATTACTTTATCAATTGAGCTGTGTTACCAAAATGATCGGATCTTGCAGGTTTCAATAAAATTTAGCATGTTCAATATCTAAGTTAAATGATGGCTCAAAACAGTGTAGTTGAATTAATCGTGTAAAAGTATGAGTGTGATAACAGCAGATACCTCATCTTTAGATTCGTAAGAATTAAAATAAATGCGGAACAGAATTGTGTTAAAAAATGTTCTATTAGTAAATAGGTAACACAATTTCGCGCGAAGCAGAGCGAACTGTATATAGTCACGTATTGGCGACAGTGTTTTGTTAACAAAATTAGCAATTACCACGTCAATGCTTTCATTAGTCGACCGCGTGTAATTTCTTGTGATATTCGCACAATGATTCGCGTAAATCACATTCTGACGAATCTACAACTAAGAAGTGGCAGGCAATTTGTTACAAGTATGTGTCGACATTTCAGAATATTCTAAGTTTGCGAATTTGAATTCTTTTTTTTCCGTTAATACAATCATTGCTTCTTGCTTCGACTTATGTAATCTTCGTTCCGTTGAATATAAAAATTGTATGAGTGATACGTTCAGGTGCTTTTTTCCTGAAAACGAAAGAGATTTCACACGAATCCTCGCAGAACGACCGAGAATCGCCGCGAATGAAACGGTTCCATGAAAAACTTAAATTGCAGCCGATACCAAGTATGCAATAGCGATTAATAAAAATTAATGTAGCGTGCAAGAGTACCGATATCCTTTTTAAAATTATGTGATATAAACTTCGGCAAGAAATTAACTACGCTTAGAGTTTCGGGAATTTTTATACCGATTTCTCCTTGATCGATATGTAAGAAGTGGGACCGCGGGAACGGTTCGTCGACTTAGTATTAGTGAAAACTGATCCGAGAACTGGAGAACTGATAACAAACAGCGAGAACGATCCTACTAAATGGGGAGATTGGCAGCACGGTGGTAGAGTCAGCGATTTTTGAAACTGAGAACGCCGTGCGTCTTCCTTTTGTAGAACTTCTGCAAGCATGTCTTTTAGACAATCTTCACTCTAGTTTCTACTAGTGTAACTACTCGTATAAGATAAATCGGGTGTAATTTGTTTGTCAACGTCAAGTGCAATGATACAAATCAAAATGATCCCTCGTTATGCAAGACACAAAAACTAATAGATGTATACATAGGAGAGCACTTGTATTACAGAACGAAAATTGTATATCAGTGTGGCAATAAATTACATTATAAAAAGATGAGCCTTTCTGCTAGACTATTGATACCCGAGTAAGTTTTCAGAAGCTACAAATTTATTAGTGACTGCATTTCACGTCTTGGTATTATCAATTTCACACGACTTCCTTTCAGAAAGTCTGGCACTATGGCAACCTACAGAAAAGACTTGCGTCATAATGCACAGATCGTCAGCACATACATTACATATACAAAAATACGTAATTCTTTTTTTGGTCAAATACTGCATACCTAATTTCTCAGGATAACAAATTTTATACATCAAAGCGGTTAAATTTCTCGCTACTAATGAGCAATGGTGAAATGAATGTAGAACTCGATCACTAACGATGTCAAAGTGTACTGTGTAAGTAAAGGATCGAGTGTGCAGCCGTTCATTGACAAGTGAATTCAAGTCGATCCACATTTGTTGGCGAAACGTATTCTCACGTCAGTAGCAGCGAAAATATATTTAGCCAAGATATATAATAAATTTTCAGAATTAATGCTAAGCAGTTCGCGTAGAAAAGGAGTTAATTCTACAAATATATCGTATCAAGAAACATATGTACACGACAATGTAGTAAAAATTTCATTTTGTATTTGCCAGTACGTACGTTTTCAAAATTCTTCCGATCGTATCGAAAATTCTTAAAAAATAATATACTACGAGGTTACATTGTTGCACGAGACGCAGGATTCCATCCTTTTCTCTCTCTTTCTCTCTTTTCAACTATTAATAGATAGAAGATAGATCATTTGATTAATCTCACTATGTCTCCTCGACGTCATCTGTGAATTCTGAAAGCAGCACTGATAAGAGAGCGCGAACACCAGTTGCGTTATCAGTACGCTGCCTCGCAAGTTTCTTTGTATATACATACGCAGCTTCCCATTATTACGTGCGTTTCTAATACAGGAAGAGTTCCAGCTTTAGTATTCTCTAATACAAGAATATGTATTACTTGCGCTATACAGAACGTATAAAATTTTGCTCGAAAAGTGAAACTGAAAGTCAGCAGGTGTATTTACACAATAATGGTCTTCTATATAGTACGATTTTCCTTTTTCTTTATGTACACATCGTACAGTCCTAAGAATGTGATCGAAAGATGCTTTCAAAACAGAATTTATTTAACTCAGAACAAAAAAAGCGTAAACATTTTATTCACAAAAACAAAATTTTTCTTGCCAATCGTGTAAAAAGCGCTACGTTTAATGCTTGAGCGATTTAAATTAATTTTAAACAGTGTCAACTTGCAGATTGCCTTTGCTAAAAATATCCGGGAGACAAAACCCACCGAGGTATCGTACAATTAGATTTACAATTAAGAGAAAAATGCAGTTGACAGGTAAAAAAAACGAAAAGTTCTATATATATAAAAATATTGTTTAAACAATTGAGTACCGTCAGTCTTTCATCTAGCGTTAACGGGTCGGTGTAGTGTAGGATGCGCCGCACGTTCAAAAATTATAAATCTTAACAGTTTATAAACTATAAAGTTTTATTGATGGCTAACACATCCCGCATCATCATGTTTCTGAGTGTCCACAAGGCGTTTACCACATTCCCATGGTTCCCAACGCCGTTTCCCAGCCACTCGGCGGGCAGCTTCGTCACGTCGGGAATTTGCGTGTTATCCGGATTGGCGTTCATCTGCTTATCCCAGTTTGATATGTAGCGATTCTCTACATTTAGACCTTCGATGTACCTGCGTGTGCAATAGAGAGACGTGCATTAGCAACGACGGCGCAAGATAATCACCCGCGAGGCGCTTAACGCCCAAGCTCCTACCTCAAATAGGCGTCCGAATGCAATACGCGACTCGGCCTCGGTGGTACCGCGACGAACATCGGCTCCGGCTGTCTAACAACGGTCGCGCTGCTGGTCTGAGTTGCGGCCGCTGAAGTTTCTGCGTGAAACGTGTTTCTCCCTTATTTGCATCGCGGTTAAATACATTTCGTAGTAATATATAATTACCTGTCTCCATCGGCGGCAGTACCGTGGGTCCTTTCGAGGGCATGTAATTCCTGCGGGAACGCAATATCACACGGTACGTTTACAAAGGCGCATTTGACAAAGCTACGTAAGGAGAAAGAATAAAAAAGAAAAGAAGAGGATAAACTCCCACCTGCTTCTCTCGGAAGGTGGTATTATGCGCCCGTGTGACTTGAGAATGTGCACCTCCTTGACGTGTCTCGCGAGTCTCTGCACGCTCGGGAACGGCGGGACAGACTTCTTCGTTCGGCCGCAGCCGCGCCATTGGCACTGGAACTCGACATCTGCAACGGGCACAGGTATGTCAGTTGCGATTCCGTTCAACACGTTGTGCCGCGCGACGGCTGTACTCACCGCTGGGAGCGTTTACAAACGACGATTGCACGTGGCCGTTCTGTTCCGCGATGCTGTGATCGATGCAGTCGGTCATGTCCTCGAACTGCCAGTCGCAGTTGTCCCAGCAGCACTCGTACACGACGTCCTGCGTGGCGTTGGTGCCCACCGAAACCGTGCCCTTCAGCTGGCCGCCGTCCTCGTTCATCTTGATCGCCCGCTCCTCCCATGCCTGCTTTTCTCCCGCCGGCAATTTCCTCCACTGCAACGAGAGCGGTTTTATGTTTTACGTGGTCAATCCCGCTGCGTTACTCGTTGGCAAACAGTTGGCAAAACCATTTTTGATGTCGTAAAAGTGGTTCGACGAACTATCTCAATGGCTACTCTCTTCTTCAGCAGAGACTGGATAATGCAGGTGACGTTTGCACGTCGAGAACAGTGGCGATAATATATATAAATCAATGTGCAGACGATTAAATTATTTAGCAATGCGAGACATATGCAGAAATAGAAGATTGCATATGTACTATTCTTGTGATCAAAGAATGTAGAAGATACGTTGTTGCTTTATACACGAGACATGTACATTTATACGAATAGAAAGTAGCCATTTCAATTTAATATAATTTATTTGGACAAAGGACCAAGTATGCTGAATAATGTTTCAACGGCCTGTATGCAAAGTGTGATCCCTTTATGATCAATCATGTTTTCAACTCTTTCTTTTTTGCCTTATCAAATGAATGTCGGACGGTCAGAGTTGACATAGTTCAACAAATTTGATGCTTGAACGAGAAGATCCCGTCGTGCCGAATCATGTATGAGAAAATTTATTCTGCATACACTCCTTCATCGAAACACCATTGTTAAGTGGAACCAAAAAATCAACAGTGAAAAAGAAATAAATACCTCGTTGCCAACAATTCTGCTAATCTCTCCGAAGGACGATTCAGGATTGTTTTGTGTAATCTGCGTTCGCATTTTACTCGAATACAAAATATAGCCCGTAACTAATTTCTTACCCGTCGTTTTCTAAACAGAAGAGAAAACACAAATTATAATGTCACCGTGTTCATGTGAACGAGCAAGGTATTTGCCTCTAACATCTCTCAACAGAGGTAACATCAAATTGACGATCTATTTGTTAAGACAGGTGGTGTCTTCAAACGGTGCAGAGAACGAAAAAGAGGTATGTATGCTGGCATATTTCTCTAAATAAAAAGAAAGTGAAATAAACAAAATATGACGTGTGACAGTAGTTGGTAAGAATGAACCAAAAAAATAAAAATAAAAAAAATGAAGTGGTCACGGTAAAGCCTACCTTCTTAGTCGACACAGGTGTCTGAGTATTGGAGAGCACCGGTTGAGCTTCCGTAGAGCCAACGGATGGTGGACCACCAGCATCCATGCTGTCTTCCCCAACTCCTACTCCCACTCCCACTCCTAATCCTACCCCCATGCTTAGCACATCTGGTTCCAGCTTCGGTAACAATGGTGACGCTTCCTACACCATTTATGCTTATGTTACCTTCGTTATCTCTTACTACCGATCGCGAAATATATTCTCGCGACTTTCTCCAGTAGTAAAAGTTGGTACACATAATAAAAGGAACGTCATCCCTTCTTCCGCGCCCGACCAAGGAAAGCGAATCGCGATATCCTCCCACTCTTTACATTACATTAAATTTCATCTCTCGAATGTATAATGTATTACTGTGTTGACGTAACGTCTGTTTCTCCTTTTCTAAATTCGACACTGACGTACGTGTATCGATATACGCGTACAGTAACGCATTTACAGTCACAAAATGTGTAATTATTAATTGAAAACTTTCTGCATAAACAGATTAGTTGATATGTATACTCCAAAGCGGATTCTTCATTCTTACATTAGTTGGATTAGAATGACATGGAAGCAAGATCTTTCGGTGGTGTGCTTTGCGTTCGTACGTAACATACTAGCGATAAACCCAACAGGTGCTCTGATTACAAAATTTGTTGGATGAAACCGTTCGAGACACAATAATACTAACACATAAGTTACATAATCAAAACAAAAGAAAGAATGAATATGCCGGCATAGGTCGAAAAAAACATGCGTGTAAATGCATTCTGTTGATATAACAAAAATACTTGTGTATCACACGCAAATAAATTACAATCTAATTGGACCGAAGGGAGAAGCATTTGCCTCGCCCTTCGTCCTAGTTTCACGAGAGTGAACATACTGGCGGTAAGACTTTTGCTATATCAGCTTGCGTGTGATCTCTTGAAGGAACGTGCGATTGCATATTGTTACGTTACTAAAAACAAGAGATATAATATTTCGTGATTAGTAATTACCATTTCAAATTGAGCCGAGCTGGGCGTGACGGACTTGACTTGACTTTGCGTCTGAGCCACGTCGCTCGAAACCTACAACACACACATGACATGCAAAGCAATAATCTCGTAGTTAGTCGCGTAGAACGAACTAAGAAACATATCCTATTATCCGTCGAGTAAATTGAATATGCATTATGTTAGTTGATATATTTAGCTCTCATACACGTACTTTCGCGGGATTAATAGGCCTTCGGAAGAAGTAGATCTCGTCCTCGGTCACCGTCGACGTGTGATTGAACTTCTTCAAACCCTCCTGGCCGAACTTCTTTATCAAACTCTTACTCTCGTCGTAAAACGATTCGCAAATGTACACGTCGTCCTCCGGTATCTCCGTCGGTCTGCCTGTATAATTCATTCAATTCGCTTCTTAATCTCATTCATTTTAATTAAGGAAAAAGGCTCAACTACGAGCGCTACAAAGTCGAGTGTATTATTTTACTCTTTATCCTCTAATAAGTAACTCGCGCGTGAATAATTTAGTAAACGTTTGATTTTATGTACAAGCTATTGTGCTCATTTATTAACGTACGTTCTCATATTTATCTTTTTAATTATTTACTGCATGTTCGTTATGTCTTGAAATAACTTCTTATTTTTATGTTTATGTAATACGATGCAATTTTAATTATTTTATATTATTGCCTCACCAATAACTGTATGAAATTTAAAATTGTACCGGAAAAGCTTATTAAAACCAAAATGTTCATTACTTAATTATTCGAACCCATTATTAGAGAATAAAGAATAAGGATAGTCGGCCCTTTTCCTCCTTTAAATTTGCGTTGCATTAAACGAGCTAAATTTCCACGTAACTCATTAAACGGATGGAACAGTGAACACTTACTACATATATATTCTCCGTAATCAAGGACGGCACACTTTCCAACAATAGCTACAATGGGATGAGTACCATCTACAGTAGATAAAAACAATTCTTGCTTATAAAATAATTTCGTAGGCGTATGTGGCACTTCTGTAGGCATCAATAACCATGGGCCTTTGAAATAACACTTCCCGCTAAAAAAAAAATGCAATACGACACGTTACGAATCGGACGACACAAAGGCTCCGGTAATGCGTGAAATGTACGTATTGTTACAGATTTTTCTTTACTCACTCTTTGGTTGACCATATAGAGTCGACTTGCGCTATCTGCTGCCTGCCCCCGTCTGTCGCTACGTAAACAAAATCGCCGGTCTTCACAGACCCCACGCATGTGCTGTACTGTTCATAATATGTATTCTCCGTGTCCTCTGGGTTATACAATATCACATTCTACAAGATAAGATACGCCGAAGATAATTAAGATAATTAAAGAGAAGAAGAGCTGATAGTTAAAGCAAACAAAGATATTATTTCGATTCGATTACTAACAGGTCTTTCCTTTTCCAGCAACTTTTCCCCCTCCTCCAACTCGGCGATTTCTTCCTTGTGCTTCTCCAATCGTTCTTTGTATACCGATATTACTCGCTTCGGTTCCAACGGCTTTTCTCGGGGGACCAATGTCAAGTGATCGGGATCGAAGTTCCAGACCTTGATCTTCTTAAACGCTCGGGCCTTCGTGGAGTAACGCGACTCGCACACGAAGACGTCCTTCTCCTGGAAGCCCTCGGGCTGCATTCGAAAATAATCCTTTACGCTCAGAACGCAACATCTGCCGGCCACCTTCGCCAAAGGTACCGCCACGTGAGCGTCGCTCTTGAATAATTCCTTATCCAGGAATTTCCTCGACGCAACGTGATACGTTTCGCTGGGTCTGTAAAATAAATTCCCGTACAGCATCTGCTGAGAATCCGCGTTGGTCCAAAGCCGTTCTATGAGAACCACGCTGTACTCCATGCCCCTCTCGGTGGGCTCGATGTATGTGAAGTCACCGGCTCTGTACACTTCCTGATTGAAACTCATAGAGCCGCCATTGTCGGTGTTATTCGTTTCTAAATTCGCATTTGCTTCAGAATCCTGCAACGGCAAGCATTTGAAGATATATGTAGAGGGCCTTGCAACAAGAAGCAGTTTGTCACGCACGAAACAAGAATCAACTCACTTTTGTCTCATTCCCGTCGCAACTCTCGTCCTCGTTAGGTAAATTCAATTCCTGCTGCTGCTTCACTCTCTTCAGTTCCGCCACCTGAGTGGACAGTTCCAGGAGCGTGTAATTCAACGCGGGCGACTGTAACAGCTCACCCCCGCGAGTCACGTCGTCGCGGGTGCGTAGGAAGAACGCCTGGAGCTCCACGCTGTCCTCGAACGGCTGCGAGTCCGTGCGCGACAGCCTGCGCGCTCTCTCCAAGCACGTGAAGACATCCTCTTGGAATCGATCCAGCCTCTTGTAAACCCCGCGGTCTAATCGCCTCTTAATCAAATCCAACGACAGGCCCCGCACCCTGTGTTCCAACATGTAAAAACAATTCCTGTTTCACACGCACTTTCGAACCCGAGCGAGCGGCGGAACGACCTCGCGATAAATGAAAAAAAAAATGCATTCGCTGGTACTCAAGGCGCGTCCGTACTTTTTGCCGTCGACGATGTCGTGCTCCGGCAGCTCCGCCATGGAGTCGGAGTAGCATCTTCCCTCCTCGTCCTGGTGATTGTAAAGCGCGGTGAATATCGTCGCCAGGATCTCTTGGATGGCGGCCGACACGTCAGGTACACTCTCCTCATCCTCGCTCAGCTGCAGCTTGCTCTGCAGTACCAATCTCTGAAGTATCAAGGCGTCCTGAAACGTTGGTTATAAACGCTGTCACTCAACCGCGATACCTGCACCAGCGGCCGCACTTGGACAAAAGGCCTCGTACAGCAAAGAAAAAAAAAGAGATACTCGGGGGGGGGGGGGAAAGAAACGCGGATAAGATCGTATCTGTTTACTTCTGTCTCACTCTGTTCGTTCGTTTTGCATCGTTTTATGTGCCTGTCCAGCTCCTTGTCCCTGAACAGGCGTATGAAACACGGCCGCACTTTCAACGGGTTTTGCTCCGCGTTACTGGCCAACGCGCTCTGGTCGCTCTGCGCGAACATCCTCGGGAGCTCGGCGCGCACGCGATCGAGCTCACTCGCGTTTCGGTTTCCGAGGGGCACGCCGTGCGAAGGGAGGGTCGCGATAATAAAAATGCGCTAATCGGCAACGAGGTTAAAATGTATGGACATCGTGGGCGCGTTCGATAAATTATATGTACAATTGTTGGAATTCTATACGGTTAACGCGTGCCACGCATCTCACGGGGACAGGCTTGGGCATCGTTCGAATAAAAAAGCCTCCGCACGACGGGGTGAAATGCGAGAGTGAGACGGCGGAGGAAGCCTCACGTTAACCTCCAAACTTCGGACCGTAAACAGACTGGACTTCCCATCTTTTGCCGCGAAATTTCAACTGAAGCCACCATCACGATTCGACAACCTATATTTCGTATTGGAATTTTAGGCCGGGTTTACCGAAAGGCCCCCGCACTAAATCCCGGGAATTTTAAATATGTTGTACCTTTTTGGTCACCCACTCGGGCAAAATAGTAAAAAAAAATGGACAGCTTCGTCGTTTCAACCCTTGGAAAGTCTGAGGTCAGCAAATTATTGCTCTCGGATCAATGCGGCGACTATTATAAAGAAACTGTATGATAGTGAACAACATAGAAAATAATTTGTTTGTGACATTATTGTTTGAATTTCCGGAATGTGTACAAGTATCTTCCTTTCAATGGGACGCTCAATCTATATTCACTATGTCTATTGCTTTACTATGTTTATTGCTTATTTTAAAGCAAATTTTTTAATATTTTGCCCGAGGAATATTTGTTCAGTGACCAAAAAGGTAAAACATATTTAAAATTCAGCCATTTTCATGGGATTTGGCGCGGAGTCCTTTTTGGAAGCGAAGCTTGAAATTTTCGCAATTTTCTCCGCATTACATTAATGTAACAGCTAATAAATTATCTCAACATTTTTACCTTCCTGTTTTCTGAAAGAAATTGTAATTACGTGAGAAATAAATATTCCGAAAAATATTGAAAATCAGTTTTTCGAAAATTAAATATTCCTAAGAGATCTCAGACTTAACAAACGGAAAAAACACCCGGGTTTTGAGCGTTAACACTAGATTGTCCGAATTTACTCTCAAATTTCGGTTTACATATGTAAATCTGGGCGTTCACGCCTAAATTTGAGAGTAAATTCGGACGATCTAGTGTTAACGCTCAAAA